>NC_140937.1:148494835-148784835 GCF_014529385.1 Adiantum capillus-veneris | reverse complement strand
CTGACAGATCCATAGCGTTTCTACAAAGGTTTCGAACGGAAAAGAAAGTCCCTCAACATTTGGAGAAGCTTCGAACGCTCCGGCAGAAGTCATTGCCAGTGGAGGATTACGCTGCAAAATTTCGGATGCTTTTGCAGAAGGTACCTCAGGCACAAAGACCGGCAGTGGAAGTACTGAATGACTATTTTTTACGGGGGCTCAACAAGGATCTCAGAATGGCTATGGCAACAGTGGATAAGGTAACTACTCCACTGGATACTGTAATTGCTAGGGCTGTAGTAGCAGGAGAGGCTTTAGAGGATACGGAACATCCAAAGAAGTCAAAGAAGAAAGATAGAAAGAAATCTCATCGGAAGTCACAGAACAGTGGCAGTGATAGTTCGGAGTCGGAATCCGCAGGATCTGATTCCTCGGACTCAAGCAACAGCGATTCGGGAAAAGAATCGGAAGAGACACCACGGAAAAAATCCCAGCTTCATGGGAAAGGTGTATCCTCCGGATCGACGGAATCGGCTGCAGTGGCTAAAAGTCTGAAGGAAATCTGGTGTACCCAATGTCGGAATCCGGGCCATGCTACTCAGGAATGTGCAATGAATCAGAAGTGGTGTGCGATTTGCACGACCAATACTCATAATACAGTGGAATGTTATTTCAATGGCCGGGGTCGTCGGAGACGAGGGGACTCTTCTACCTGGCAACAACCACAGATAGGGCAGGGACAAGAGCCTGCTGTGGCGATGGCTCATGCTCATACACCAGAGCCGCCTCTGCAAGGTCAAGCAGGAGGACGGGGTCAAGGGGGAGGACGAGGCTGCGGAAGAGGTGGCCGAGATCCTAATAGCCCCAAGACATGCCTTTTCTGTTTGGGGGATGGTCATTGGCGATCTGAGTGTACTGAAGCTATGGAATACGATCGAAAAGCAAGAACGCGCTGCAGGGAAATAGCCTAGTGTGGCTATGGTTCAGATTGAAGGATTGGAGGAGTCTGACCCAGCGGTTTCATTAATCACGCGATCAAGTAAAAATGTGGTTCCAACTCCCGATGTGAAAATTTCGGATTGGACGGCTCAGGAAGAGGTGCGGAAAAAGACTGTGTCCTGGTTGCCACAATCCGCACCACCAGTAAAGACATCAGGACCATCGACTATGCCAACCACTGTAGGCCTGGAAATAAGGGAAGGGAAAGCTGGAATTAAGGGTGATATTAAAGAACAGGAGGAGTGGAATTCAGTTTGGAAAGAGGTTCTCACGTCACCAATTCAAGTACCTCTGGGTTCATTGTTGAAATTGGTCCCGAATTTCCATAATGCATTGCTGCGACAAACGGCCACTGAGTTGAGGGAAGTCGCCATTGGGAAGGTTGAAAGCGAGGATGATGATTCAGCCCCGTTGCCGACGAGTAGGATCACAGATACCCGTATTCCGGAACTTTCAGTTCGATACCATGGCACATACATTGACAAGGTACTCTTGGATGGAGGAGCGGGGGTAAACATTATCACCCAAGCAGCGTGTGAGCGTTTTGGTCTCAGTGATTGGGAGCCTGCACCCTTTGTAGTCCGCATGGTAGATCAGCGAAGAGTGCAACCAGTGGGTTTATTTCGGGGTATTGTTTTGGATGTAGCGGGCTTGTCCTTTGCTGTTTCCTTAGTAGTTTTGAATATTGAAGATCATAATCACGATTATCACATTATCTTGGGGAGACCCTGGTTACGACAAGCGAGGGTAAAACATAATTGGGAAGCAAATATGCTTACAGTAAAGAAGGGTAAAAGAAAAGTGCGTGTGATGTTGGGAACATGCCGACAACCAGTTCAGGCAGCATGGCCGGTGATAGCAGAAACAGTTAATATGGTGGAAGGATTAGAAGAGGATGAAGAGGAACAATTTCTCAAAGAGAATCCGGATTTGGTTTCTCTATACCTTGCGGATATTTCTCTGATTCCGAAAGGGCATTCGGTGGGGGTTTCAGGAACTCCAGGAGGAATAGGGGAGCCCCAACAACAGGTGCTTCCAAGTCCTGAGTCACTGGAGGACGTGATTCAGCAAGAACGAGCATTTGAGGCGCAAATGAAAAAAATTACAAGGGTTAAGGAAGATGAATTAGAGAAGGTTTTTCTTGGGGAGCAAGCGGAGTCGCAACCCATATACATTAATAAGCAGTTGGAAGCAAGTTTTAGAGATGATTTGATCAAATTACTGACAGAGTTTAAGGATGTTTTCACATGGGAATATGCGGACATGCAGGGATTGGATCCTAAGTTTTATCAGCATACGATCAATTTGAAACTGGATGCGGTGCCCGTCAAGCAGCATTCGTACAGGATGAATCCGAATGTGGCAAAGCAAGTTAAATTGGAAATTGATCGCCTGTTGGAAGTGGGTTTTATTACCCCTATTGATAATCCGGAATGGATTTCTCCAATTGTGGTAGTACCAAAGAAAAATAAGCAAATCCGAATTTGTGTGGATTACCGGAAATTAAATGCCGCTACTGTTCCAGATCCTTTTCCTCTCCCGTTTTTGGATTCCATTTTGGATGATGTGTTTGGAAATAAGACGTAGCTAAATAGATAGTTGAGTAGATTACTTAATGGAGAGAGACAGATTTACATACACGAGATTATAGAGTAGAGAGAGAGAGAGAGAGTACACACGATATACGTGGTTCACCCAATGTGGGCTACGTCCACGGGAAAGCAGCCACTCAATGGCTTTAGTACTTCAAAACAAGAAGTAGTTTACAAAGGGATTATACCCTTAATGGAGCTCCCGCCTTGCTTCACTCTCACCACCTCACACTCACCTTGTTGCATCAACTTCACACTCTGAAATGTGTGTAGAAATGGCCTCCTTTTATAGGCCAAAAGGGCTGCCCTCTCTTATGAGAGACAGCCATGTGTAGCCGCCCTTGTGCGAATAAGTCCAAATCGGACCCTCCAATCCGCCCATGTGTGGCCGCCCTTGAGAAGACAAGTCCGCTTTTGAATTCGGCCACCGGCCATTGAATTCCGACACCGGCCACCGGCCATTGACTTCCGACCACCGGCCATTGACTACCGGCCAACCGACCGGTTGTTTTCCGACCACTTTCCGGCCGCCGTCCGGCCATAAGATTCCGGCAAAAAAGAATATTCCGGTGAAAAAAAAGTCGCGGGGGCCTCCGTCCCCGAGGCCTTTAAAGTTGCCCCTGATTCTTGTTCGTGAAAATTTTGGTTTTCGGTGAGTGATTTTCCTTCACGCACGATGGCTTCTCCTCATAATGGGGGCCTTACAAATGTGCACTTTTACCACAGAAAATTACAAGGGTAAATCAGGCTCCATACTTAACAATCTCCCACTTGGAGACTGATCTCCAAACCAAACCTGTGACTGCTTTCCATCCTGGCTTCTTATCCTTGAATGCCGATTGAAGATGAGCAAAAGCTCAACTTCTCCTTGTTGACTACCTTTGTAAACATGTCTGCAGGATTTTCACTTGTATGCACCTTTCCTAGCTTTAGTTGTCCCTCTTCCAAAAGAGTGCGTATGAAGTGATATCTCACCTCAATGTGCTTTGTCCTTGAATGAAAGGCTGAGTTCTTCGCAAGATGGATAGCGCTTTGGCAATCACTGTACAAGACACAATTGTCTTGTTTGAATCCAAGCTCTTCTAAGAATCTGTGAAGCCACAAAATTTCTTTGCTTGCCTCCGTCATTGCTACATACTCTGCTTCCGTGGTAGAAAGTGAAACCACTTTCTGCAGCTTTGAAGCCCAACTTACTGCTGTGCCTCCAACCGTGAACACATAGCCAGTAGTGCTCCTTCGAGTATCTTTGTCACCTGCCATATCTGCATCAGCATACCCTTCTAGAAAAATATCAGTTCCTCCAAAATACAAAGCATTTGTTGTTGTCCCTTTTAGATACCTAAGTATCCACTTCACAGCTTGCCAATGCTCTTTACGTGGGTTGTCCATGAACCTACTCACAACTCCCACTGCATGTGCAATGTCTGGCCTTGTCCAGACCATAGCATACATTAGAGTACCTACCGCTGCAGCATATGGAACTTTAGACATATAGGCTATCTCCTCTTGTGTCTTTGGACACATATCCTTCGTTAGTTTAAAATGACCAGCCAAAGGTGTAGAAACTGGTTTTGCATTTTGCATTGCAAACCTTTCTAGTACCTTCATGATGTAATCTTCTTGAGATAGCTTTATTGTCTTCTTCGTACTGTCCCTTGATATTTTCATACCAAGTCCTCTTTGCAGCACCTAAATCTTTCATTGAAAAAGATTTAGACAGCTCCTCTTTTAGGTCTTTGATGTCCTGCATGTTAGCACTTGCAATCAGCATGTCATCAACATACAACATTTGGATGATGAACTTCCCATCTCCCAAATTCTTCGTGTAGACGCAGTGATCCGAGTTGCATCTTGTGAATCCATGATCCAACATCCATCGATCAAACTTCAAGTGCCATTGTCTTGATGCTTGCTTTAAACCATACAAGCTCTTCTTTAATCTGCAAACCATTTTCTCCTTACCTTTTACTTCATACCCCTTTGGTTGAAGCATGTAGATTTCCTCCTCTAAGTCACCGTGAGGGAATTCCGTATGTACATCCATTTGCTCGAGATTTAAATCATGAGCAGCCACAAGGCTTAAGACAAGCCTAATTGAGTTCATTTTTACAACAGGAGAAAATATTTCATTGAAGTCAATACCTTTCTTTTGAGAAAACCCTTTTACCACAAGCCTAGACTTGTACCTTTTCTTCCCACCTTCTTCTTCCTTCACCTTGTACACCCATTTGTTTTGAAGTGCCCACTTACCTTTAGGCAACTCAACCAGTTCCCATGTTTGGTTGCGATGTAGTGAGTCCATCTCCACTTGCATGCTCTTCGTCCATTCTTCTTTGGATTCATGTTGCATAGCTTCTTCGTATGATTCCGGCTCTCCAGAATCTGAGATCAAGAGATGGTTGAAGGAAGGAACAAACCTTTCTGGAGGTCTACTTGCTCTTGTAGATCTTCGGGGAATAGGTTGAGGCTCCTCATTTGGTTGACGTTGTTGCACATTGTCACCGTTTGCAGTCCTTGAGTCTTCGTCGTCCTCAAGCTCCATGTACTCATCACCTGTTTCTTTTGTTTGTTTTCTTTCCAAGTAATCTTTGTACATATTTTTTTCGTTGAAAATTACATCCCTACTCCTTAAGATTTTACCATCTTCAGGATTCCATAGGCGATACCCAAAGTCTCCTTCTCCATAGCCAATGAAGAAACACTTTTTGGACTTTGCATCTAACTTTGATCTTAGGCTTCTATCTATATGCATGAAAGCCTCACACCCAAACACTTTGAGAAATGCATAATTCATCGGTTTACCTGTTCATGCCTCTTCTGGAACTCCCCCATCCAATGCCGTTGAGGGTGACCGATTGATTAAGTACACAGACGTACTTACAGCTTCCGCCCAAAGCTCAAGCGGTAGGCCTGCATGTAGCCGCATGCTTCGTGCTCGTTCCATGATTGTCCTGTTCATCCTTTCCGAAATCCCATTTTGTTGAGGTGTCCTTTGCCTCCGAATGCCATTGCTAGCACAAAAGCTTTCAAAAGCTTGGTTGCAATATTCGCCTCCATTGTCGGATCTGAGGCATTTAACCTTAGTACCTGTTTCATTCTCCACAAAGGCTTTCCACCTTTGAAGTATGGAAAATACATCGGATTTATTCTTCATGACATAAACCCATGTTTTTCTAGTCGCATCGTCTATGAATGTTACATAGTACAATGAGCCACCAAGTGATGGTGTACTTGCAGGACCCCAAACATCAGAATGAACCAACTCAAGTTTTTTATTTTTTCTTTCATTTCCTGATTTTTGAAATTTTACCCTCTTTTGTTTACCATAAACACAATCTTCACAGAACTCTAAGTCCACTTCTTTCAAACCTAGTAGAAGCTTCTTTGTTTGAAGGATTTGCATTCCTTTGGCACTCATATGTCCAAGTCGGTAGTGCCACACCGCACTGTCAACTTCTGTAGTTCCTGCACAAGCTGAAGGTTGCGTGCTAACAGTACACAAGTAAAGTGTACCAACTTTTTCACCCTTGGCAACCACCAAAGATCCCTTTGAGATCTTCCACCGTTTGTTTCTGAATGCAATGTTGTGACCTTCATCGTCCAATTGTCCTGTAGAGATTAAATTTTTGCGAAGAGAAGGAACATGCCTAACATCTTTAAGCTTCCATTCATTTCCGTTAGCAGTTTTGACAGAAATTGTACCTTTGCCGACAATCTCACAAGCTTCATCATCTCCCAAGTATACATACCCAAAATTACCTTTGGTGTAGTCTTGGAAATGTTGCTTGTGTGGTGTCGCATGGAATGAAGCCCCGGAATCTACTATCCAGGAATTAGACACATTGTCTAATGAGAGAATTAGAGCATCTTGCTCTACTTTACCTGCCACATTGGCCTCCGATGTTGGCTTGTTGTCTTGAGACTGTGTCTCCTTCTTCTTCTTGGACCAGCAATCCTTCTTGACGTGGCCCTTCTTGCCGCAGTTCCAACATTCAAGAACTGACTTTGTGCGTGACTTGCTTCGCCTTGAGCGATCACGACCCTTTTGGTTTTTGAACCTCTCCTTAATCCTTCCTCTTGTTTCCACTGATAGTGCAGCACTTGATGATTCTCCTGTGCTTCTCCTTCGCATTTCCTCGCTTAGGAGAACACCCACAACATCATCAAACTTAAGAGTATTTGTGCCAGAGGTAGAATTACTTACAGCCATCACAAGGCTGTCCCAACTATCCGGTAGAGATGATAGTATAAGGAGAGCTCGCACTTCATCATCGAAATTGATTTTCACTGATCGAAGCTGACTTATGTTTGTGTTAAAGTCATTTAGGTGTTCTGCAACTGAACCATTCTCTGCCATCTTTAGATTGAACAAGCGCTTCATAAGAAATACCTTATTGGATGCCGATGGTTTCTCGTAGAAGTCGTCAAGTGACTTCATCAAGTCCTCCGTGGTCTTCATCTCCAAAACATTGAAGGCCACCGTTGACGCCAAGCTTAACCGGATTGTTCCCAGTGCCTTTCGATCAAGGACAATCCATGCTTCATCTACCATTGTTGCGGGCTTCTTCGCAAGACCGCCTAGTGGCAAATAGAGGTCCTTCTGGTAGAGATAGTCTTCAATCTGCATCTTCCAATGTTGGTAGTTTTTGCCGTTGAACTTCTCAATCTTGAGCTTCCCTTACTCCGCCATAACTCCCACTCAATTCAAGGAATCCTTTCCTTGAGATAATTTAGCTACGAGCAAACCTTGCTCTGATACCAGTTGTTAGGAAATAAGACGTAGCTAAATAGATAGTTGAGTAGATTACTTAATGGAGAGAGACAGATTTACATACACGAGATTATAGAGTAGAGAGAGAGAGAGAGAGAGTACACACGATATACGTGGTTCACCCAATGTGGGCTACGTCCACGGAAAAGCAGCCACTCAATGGCTTTAGTACTTCAAAACAAGAAGTAGTTTACAAAGGGATTATACCCTTAATGGAGCTCCCGCCTTGCTTCACTCTCACCACCTCACACTCACCTTGTTGCATCAACTTCACACTCTGAAATGTGTGTAGAAATGGCCTCCTTTTATAGGCCAAAAGGGCTGCCCTCTCTTATGAGAGACAGCCATGTGTAGCCGCCCTTGTGCGAATAAGTCCAAATCGGACCCTCCAATCCGCCCATGTGTGGCCGCCCTTGAGAAGACAAGTCCGCTTTTGAATTTGGCCACCGGCCATTGAATTCCGACACCGGCCACCGGCCATTGACTTCCGACCACCGGCCAACCGACCGGTTGTTTTCCGACCACTTTCCAGCCGCCGTCCGGCCATAAGATTCCAGCGAAAAAGAATATTCCGGTGAAAAAAAAGTCTCGGGGGCCTCCGTCCTCGAGGCCTTTAAAGTTGCCCCTGATTCTTGTTCGTGAAAATTTTGGTTTCCGGTGAGTGATTTTCCTTCACGCACGATGGCTTCTCCTCATAATGGGGGCCTTATAAATGTGCACTTTTACCATAGAAAATTACAAGGGTAAATCAGGCTCCATACTTAACATGATGTAGCAGGACATGAGATGTATACTTTTTTGGATGGCTTTAGTGGATATAATCAAATCAGAATGGAATTGCGGGATCAACCAAAAACAACTTTTATTACCGCATGGGGAGTACTTGCCTACACAGTAATGTGGTTTGGATTGCGGAATGCACCTTCCACTTTTCAACGGGACATGTTTCAAATCTTTGGGCCTTACTTGACGGATTTTATGCGGATTTTTCTGGATGATCTTAGAGTTTTTGGAGCACAATTGGAGCATTTGCAACAATTACGGTTATGCTTTACGAAATGCAGAGAGGTAAAATTCAGTTTGAATCCTTTAAAGTGTGCATTTGCTGTTCGCAGTGGCAGGCTCCTGGGGCATATCATCTCTGAAGACGGCATTTCTGTGGATCCGGATAAATTTCCACAATTATGGAAGCGCCTGCACCGCGGAATCAGAAACAGTGCCAGATTTTCCTGGGTCAAGCCCGATGGCATGGGAGGCATTTGCGGTTTGTCGCGCATTTGGCAATCCCGAATACTCAGGCAGCTCATGCTATAGATTTCGAATGGACACAGGAATGTGATTTGGCTTTTCGAAGATTAAAACTGCAGCTCTCCAAAGCTCCGATTATGCTGGCAACGAATTGGGGGCAGGATTTTCATGTGTTCGTGGATGCTTCGGATCGCGCTATTGGCAGTGTGTTGATGCAGGAACAAAGTCAAGGATGGTTCCGACCGGTCTATTATGCCAGTAGACGATTATCATCTGCAGAAAGAAATTATTCAGTAATGGAAAGGGAATGTTTAGGGATGATTTATTCAGTGAAGAAATTTTGGCACTATCTGTTGGGCCAACGGTTTTTCTTCCATGTGGACCATTCAGCTCTGTTATACCTGGTAAGGCAACAGAATTTGATGGGAAGATTGGCCCGATAGATGCTTCTGTTGCAGGAATTTGACTTTGAGGTCATACACAGGCCAGGGGCTCAGCATGCGGTGGCTGACTACCTATCCCGGCTAGACTCTGGAGAGCCGCCGACGGGGGTCGCTGATGAATTTCTGGATGCATCTCTATTTCTAACAGGAGTCGCTGCAGAAGATATTACCGTCCCGAGTCACGTAAGGGTCATTCCGAGCATTCCATGGACATGGTATGAGACGATGTTTCATTTTCTCAACAGCGGCGACATGCCTTCCTTCTTGACTAGCCATCAGAGGAAACGTATGGCTATTAGAAGCAGGAATTTCGAGATCATTATGGGGAAGCTCTATTACCGCACGGTGGCAGAGGTGTTACTCTGATGTGTGCTACCACAAGAGCAAGAAGCAGTCCTAGACGAAGTACATACGCGTATTGTCGGAGGTCACTTTGCAGCACTAATTACAGCTAGAAAGGTTCTCCAATCAGGATTATGGTGGCCCACATTGTTTCAAGATGCGAGAAACTATGTGCAACAGTGTGATGTGTGTCAGCATTTGGGGCAACCTACCAAACGGTCGAGAATGCCTTTTCAGCCAGTCTTGCCCTTGGAGCCTTTTCAAAAGTGGGGTTTGGATTTTGTTGGTCCTTTTAAACCAGTCGGAGCTCACACAGGGAATAAGTATATCTTGACAGCCACGGATTACGCTACCAAATGGGTGGAGGCATGGCCTTTGAGGGATAACACTGCAATTTCTGTGGCGGGATGCTTATATAAGGATATCTTTTCTAGATATGGCTGCCCTATTGAGTTGGTTAGTGACCGGGGAAGTCATTTTTTGAATAAGGTGATGGAGAGAATGCTGCGGTTTTACTTTGTATTGCACAGGAAATCTTCTCCATATTATCCTCAAGCGAATAGGCAAGCAGAATCAACCAATAAACAATTGATTCGAATTTTGACAAAGTTAGTGAATATGAATAGAACGGATTGGGATGTGAAACTTCCTTCTGCCTTATGGGCCTATCGGACAGCTTACAAAGTGGCAACAGGATTGACTCCTTTTAAGTTAGCATTTGGCATGGAGGCAATCACTCCGGTGGAGCATGTGATTCCGAGTTTGCGGATGTTGATTGCGGATCGGCTTCTTCCGGAGGATTCCGTGATTTATCGATGGGATGTTTTGCAGGAACTGGACGAAGAGCGGCTGCAGAGCTTTGCGGTGCTGCAGGATCTACAGTCTAGGTGGAAAAAATGGTTAGATCGCCCAAAAGGACGGCAATTTGTTCGAGGACAGCTGGTCCTTGTCTTCAATTCCCGTCTCGGAAAGATGCCGGGGAAGCTTAAATTAAGGTGGTCAGGACCATTTTGGATTTTTCAAGCATGCGGGCCTATTTCTTTTTATTTGGCGGATTTGCGGGGGGAGGTTATTTATGTGCCAGTCAATGGTTTCAGATTGCGCCCTTACGTTTCACCTACCACGATTCAGTGCCCCTTTGCTGCGGTACAAGAGCCGGAAGCCGCCTTAATCATGATTGGGGATTCTTTTGCATGCAATATTGTGAAGCGGGAAAAGATCTATGATGGTTGCGACACCGTGGATCGCCCTATTTTGGGAACTCATTGTGGAAGGGTTACTATTGCATGCAGACGTTTTTTATTGTGGTTCTCTAGTTTCGTGTGTCGCGCGCTCTTAGTGTTTTATTCTCTGCTCCTGCATCTCATCACCACCATGACAGCTTCTCTTCTGTAATGTGTCCCTTTCACTCCCGTGCAACAGCTCACGCTTCGACGAGTGGACGCATGGCTACAAGACTTGCGGCTGCGTGTGTTCGCCAACCTGGACTGGCAAGGAATCCCAGTGCACCCGTAGGTAGCATGTTTGATCAAGAAACTCGTGGCTGGTGATATGGTGGTCCTCAACAATCAACAAATACAGTTAACAGCAAAAAGAATCTCAAGATGTTGTTGTTTACCCAACAATGGCGTGGTGCGAGCCTCCCATGTGATCCCTGCTGTAGATGTCAAGCAGGAATTTGGCTTGAAGGTCAAAGGGGAGTATAAACTGTCAGGGTTGTCAGATGTGGCAACCAGGGATGCATATCGGTGGTTCCTTGAGGCGATTTGGCTACAGGCCAAAACGTATACTATTTCGACCCGAGCTAGAAATGTGTTGCATTCAGCCAACTTTGGGCCAGTAGTTGGGCAGGAGTGGTCAGAGAGCGACTGCTAGCGGAGTGCCAACGAGTGATGGCACAATTGGGGAGGGGTACCCCAACCAATACAAAGGTGGGCCAACTGCTCACATTGATCTTTCCTTTGAGAGAAGTGTTTCCTCTCGCCCTACGTCCTCTTTGCCACTTTGAAGATGATCGCTTGGTGGTCCAAGGCACTAATCATCCTCTGTCGCAAACACAAAGCTTGGCAGTGCCGGCGGAGAGGGAAACACAGCAGCAATAGGTGGGTACTGTGGAATTGCTTGGTTCATCGACGGCAGTGGTATCCTCTGGAGCCCAGGAGATGGCCACTGCAGGTGTAGGATCAGCAAGCCGCAAGCGCGGCCGTGAGGAGTAGCAATTTTCAACACCACCTCCAGCAACTGCATCTCCTGTTGCGGAAGATTCTGCGGTGGCTCGCTGGCGCCGCCGAATGCAAGAAAGAGTTAGCAGTACGACTCCCTTGAGGATGAGCTCTGCGGTTGCGGACGTCCCCGCTCAACCGGAAACGTCGGGTATTACGAATGCGGATGCCTCGACGGGAGGTATTCTCCCCGCAGCGCTACCCTAAGAGGCTACGGCAGCAGCGACCCCTGCTGACCAATTACAGGCATGCGGCACATTTTTTAGCAAACTTGTAGAGTCTATTCGTGCGGCCTGGCCAGCCCCAGCCACAGAGGGACGAGTCAATGATCTGGAAGCGCAAGTAGCGACTTTGTAGACTCGGATTGACGAGTTAAACACTCAGAATGAACAGCTGACTGCCACTACTCGCTAGCAAGGGGCAGTAATACAAAGATTAAGAGGGGCTAATGCTGAGTTTGTAAGGTCTATTCAACAAGAAATTTTTCAGTTGAGAACACAGCATAGCCTAGCTTCTTACTTAACCTCGCACCCTGGCGATGTAATGATCAACATGACTAATTTGGATGCATTGGAAATGGAGATGCAAGAGGATCTCCAAACTTTTTTAGATAATCAATTACAAAGCTGGAGCACACGCTTGGCTGCTGAGGTGGGAGCACAGCCACCCGCTCAGCAGGTTGTGGTGCACCAACCCGAGTCATCCAACACTGACAGAGGTAAGAGTGTTGTTCCAGATGGTTTTGATGTTGCTGATTGGGCACAAGCTACAGAGGATTGTGCTGAAGCCCAGGCTCATGTCTCTCGTTTGCAGAAAATGATTCGTCGATTTTGTAAGGAGAGACACAGGGTCTGTTTTTGGGTGGAGACCTTAGCTCATTCCTTTTCTCTCAGTCTCCGACCTTGCCCTCCATTTTGGGCTGCTCTTAATCGCTACCTTACTTGTTATTATCCCTTGCATACACCTCTTGCTCCTCTGCCACAGCCGCCTCAATCTATCTCCTTGCCAACGCAGTCTATTCCTCGGGCTGCCTGGCCGGAACAAATTGAGATAGATCCACGTCTTTTGGATGAGGTCTATCGAGCCCATACTGCAGATTTTCGGGGCTTTGGCTATATTGATGTTTCCTCTTCACCAGAGCAGGGTGTAGAGCAACCACCGGAACCTTCCAACCGGAGGGGCTGATTGTGGGTTCGCGCAATCCACCGTGCGTGCCAGGTGTTACGGCATTAGGTCCTGCGGTCCTCTGGACACTGCGGATCAAGAGTCAGGAGTCATGCGGTATACGGCGGCCGGAGCGGCAGTTCTTCATAGGATATCATGGGACAGAAGTGTGTGCACTGTTCCCGATCTGTGCTGGAGCAACGGTTGTATATGGAGGGGTATACCTGTCTTTTGATGTAACTTAACCAATCTCTATGATATTCATGGCATCATCTATTGTACTCTGTGTCTGGATTACAGATGAATGAATCAAGGGTTTTCTGTGTCTGTGTACTTTGTACTTCCTTCTCTTGTCATTCTGTGCGTTGATGTTCATATAATGTCGTTGCGGGTAATCATTCCCGTAATGCCTATTGCTCCTGTGTGGGCAATAGCCATTACAAAAGGTAAAGCCAAAGAGGATGTGCCTTCTCTGGAAGACCCAGCTGCAACTGATGAGAGGCTATTCGATTTTGCAGCATCTTGTGGTGTTGGGGACAAATATGATCTAGTTCATTCTATGTTTAACCCAAAATTTGATATTGAAGACCTTTTAGCTCAGCACAGTGAATTCCTACAGTCCTACAGAGATAAATTTGAACTGATGGTGCAGGTAGGGAGGGTTGTTCTGCCCAATATGACTGTTGTGCATTTAAATGACTACGGTGGAAAGGGACAGGGACTGAAGAAGTATAGGGAATTACCACCTGCTTGCCGACATTCAGTCTGCCCTTTGCACCAAAAAGAGTGCAAACTTATTCAGGAATCCTTTGGCTTTATGATTTACCTGAACAGCCTGTTTGGATTCCTCATGCAGAATCCTGATGAGGTGTTAGAGGAGCAGGATGCAGCACTAGACGAAGAATGCGAGGAGACAACACATATACAAGAATTCGAGGAGGTTGAAGATACAGTCGACCTTGAGGTTGAGACAATTGAAGTACAAAGAAGTAAGATTCTCTCTGTGGAAACCACAGAAATCAAACTACCTTTGGATGTCAGTAACTTCACTGAGAAGCATGCTCAGATGATGCTGCCTGCTGTGCTTGACTTTAGGATTGGAGATAGGACCTATATCTTTTTTACATGATGTGCAAAGCATCTTTTATTTAAGGGAGGACTTCTCCCTGGCTATCATTTCCAGAGTCCAAGAGGAGAGGAGTCGATTTGTGTCAGAGGATAGTAGTGATGATGAGGCAATGGAAACATCCAGCAATCCAATGGAATGCCTCTGAAGATGCTTTGAGAAAGATGAAAAATACAAGGAGACACTACCTAATGAAGCCACCTTCCAAGCAATAAGACAAAGCCTAATACCATCAACAAGTCACAAAGAAGTGGAGGATTGGTTTAACCATTCAGGTCAGGGGTCAACTACATCTGTAGACCTGTGGCAGGAAAACCTCTTTCTGCAGGATGAGAGCTTCATGGTAACTCTCTCTCTCTCTCTCTCTCTCTCTCTCTCTCTCTCTCTCTCTCTCTCTCTCTCTCTCTCTCTCTCTCTCTCACTCACTCACTTACTCAGACATGATATGTGCAGTCTTGGATTGCTGACAAGGATGACTTCCTTCGACGGCGGACTCGAGAGTATCGTGGAAGGGATGCGGCCCTAGCGCAGTACCTTTCAAAGCTTTGTGAGTCGCCGATAGTAGTTTTTCACAATTCCATGTCACAAGAGGGTTCAATAGCAACTTACACATTAAAGACACTATCACGCTTCTTGGGTGGACCCATGCTGCCCAAAAGTGCAGATAAAGTCATTCTTGTGGACAAAGTGTTTGCCAGAGATTGTTTTGGTTACTGCTCGAGCTATACAGGTGGTCGGGCAGCGTATTACTACACTTACACAGCAATGGCACTAGCTCTTGGTAGACAAAAACAGATGAACTTTTAGAGTATGGCAAACATCTCATGATTCGTTACAAGGGTGATGTGCCAAAAAACAAAATTGAACCTTCAAAATCTTGATACACTTCAAGTGCAATTGTATAAGATCATGTATTACAGAAATTTTGTACAATGTCATCCACTCAGAGTATCTTTCTCCACTTGTGGTTCACATATACCATTGTCTCTCTCCACCTTCGTTGACTTTCACGAGCACCGGAGTTGTTGTATGCCATTGATCTTTTAACTTTTTGTTGTTGTAAATGTCTGATGGCTTGTGCTGTTGCTGAAGAGGCCAAGACTTCTTTTGCCTGCATTCGATGAATGATTCTATGATAGAACCATTCAAATAGTTCTCTCAAACTGTTAGCCTTGATTTGAGAGCCACCATGTCGTGTGTGCCTGAAATAAGCATCGCCATGTAATGAGACTTTTCCATCCCTTGGGTATTCCATATTGCCGGGTTCCCATACTTTTGTATAAAATATGGTAAATGATTCAAAAATGATGTGCTGGATATGAAAACAGATTAGTTAGAATGTTTTACACTCACATAGTTACACATAAAAGAGAATCAAATACACCATAATACCATGTAGTGAGTAATCTTGGTGTCTGTCCATGCAGTCTTGAATGATTTTTTGAGAAGGTTGAGATTCTTGAACTTGTTCATATCACCTTGTGACCAGTCATCTTTGTCGCACATCAAAATAGGATGTCTATTGGTCGCCAAACCTCAGCCTTCGCGTTACGAGTAGTTGGTTCTTGGTCTTTGACTGCAATATGTAGCTTTTTCCAGCTCTGATACTCTACCTTGCTAACATAAGATATGTTATATATTTTTCCATGTTTTGTTAGCTTCGGATCTCGTATTCCTTGGGGTTTAGATAAAAACCTCCGTGCCTTCACCCCACCGATGGATGGTTTGCATGGGACATCCTTCTCAGCAGTTGATCTCTTTTCATCCCGCTGGATTTTCACATTGCCACCATGAAGGCCCATATCCAATAGTACCAATTCTAAGCACTGCACGGCTACTTGTCGCTCTGCTGAGTTCTTAATTTTCCAAGCAAACCCGATATATAAGTGGACCAATTTCTCCACAATTCTACAAAGGGCATGCATTGTACAAATGTGGACATTCACAAGTGGTATTTTCAAAACCGGTCGAAAAGCAGGGTCCTCAATGTGACGTGTTGGAGCTTTTCTCCACCACTTTGGGTCCATGACCTTTGTAGGCTCCATGCAGAACAAACACGGCGACTTTGCCATTGCACCCATTGCACAATTATACATGCACTTTAATGTTTTGAGGTCACCTGCAAGATGCCACTGAACTTGAAAGTCTCCCCTTCCATCTAGATGTAGTACCTCTCCCTGGTTAGTATGTCGATCAATCACCTCCGGAATATTAGTTCAATGGAACACCCAATATAGAATCTCATGATCTTCTTTCTTTACCTGCAACACAAAATAAATGAAACTTAAGTAGATGTGAACATTTGAGCTTAGCTGAGAATCTCGCTTACCTCAAACGCACCAAGCCACCATATGTTAGATTTCTGATTGAACACTAAAATACAAAGGATCATCACTGGGGCACTTTGAGAGGGCTCTATTCATTAAAGTAATAGTAACACGCTCTAGCTTTTTCTCTTTAACAAGCTCACACTCATCCAGTTTTAACACAAAATGTAATACCCCTCGTGACTCTTCAAATGTGATGTTGTAAAACTCCACCATTCTCTTCTGTAACATCTGCAGGTCCATAAAAATATTATTGAACCCATCATATGCCATGTTTGCTCCATGGACACTGTAAGTTACTTTAATATGAAAGGGTTGTCCAAGATAGTCTCCATGTGCCTCGTTAAGCTGAAGCCTCTCTTTCCAAACACTTGAGGCTGATGGTAAAAGTTTGGATTTTATACCCTTCTTAACAAAGATGGATGAGACAGATTTTTGTATAGCCGAATATCCTCTTTTGCTTACACCAAGTGAATCAAGTGTGCCTTGTATCTCTTTTGCAGGCACTGAGTTCTCTGAAATAAAGCGGTCCACTACATTTCGTTGTAGGACCTTAAACTTCTTGTCATGTACTATATTTGCTGCCAGGCTTCTACTTATAAGTGGCTTCAATCTCTTTCCTATATTGGCTTTGGGGTCAATGTTTTCCTTGTTAGGATAGATTGAATCTCTACATGAAGACAATGCATAAGTAAATAACAGAAAATTTACTTCACTAACACTATTTAGGCACATGAAAACAATGCATAACAAGAAAAAACAAAAAGATTACTTAACTAAGACAATGTAGCCAACCAAGAAGCATCACCTTAATGCTCGGATTCTTTTCTTGAGACCTCTGGATGCAACCTGCAATGTTTCAAGATTGCGCAATTTCTTCTTTCGGATACGACCACCCAAGATGGTGTCCTTCATTTGACAACTTCGTACCTTTCCCTTCAGTTCCTGTACCTCTGTTTTGTGTTGCAAAATGGTAACCTGATTTGTAGAATGTAAATGTGAAAGACGAACAATCTCACCTTGTTGAGCTTGGAGAATGCCCTTATAAGTTTCAGCTTCCCTTGTAAGAGATTTACAATAACCCAGAAGGCCCTTTTCTCCATCACCAGCAAAGGTCAATAAGCTTGTAGGATTGACAAACGGTGGAGACGCATTAGTCATTGGATTCTTAGGATAGAGAGAGCCTCTCATCCAGATATCTATGTGTTTAACTCCTTGAGCTCTGAGCGTGTCTATGGATGCGGGAGGTATATGTGTGTTTGCTTTACTACGCTTAATCAATGGTTGGTACTCATTGTCCAAATCAATGTGAAGGTGATATTTGGCTCGTTTCTGCATAACATTTGTGCCATTTGAAGAGTGCGCCATTAGCCAAATGTGCAGGTTTAATGGAAAGTGAATAGGCGGCTGCGCCTTCGTCCCTCCATGTTAGCCTCATTACCTCCATATTGACGAGGTTCATTCAATGAAACTGAAAAGAAGATTATCCCTCAATAATTACGAACGAATGTTCAGAGGAGTAAGGAATCTACTTAAAGTACACTTTTTGAACTTTTACCATGAAAGACCCACCTCTATTATTCGCCATATTTTCTAGAGAGAGAGTGCAAAAAATACATTTTTTTAGAAGGCCCTCCAAATGACCTCCAAAATTTCCTAATGTAAGTGTAGAAAGAGGGGTCATTTTTACTTCGCATGAGTCTTAAATAGGGGTTTTCCAAAACTCTCTACTCGCAGATGGCATGTCCTTTTCTATAGAGAGTGAATCCCCCAAGAGGAAAACATAGCTATTTTGTAATCAATATTTCTCTCAATCTAGTAATCTAAATTGAGTTAAGTCAAGTGCATCATGTTTCTCTCCTCTTAAATGTAGAAAGAGGGGTCATTTTTACTTCGCATGAGTCTTAAATAGGGGTTTTTCAAAACTCTCTGCTCAAGTGGCATGTCCTTTTCTATAGAGAGTGAATTCCCCAGAGGCAAACATAGCTATTTTGTAATCAATATTTCTCTCAATCTGGTAATCTAAATCAAGTTAAGTCAAGTGCGTCATGTTTCTCTCCTCTTGCTCTATCTCTTGAGGAGATTCACTTTTAGTTTGACGAAGGTTCATTTTTATGGTATGCAAGTCTTGATTTGTCTTTTAAGTGGTATATTCAAATTTGAATGCTAGTTTTTTGATAGGAGGCTGATCCGAACCCCTAGGAGAAGGTGATAGACTATTTATATTCATGCTTTGATGACCAATGGAATGATGGATTGTGATATGTGGTACCTTCAAAATTAGGTTATAATGGTCTGTAACTATTTTGATAGCCCTAACCTATAATATTCTTGAGCTTTGAAGCATTTTGAGCTCATATGGCTAACATAACATTGAGTGATTACATGGCGTGAGGATTGACTATATGCCTGGCAAGATTGATAGTTGATCGTTGATACATGATTTCTCATGTGCATCGTTTAGCATAGGTTTACTTCATTGTGATTGATAATCGAATGCATCTTCATGCCCCATTTTGGTTGCTTCCCTGAAACTATATTAGCACAAGATAGCTATGCTATAGGCATCCATCAGAGAAATCCATTAACACTAGCGTCATTACCATTGGGGAATCAATCTTATGATGGTTGCATGAGCTTGTAACTATACTTGTGTTCATCTCAACCATTGAAAACCATTCCATTTTCACTAGAAACATAGTGGCAAAATGGGGTTTTGTCACTTGATAGAGTCTATGAGCTAAGGACGTTTTGGATTTTTCATTAGGTAGCAAAGAGTGTTTGCGATTGAAGGTGAATTCAAACCATTTCAATTATGAATTTTCTCATTGCTTTCAAAGGGTTATTTCATTCTACCACCATTAGCTGTAAATTTCAAATTTTTTCATGTTATTTCAAATTTTTCTTTAGTCTATAGGAGTAGGGTAAGTAGGCCAAAACACCATCAAACTGAGTTGTAAATGTCAAAGAAAAATTGGGTCAAGGCCATAATTTGGGTAGAAAGACTATAAAATTATAAGTTTTGAAGAAGTGATCAAAAGCCAAGAAAATTAAAACCACATCACAAGAGATCAAGGGAACAATGTCCATATACCCTGTAGAACAAATCTGACAAGTTTGGCAAAAATTTGGTAGGAATGATGGATTGCGATCCATCACCCCCACACCACAAAAACTAATTTTTTTTCATATTTTAGATAGCACTTGCAAACATAACTTGCCACAAGTTCGGTGCAAAAAGAGCTGTGAAACCACGCCAAAAGTAAGAAATTGGAAAATCCTTAAATTTAAACTCATCAAACCAAACGTCAATTGTTGGGGCCTTGTTGTGCAATGTGTGTGAGCCACAAAGACTGCAAGCACACAATCTTGCTAGTGTTGATGGTGTGTCATTCACCTCTCTGTGTTGCCATCAAATAGGAAATTTTGTGTTGTAGTGAAGAAGGAGCTCACCTCTACTACTCAAACACCTTGCCATTGTCATACCACCACAGATGCTCAATCGCACACACCCTCTCTCACTCTCACACACAACACACACCCAGACAGTAGAGGATAAGGGAAGAGATGAACAAAAGCAAGAGAAAACTGTATTAATACCTTTGAGAATGACCCAAAAACTAGGTTACAATGGCTTTTATTTGGACCATTCCATTCACATACAGGCGTCCACACTCAGTCAATCAAAACATTAAATCCTTATGTGAAAAAGTTTGTGGTGTGTCTCTCATCACCAATCACCCAATCAATGATCATGCACATATGTGATCAACAACCATGGTCCATAACTATAAATACTAAAAATCATAAGAATGATGTGATGGCTAGCATGCCCCCTTCCTTAATTTAGATTACGTCCTCAAAATCTATGAGTGTACAAATTGGAGCAAGTATCGAGGATGGTGAGCAGTAGAGTAAACATCTTGATAAGAGTCTCATAAAAGTAGTGGCCCATGGACATACTCACAATCAACATGTTTAGATTGAATGACAATGCACACGTCCTTTGTGATATTGTGACTCCTCAAATTTACTTGAACACTGCATAATCAAAAAGAAAATACCAAGACAGTTTTATTCACATAGGAATATGGATAATTTATATGCAGTGTGAGTAAGCATAAAGAGTAATCAGTGACAAAATATTAAAGAATCATATTTGAGCATTTAAATTAAAACGTGACATAATTAAAGTCACTGGCACTTGTCAAGTTCAATGAATCAAGGACTCTAGCATCACTAGTTTTACTATTAGTAGGGCAATAAAGTTCAACTATTAATCTCATAGTCAATACTCTTAATTTTCATGGTCAATTTAGAGCTATTCAATTGCAAGAGCATATTGTTTCATGTTCCATGGCTAACTAGAGGCTATACCTAGAAAACTTTTAAGATAAAACATGATAAAGGAAACCACACATGAATTCATTGATTGAATGGGTTCCCTTTGGATGACCCCTCAAAGTGTCTTTGTTATAGGCTTTGTTGCCACATAGAGTCTTGATTGACTTATGGGCTCTTTTTTTGTTCTTTTTTCCTTTTGTCTTAATTTTTGAATGTTCATGCGCTTGTTAATTTTTAGTTGTGTATCTTTGGGATCATCTTGACACTATTACCCTCCCCAAGCTCATCACAATAGCAAAACTTCCTTTATAGTACTTAAGCTAAAGGATAATAGAGATTAAGTGTACTAAAAATCATTGACACATTGCAAAAAATGCTTCATAATATCAAATTAAAAGCTTAAAGTAACTACTAAGAATTAGGAAAGCATCTTCCTCTATGGTATTAAAAGAAGATATCCAATGCTCTACCTTGGATAATCTAGCTCAGCCGAGATCCTCGATAAACCTAAACAAGGAACTATAAGGTAAAATTGTATTAAATCTAAAGCAAATACTAAGCAATTATTTTAGATACTTTTTTATCAATTACTCTTGAAACAAGTAAGCATGACTGCTATAAAAGACAACAACGCAACAAGAATAGATAAGAAACACATGTTTTGTGTGGGAAGCAATTCCGCGATGTGTTTAGGTGTGGACAGGATAAGGAGATGAAGATTCAAGCTATTGCGAAATCTTCTGATACACATAAGCAAACAATACAATATACCTCTAAGAGGCATATCAATGGGAGAAGGTTACCAATTATTTATTGAAAAAAATAAAAACAAAATTTAAAATCCTAGCATATATATCCACACCACACTACAGGACCAAGGTAAGAAAATATTGTATAGATTGGTTGGAATTTCTAAGGCTAGGACCCTATCCTCCTCATCTAGGTAAACAAAATCATCATGAGTGAATCCATAGGCTTACTCATTTTTCATCTATTGATTCTTGTGCGTATCTATTAATCAAGAATGTTACCATGCATGGGTCATCATTTTGTGCTAAGGAGTAAGCATGTGCAAGTGGGCTAGTATCCTCTACTATGTATGGATTACTCACGGTCACTAAATGTGGTAGCCATTCTAATTCCTCAAAATTCTCCTCACACGCTAGATTGATAACAATATCCCACTCTATGAATAGAAGAGAAAAATACATTTTGGCATACTTGAGAAAAATCAAGAGGATATATCTCACCAAGTGTAGAAGTGGGATGACAATCAGATTTTGATTAAGTTCTAACAATTCTAGGGTTGTTCAATGTGCACAATGTGACATTGTGAATCTTATGGACTTTTGATGTCTCATTCTTATTACTAGATGGATCTTACTCCTTTACTTCTTCTTTTTTTTCTTTTTTCTTTTTGCTAGTCTAAGTATAAGGAATATATGTATTTATTTATTTATTTATTTATTTATTCATTTATATTTGTATTTATATTTATATATATAACCTCAAGGAAGGAAGGTTGAGAGGAAATTCATAGGAAGATATACCTTAAGTTTCATTCCCCCTTCCTTGGGTAGATCATACCTTTTAAAAATATGTCATCACCCTTTGAAACCAGTTATTCCAGTTAGTAATAGGTGAGGACTTTAACCAATAGCTTTCCTCCACCTTAGGTGCCACATCAATTTGCAAGGGTGATAAGATACTCTCCCATGAACGGACTTGAGAGCCCTGAATGACCTAGCCAAGACCTTTAAATCTATCATTCAAAGTGGTGACCATATTAAAATATCCAATGATCAAAAGAGGATCCTTTAAATCACTTAATTCAGTCCAAAGCCTTGCTCTCTCTGAAATGGAATTGGAAGCATACAAATTGACCACTACATAGTTAAAAGGTTCTTTTAGAGTGACAGCTACCCAATTTTGTTTTTGACCCTCAAACTTCATAAGTAGATTGCTTATGTTTTGAATGAATTCCAATAGCCTCTCTCCCTCTCCTTGCACAATGGTTAGTAAAGAACCATTTATGTTGTCTACAGATCTTAAGCAAGATATTATCCAGTGTAAAACCAAAATTCTTAAACTCTTGCAAGCAAATGTAAGTCCACCTGCAGGAGCTCGAGGCAAGTCTATCCAAACTAAAGATTGTCTATTCGAAATTAATCTTTTAAGAATTGAAGATATGAAAGCTCTAAAATTTGGCAAAGATTGCAATTAGACTGTTCAATTAAAACACCTCGTTGAACTCAATCCCAAGGCCCTAAACACCTTCGGGTGATAGGATCTGTGGAGATTAAAAAGGAATCAGGTTGGAAAGAAGATATGGAAGCATTAAGAAGTAGTAGCCTGCATAGTTAATTATGTATAAGCTTGAGCATCCAGAGCTATAGAGAATTGTGTGGGAGGGAGAGAGAAGATGATGAGCCTTGAAAAGAGCATGGAGAGCTTCCTTTCAGTTGAGAATTGCCTAGAGCTTCAAGAACCAAGAAGACAAAAGTTTCCCTGCTCTCTCCATATCAACTCTTTCAGAAAAAAGAAAAAATCTCCCTCTTGCGGTCTTCAAATGAAAAAACTCTGAACTACAAAGTTGTTCATCTCGCTATTTTTGTTAAGCATGCTGGGCTCTTTTTCTAAAAATGCCTTCTTTTTTAGTTATTTCAAAAATACTCACTCTAGGCCGTGTAAAAGTAGTTCCCTATTTTTTTTACAGCTACCCCTCTCACCTTCTCTTGCTTGCAAACCACATCCCTTATCTCCACATAGCTTTAGGTTGGTAAGTGAGGATCACTCAAACTCTACAAATAGAGCTCTTGTCATGGGGTTTCCCAGCCATATGCAACCTCGAGTTTGCAAACATTCATGCCCTATAACTCGGAAATCAAGCTCCAGCTTGTGCCCTTGCACCTTCAAGGAACCAACTTGACTTTCATGTCCCTCACAAATCTTT
This sequence comes from Adiantum capillus-veneris, assembly GCF_014529385.1. NCBI lineage: Eukaryota > Viridiplantae > Streptophyta > Polypodiopsida > Polypodiales > Pteridaceae > Adiantum > Adiantum capillus-veneris. The sequence continues at coordinate 148,761,325 of NC_140937.1, read as the reverse complement.
GGCATCAACATCCATCATTGTGGCGCGCATTGTACCCCCCACAATCTAACAAAAAATCCAACAAGAACTGCAAAAACAATGTAGGCTGACCAAGCTATGGGAAAGATCTCCAATGCTATACATCCATCGACAAAGACATCCATGTAAAATAGCAAAGACTGAAGCATCAACTATACTGTAAAACCTTGAAAGGCTCTTCAAGAATGTATAAAAATTCTCTTAGAACAGACTCAAAACTGAGCCAAATGGTGTAACATCTTTATCAATAAATGTGAAGAGGTGAAATTACAATAATGTGCAGAAATGATGCACAGCATGTACATACTTGTATAACATCGTTTCATATACAATCATTAAAAAATCTCTTCTGTCAGAGCTGGTTCAATGGGAAAACTCAACTACATGCACCCAATGTGTACAAGAGCTGGCATGATATACACAATTATAGCAAATACCACACTTGCACTATTTATTTGTCTGTGTTAGATGTATAAGACATGGCTGCCGTTCCCCTTGGAGGTGATTTGACATCCATAGGGTAGCTCCCGAGAACTCGTAAAAATGTCGCAAACTCCTGGAGCGTAAATAGTGTAAATTTCACAGACCAGTACATGATAACACAAGCTTAAGAAAGGTATTATCTCCACAAATAAGGCACCAGAAAATAAATTCTCACCTGCAACTGCCCAAGTGCATTTTGTGCCCTTGGATCAGCCATGGAAGCCTCAAAATCGATATAAAAAAGGTAATCAAAGTACCTGCATAAACTCAGCAATAGCAGGATGTTAATGGCAAGCCTTTGCATGCTTGAAAGAGACAATATGCTCGTTCCAATTCATCTGCTTAAAGAAAAGTGTCCAGCCTGTTGTCTTAGCTACATAAGAGTTATGACATACTTTGCAGCACCATTGTTGCTATCATCAACCACTCGCAATGGTTTTTTCCGTTGCGGGCGGCTTTCAATCTGACAACAGATATACCAACAGGTTAAGCCAGCTAAAATGGATACGTGGTAGTAAGTGGTGCTGAAATCAACCAAAGTATGACCAAAATGCACACACAAAGAGAGCAAGAAAGCAAAGCAGTGTATGGTATTGGACAAATAGACCTTTGTAAGATTGATACTACGAAATGAAAACACAGCAAGAGCTTTGAAAAGCACTCCTGGTCCCTCTTCCAGAGTGAAGACTATGCTTGTCTGTGGAATACAGAAAAAAGAATGATTTGACATGATGGAGATGTAGCTATCCTAGAGTAGAAACTAAGACATTGAAGTTAATTTACCTTGAAGGGTCTATCAGTTCGTGGAATGATAGGCTCGCGGGCTAGCATGAGAAAACGAGTCACATTATCCACATCATCCTGCACAAATGCCACATTTCTTAATGCCAATCAACATGACAACATTGAGATACTGACTGTCTTTAGAGTAGAAAGCATGAATAAGTTCAATGGCATATAGACCCTTCTTAGAAAACCCAATCTGACCTGAATGCCCTCAGCTAGAACTTCCAAACCATAAATCTTTGCAGCTCGCTCACTTGCAACAGCGCCGGTGTGGCGAAGACCATTCTGTGCTATGAACTGCAAATGTTGAGTCAAGAAAAAATTAGCCCACTTTCGCATAATTCTGATCATTGCAAATCTCGGAAGGTCTCAGTCGAGCATTGCACAGAAACATAACTAAGTACAAAAACTAAGCATCACAGATACATGCACGAATATACATCGTCTCAAGTGGAGCTTATCAGGCTTTTTTAAAGCCAAAATGCAATCGAATCCAACAATGAGCAATTGAGGTACCTGCGCGGCACCAGCAGTGTCATCAACAGCTTCACGGATAACACCAAGCTTGGTCAGGGTTCCTTCGCACTGAGCCAATGCCTAAAGAGGCACAATATGAGTCCAAAACATGAATGCACATGACCAACAACCAAACATGCTATTCAATGTGGTTTGAGTGGACCCCAATGGTTATTTGGTGGATGAAGAACAAACACATGAATGCAAATGATAAACGTACATTCAGCGGTGCCATACCTGCTGATGACTAACAACTCTTTTTAGCTGCTCTTTCTTCACACCTGGCATTGCAAGAAGGCAGTGGTTCACAGGTAGCTGAACTTCTCCAACGATGTGGAGTCGGTGACGGAGTAGCAAATCATAATTCCTGTGTATGCTTCCACCCAATGAATTCTCAATAGGGAGGACAGCCCTGTCCACCAGCCAAAGTTCCACTGCCTGTATTGGTCAACAAAATATCATACATGAAACACATCTCTTGAATGAAGTATATGTTCATTTTTAGGTCTCTCCTTCATGCAACCTGAAAGGCTGCTTCAAATTGCTCGCAAGGGACTGCTTCGCATTTGGGAAATGCTTTGCCAGCTGCAGCTTCACTGTATGCCCCAGGAACTCCCTGTTGTTGCATACAAGAGCATTCAATATTCAATAAGATAAAAGAAAACGCTTGTGAACAGCAGAGCTTTACTTAAGTTGCTGAGAATTGGTTGCTCATATTTCCAAAATGAGCTGACATGCACCTGATAAGCCACACGAACAGCTGATCCATGCACAGGAGGGTTCGTAAGATCGGTCACAGATAATGGCTCTGCAAGACCATTAACCATATAAATAAGAGATTACCCCAACAGCTCAAGACAAATACTGACAGAATTAAAATAACTAAGACCAAGCCAGCTTTGCACGAGAAAAGTCACTATGGCCTACATAAGAGTATGAGTAAGAGTATGTGTGACCCACTACTCAATGCCCTCTTGACAGAAATATGAAAATAAATGCCAACCATCTCTCACAATGGTCTACATAAATAAAAGACAGTTCTTAGTAAATGCTTATCTTATAAGACCACCTCTCAGAGTGTCCTACATATATAAAAGGTCATGCTTAGTATCCAAAGTTCACAATTGCTCCAAGAGTTCAATGCTTTTCTAATGCCTTATGTAGGCCAAAAACACAATCTCAGGGTCATAAACTTTAGTTGCATTGAACCCCTCATGTTCATAACCAGGGAGCCTTCTTATTATCAGCAGATTACCAAATTAGTATCTGCTACATATCAGCAATAGTAGCAGAGCTCAGGCAGTTATACCTTCACAAAATCAGAAAGATATGAGAAGGGCCAAAACCCTTGCACAAAACACGCATGAATAGATTCAATGTTTTCTTAAACGACTTTCAAAAACAAATTCAAAAAAAGAGAGCACAGCAAGTGAGAGAAGCTCAATTGAATATTTTTTTTATTTTTTTTTAAAAGCAACTCAACTTGTGAGTGCAAAGACTTGAAACCATAAATTCAAACACTTACAACAATTCAGACATGAGACAAAAGTGTCGTTTCTTAATCAAACTCTTACAAGAATTCAGACATAAGGCAAAGGTGCATTTTCTTCATTCCTGAAATCGGCCATGAACTAAAACAAGATTGTGCAACATGAGACCTGGAATAAAGCATTACAAAAGAATGTAAATGCCCAAAACTCCACAATGTGGAATCGAGCATAAATGGGTATTGCAAAACTCGCGCATAAACCCCAAAAACTCTACTAACTTTCATAAGACTACAAAAAAAAGCAAGCGATCTGAATTGCTGGGTAGCGAAGTACATGAAAATTGTGAGCCACCCCAGCGTACCAATGAAAGACACAGAATTGTCTATGAAGAAGTCATCTGTTCTACTCTTTGTGGCAAAGACAACAAATACACAGGCAACAAGGAGGGAGCTGAAGTCAGATAGGACAAGCCGTAATGGAGGTAGTCATTTGCTTCAGCCAGTATTCTTACAAAGCAGTCAATATGCCATCTTGTGCTTTAACAAATGTTCTTACAAAGTAGTAGAAATGCCATCTTGTTCACGATGCCAATTTATACCAAAGCAGCAGCCTTCAACAACCTCCGGCTCAAAACCAGGAAGAGCATTAAATAGGTGAACACTTGTTAAATACCTCCTTTTGAAATCTGTTTAAGATGATCTGAGGAGCAAAATTGGTCAGCCCAAGTCGCATAACGTCAGCATGTTCACTCAGAAAGGCCATAGTCTTAAAACTGGTGTCAGCCAGCCTATTCTGATCTCTAAAGCTTTGAATGAAGCTAAAGCAATCCAATCCCCTTGTATGCAGCTATCTTGGCATCTAAAGTGATTGGTGTTTCAAAGACAATACATAAGCTCATACACTTGGACCTGAATCACTGAAACAGTAAACGTCAACATGCATTTGTCTACCAATGCCCCCCTTCCATGTTCAGGGGACATACACTAGGGGTGTTTGATTGACTACTCGCTTTTTGTTTGCAGTGTAGGAAGCTTGAGGTGGATACAAAGTATGTTTGCTATGTCTGGTTTTGTCATACAACCGTAGATCTACAGGTGCACAAGTTACTCCATCTGCATAGCAACTTTGGACAGTCCTGGTTATGTTGAGACTGGGAATCATACAGCACATGCTATTGCACACACGGTGAATCTCACGTTTCATTTCCTTGCACCCAGACAGAATCCCACTCTACGTAAAAGAAAAATATAGTTGTAAATAGATAATTGAATCACAATGCCTGCCCCATGTGGAGCCAAATTACATGAGGTCAGATAATAGTTCCATTCAATTCTGGACCAGATATTGAATCGATAACACTACCAGCATCAAATTCTCAACTCACCGATGAAACAATGAATTCAAAATCTTTAAATCAAAGAAGCACCATGTACATGCTAAGCCAGCAGCCACATAACTAGGATATGAAAGCTAAAAAACAAGACATAAACATGATACTGCAGTTCAAATCTTTTGTGTTTGAAACCATCAGATGCTCTTGCACACACTTCTCCACCTTTCTTGAGTTCATGTGACTGGGTCTTCATGTTTTACAAAAGTCATCAACTTTTTTATTGAAATATCTAAGAAAAATTTATTCGCAGGATCAATCCATTCTTTAGCTAATGATTTTAAGACGAGCGTCTCATCTTTCACTCTCTCTCCTAATATCGACGTCCATGCATCAAGAGAATGACCTCTCGCTTGGATTTCTTGATTGATATACCTTGTGCAAATTTGGTGCTACACAATAGCATTCAAATTTAAAGGGTTATTAGTTCAATATATCCTAGCTTTCTGAAATAAGAAGTGCAGAGAAAAAGATAGCTAATAGCTAGCTACTGCAACCTTAATCAGTCTTGACAACAAAATGTCTGGTTGCATAACGTTTCACACATCAATTCCAAAAAGCATAAAAGATTACCTAAATTTACCACTGGTTTACTCTCAATAATACCGACGCAGATTCAGAAAATCCGCTAGCATTAGAGAACAAGAATACAATGGCCTTTTATTCTTCAATCTCTAGCAAGTTGCAATGGCCAAAAAACTATTTTCTCCACCAGCCCCTGGATCTTGAGATTAACTGATTGGATGCACTGGGATCATGAGCATCCCAAGGCTATAAATTTTCCTATTTAGATATCAATCTTCAATAATAATGCCACGCCCCGTGTGAGGCAACTTGTTAGGATAACAGAAAAAAGACATTGTGTTTCTGCATTTTGGTATAGCCATAAGCACATACATGGAGGTGAGGAAGTGGTCCCGGGGCTTCAACCTTTCAAAACTCACCTCTAGCACGTGCGTTCAAGAGGTATACAATCCCTCTACACACACACCAGCATGAATTCAATGACTCATTTTGCTTCATTATTCTGTAACTAATTTTCCAAATTCTTTTTTGAACCCTCCTATAAATGTAATTCTGTAACTCGTTGCAATAAATAAAATTCCTCTCGATGAACTCGCATCATCGAGTGCTACACTTACACATTTTAAGGTGGCACACCGTGGGGAGTGATCAACGATATAGGAGCAGAGAGAGATGACATACTTGGAAAAGTGAGCAGATTTGTGGAAGTAGATTTGTAGCCCAGGATTGAATTAGGAGTCTCATCTACAACATTGAGCTCCAGTTCGGTAGGAGGCTTCTCCACTTGAGTAGCCCACTGGCTTGTGATGACCGAGCATACGCTTTGCCACTGAGTGCCATGACTAATGTAATCGAACGCACTTCTTGTGGGCGAAGATGGGACTTGATCGACTAAAGTGCCATTAGTCTCAGCATGCAAACCTGCCCTAGCTTGTCCTACTAATCTATACACATTTCTAGACAATCTATTTCTAACTGTACAGTCTTCTAGCCTTCCCCAAGCTCTCCTTGTTCTAGTCAGTTTGCGCAAGTCCTGATTTGTGATTATGTCCCTCAGATTAAAGACCTTTGACAGCGCTGTGGCGTCAACATTCTGGATCAATGCCATCGCTGCTTTCTTCTGCTGTTTGGATTTGCTTCTTGTTCAGGACTCAGGTAAGAAGAATGGAGATGAGGCTGAACTTTTACCTTGCCCTGCTAATATCTGAGGAAGGTTGTTAATGCTTGATAGTTGCTACTGCAAACGTAGCACTACACCTGCCGCGAGCTCTTTCTGCAGTGTAAGAAACGTGCGAGAGGAGGGGAAAGCCTTCAAGTCACAGACAGCTATCTCATGTGCAGAAAAAAAGCAAGAAACTGAAGCAGCAAAGCCAAAAATTGCTTACGGGTCGGAGCGGGGAGTAAGCGGAAGAGGAATGCGATTAAGTTAAGTAGGGGAGAAAGAGGGGGGGGGGGGGGGGGGGGGGGGGGGGGGGGGGGGGGGGAAGAAAGAGGACCGTGTGTGTGTGTGTGTGTGTGTGTGTGTGTGTGTGTGTGAGAGAGAGAGAGAGAGAGAGAGAGAGATTTGTGAGTGGTGGTTGTTGGCTCGTGATCAAGGCAGACCCTCCTCCCCTCCCTGGAAACTACAGAGCGACAGCAAACAGAAAATCCCGCAATAGCACAAGTTGGGTTACCGCCGAATCAATAGAAAACGAAAACAAGCGATGTGGGCTATGGAGCCTTCTGGAGAGGGAATGTGGGCAGCAGAAAGTTTTTCTTGAAGGTACCAACTGCGAGCAGAATGAACATAGAACCTCGGAGGGAAGTGACAACGAGGAGGACGAGAGAGACATAGAAAGAGAGAGCTTGGCGGAAATTTAAGGTTTTGGAGAGAGTGTGCCTTGCGCAGCGCATGGGAGACCCCCCATGGATGTTGAGGGACAGAGAACGTGGGCTAGAGAGAGAGAGAGAGAGAGGTTGAAGGAGGTGTGTCATGAGGGTTGAAGGAGGTGTGTCCACAGAAGAAGGAAGAGCCGAGCTTGCGCGAAAATGACCAGCCAAAGTACGTAAGCAAAGGGTGTGAGCCACCAAACACCCACAAATTTGCTCTTCCTTTTTTGCCTTCTAAGAACCGAGTCACACAAGGTGCCAATGGGTCCAGGATGCACAGAGGTCGCACCAAGGGGCAAGTAGGGGAGGAGATCGTATGATAGAGATAATCATAATTGTTGGAAGCTTTTCTATTGCTGGAGGAATACGCTGGAAAAATGAGAACAGGAAAGGTTTTGCATAAAAAAAAGCTTAGTTCCTCATAATTTCAGGGTACTCCACCGAGTCGTCGTCGATAAGGTTTCTACAAATCCAAAGCAAGGAATCTCCATCACCCCACTTGCACTTTGAAAAAAGTTTGGAGATGCAAAGCTTGAGAAGGGCAGTGGGCTTTGCTATTAGCTACGAGGCATCCCTTCTTCGTGCCTGCGATTTTCCTATGCCATCCCCCCTTTCTTTTGGAGCTAGTGGAGGCCGCCACTCCAGGTCTTAAGAAGGACAACAATGGCGGCTTAGATTTGGTTTGTTGTCTGTTGTGATTGGGATGTTGGATGGAAGGAGGAGGATTGAGGTTGTGGCAGCGCTTTGTCTTCTTGTGGTAGCCTTGGGTCTTTCGTCTTGTTGAGAATGGGATTGTGCTAGCTAGGGTGGATGAAAGATAAACATCGTGCACGCAAGTGAGTGTGTGTTGGTTAGATTATCACTCAAACGAATTAGGTTCCAAGATCAATTAACTGGACTCATAAACACGGTCTTGAGTATTGCCATCACAAGCTCACCATAAACAAGGGAGATATAATGCAAAATAGAGTTGTATATATTCATTCGTGAAATAAGCTTTAAGTAGCTCTACAGACTTGCACGACAACATGTGGGATAATTCTACTCTTCTCTCCTTGACTGACACTTTAAGACAAAGCTCACACTTTACAATCCTCCCCTTGAGGTTCGGACTAAGATAAAATACTGAAGATGAAATATCCACACAGGATGATAAGTTGGTATCCACACAGGATGGTCAAATCCACACAGACTAACAAAATCCCTACATGTCCCATTCTTCCACAGTCGTAACACTTTCTTCCAGTTGATGATGTCGCTCGCGAATATCTTCTCCTTGAAGATGTTGTGACAAAAGCCCCTCTTGATGATGTTAATGAATCTTTTTGCTTTATTTCTTCTGCTTGGATTGAGTTGATGAAATCTTGGAAAGGTGGAGCCGGTTATTTTTCTTCAAGAATTGTGACTAAGTGGTCATAAGAAGGTGGAAGTGCACTTAATAGTATGGCCACTTTGTCATCTTCTAGTACCTCGACCTAGATGTAAGTGAGTTGTGTGGCAATGATCTTAAGCCTATTTACTAGGCTAGCAATGTTCTCCCTTCAGTCATAATGATCTTGTAAAGTTGTCTTTTGAAACTAACTTTACTTCTTTTGGCCCTGGCCCCAAAATTTCTTTTTAGGACATGTTAGGCTTCATGTGCATGCTTACATTCGTCTATGAAATGCACATAGTTGTCATGCAAGGAGGTGATGATGATTCCTATTGCTTGTTCGTCCTTGGCCAAAGTTTGTGTGCTTGCTATGAGTGTAGATGCCCTAGTGTGCACTCCATCAGGTTCAGCTTGTTGCTCTAAGGCAGTGCTGATGACAGACCATAAACATTTTTTCATTAGGTAACCCCGTAACTTTATTTTCCAGGTGTGAAACCACTCTCCATTGTACTTTTTATTACCCTTTTTCCTCATTGTGCTAATAGAGGGGTCTTAGTTTAGGAGATTCTCCTAGCGAGTGCCTACCTCTTTACACGAGCACAAATTCCTCTTTAGAGATGATAGAAAATTTATTTGCAAATTTTTGTGCTTGGCTGCAAATTTTAGGGGAGCTTCACAATAGGTAGTGCTCTTTGATGTTTTTGAAAGTTGTGCTTGGAGAAGCCCTTTTGAAGATCGATGAAACCTTGAGGTCCGCCTTTGAATGCTTTTTGGAAGGCTTGAATATTGCTCCCTTTTGAGGGTTCAATGATTCGCTTTGAGTGCTTTGAAGCCCTTTTGAGTGTTTGGCTTTGTTGAAGCTCTGTGGGATTAGGTGTTTGAAAAGTTAGGATTCTTTCGTTCTTCTGCAAGTGTGACACGCCACCGATAAGCCCTTGTAAGGGCTTGTAGTCCCTTATGAGCTTCTTTTTTAAATGCTATAGGATGGGAGCACCCCCTTGTGGGGAGTGACGAGATGGAGGCATGTTAAAGACTCTTGGAAACTGCGTGGGAGCGGACGCTCGTGAAGTCAAAACTTTCTTAAATGGAGTTTGGCACTTGGGTGAGGTCTGCCATTGGTCGATCGCAGCAAGGAAAATGGCGTGGTAGTTTCAGTCAGCAAGTCATAATGCCTAAGCCGTCAAATGATGATTTTAAAAACGAGCGGTAGTTTCGGACGGTAGATCGGACCCGAAGCTGGGATTAAATCCGTTTTGACACCTTTTTGAATTTCGCCCAGTGGGTGCCCAATGAAGCCTTGGTCGCCTTGTGTGTGACCCCTTCAAAAAGGGTTGACTTCCTCCTTCAAAGCCAGGGTTCCTGTTAGGAAATAGGGCGTAGCTAAATAGATATTTAAGTAGCTTACTTAATGGAGAGAGACAAATTTTCATACACGAGATTAGAGAGAGAGAGAGAGAGAGAGAGAGAGAGAGAGAGAGAGAGAGAGAGAGAGAGAGAGAGAGAGAGAGAGAGCACGATATACGTGGTTCACCCAATGTGGACTACATCCACGGGAAAGTAGCCACTCAATGGCTTTAGTATTTCAAACAAGAAGTAGGTTACAAAGGGATTATCTACTAACATAATATGGCGGAAGGGCTGTCATAATAATCAATATCTAATTCTCATAAATGATTTTCTCATATTAAACTGATCATTTAATGTGGGGAAGTGCCAGGGGAGAAAAAGCTAGAATATTGGTTAAGCTAGCAGACCAGCCACAGTAGGGATCCAAAGGAGGGAAAATAGGGATCCAAAGGGGGGGGCATCTGCAAAAGAGCCATGTGCAACAATGGGCTAAAAAGACCCTAAGGTTCAGCCCATTAAGACTTCCAAAATGCTAAGGTTCCAAAATTCAAAGGTTGTGTCTAAAGGTCAACCCTAGGGGAAATTGGATGCTTTGTGTGTGACCAAAGAGTCTTTTCAAATCCCTACATAGGAGGGGGCGAGCCTTGGGAGTAGGGGATGAGGCAGAAAGTCACACACACACACACACACACACACACACACACACACACAGAGGCTCCCTTTACACAAAGGGAATTAGAGACACATGTCAGCTCCCTAGCCCAGATGCCCACAAGGTGTGCCCAATTCCTATTGGATGGCCTTGGAGGTGGACCAATGAGAATTAGGCTAGAGTAAATCTAGTTTAATTAATTTCAAAACACTTAATAAAAGAACCAATGAGAATTAAGTCTCCTAGAAGACTATTGGGCAGTCTCCCAAGGGGTCCAATGAGAATTTAGGAGCCCAATGGCTTGCCTGATTCCTATTGGCCAGGAGGCAAAGGGGTCCAATGAGAGTTTAGTTTAATTATTAAATTACCTAAAGCTCTCACAAAAGGGGAAAGGGGGACACATGTCAAAAGGCTATCACTTATGCTGCTTAATGGTAATTGGCTTGACTTGGGGAGGGCCAATGAGACTGGAGCAAGAGCAAATAGAAAGAGGGCTCGCCCAAGAGAGAGAGGGGGCTGATTTTTGCAAGGATTATCACACACACACTCACACAATCTCATGTGTGAAGAAAGAGAAGACTATCTCTTCCCAAGCTTTAATGGAGAGCTCATCACCTACTCCAAGCTTCTGAGATAGAAGCCTACAACGACACACTCTTGGCTTGTGGATGAAAATCCATCCAAGAGCCAAGCTTCAATGCATGCTCATCTCCTCTACCAAGCTAATTACTAAGCTAAAGCTATGCTAATATGAGTGATTATGTGAGGAGATGTACATCTTTCTCGTAAGATACTCCTTCTTCCTCTCAATTTACTCTCATACCCTGCTAGCTCTCACCATCTTCGAAGGTGTGTGAGGTCTTGGGTCTGAGAACGGGGATAATTAAAGTTGTGTTTGCTAAGTATATTTCTTAGTGCATGAAGCTTTCATCTTCATTGCACTAGCTAGTCTTGAAGGAACACAAAGAATTGTATTGTACAATGTCTCTCTTGATGGGAGAAACCATAATACAAAGCCTTTTGGAGGGGGGACCGGCTCCATGCAAATCCGGTCCTCCATTGTTGTCAATAGGTTAATTTCTCTCTCTTTTGAAAGTATTGTTGATGCTATCTAACTAGGTGTTATGCTTTTTGTTGCTCTCTCCACCCAAGCACTCTTGTAATTCTCATTAAGAATCTATTCTAATGAAATGCCACTATGTTCATGCTAATTTCCTCTACACATAAGTTTTTAAGCCATTAAATGTTACATTGGTATCAGAGCTGAAGGTTTCTCTTTTCTTGCTCAAGAGGGGAGATCCTCAAGTTAGCTACAAATGGTTGGTATTATTAATTGCTTGTGAGTAAGTAGAATAGGGATTTTTCAGCCTTGCAGTGTGGCTGCCTTTGTGTAGTTAACGGGGCATCACCATCGAGAGCTATGGTCTTCATAGTGGAGTCCTACGGGGCTTGCCTATGGCTTAACCACTATTGAGCTATTAGAAGCTTGACAGGAGCCGGTGCTATTTTGGTGTCGAAAGACCCTCTCTTCTATTCCTTGCAATTAATGGTATTCGAGCCGCGGGTACAGTAGCTTGAGTGCTTTTTCTAAAGGGGTAAAGAGGAGTAGCAACTAGGGCTTGAAGTGCCAAAGTACACCTAAAAAGTTTACAGCTAAAAGTTGTTAGAATGGCTGACAATAGTAAAGAGAGTGAAATTAATGTTGATAACTTTGATTTTGCTCATGAGCAAGCTACTAATGATGCTTCAATGCTTGTTAACTATCTTGTTTCTAGGCTTCAACAAGCCATGGGCAATCCATCTCTCCAAAGTGAAGTGCAACGGCAACTCCGTGCTCACGGGATTCTCCAAGCTCATCACCATGACGAGAGAACACCTAGGAAGCCTCCTTGTGAGACTCCCAAAAGAGGTCTCTCTCCGATTCGGGAAGAAGAAGAGAATCCGTACGAAGGGCTCAATAATTTACTTCTTGATGATGCATCTCCTTCCCAAAGGAGAACTCAAGAGCCTCCACCGAAGGAACGAGAAAGAAGCGAGTCTCCCGCCACCTCGGCGGAGATGGCTCCACAAAGACGGCGGGCTAAACGCTCTCCATCACCACCAAAGCGGAGGAGACCATCATACTCTTATCCACGCCATAATTCAAAGAGGGATGATAAAAAGCAAGAGAAGAAAAATGCGAGAAAGAGGACACCCTCTTCTCCATCTTCTTCATCCTCTTCCTCTTATGAAAGCTATGATGAAAATGACAAAGATCAAGACAAGAAAAAGGCGAGAAAGAGGTCACCCTCTTCTCCACCTTCTTCAAATTCTTCACGTTTTAAAGAAAGTGATGGTGCAACCTTTGAACCATCAAAAAGAAGAGGCCATAGGAAATACTATGCCGCATGGAAGAGGTCGTCCAAGCTGAAGAAATTCAAAGAGGGAGGGAAGAGCATCTCTTTCCTTACCTATGATGGCACCTTTGGTGCTACGGAAAAAGTCTTGGCCTTTATCCAACAATTCGATGCGGCGTTTGGAGATGAGGGCTTCACGGAGTCCTCTAAGCTATGCCATGTAGCTATGCACTTTCAAAAGTCCGCCAGACAATGGTGGTCTAGCCTACGAGCCAATGGTGAAGCTCCACGAACATGGAAAGCTTTAAGAGCTTCCATTATGAAGCAGTTTTTGGCCACCGATGCCAATTGAAAGACAAAGTACTTACTGAATGGCGAAGCTTAAAGCTCTCTCCCAATGAATCCATCCATAAATATGTAGACAAGTTTTGGGACCTACAACTCAAAGCCACTGTCTTCAAAAAGTTGGATTTTGGAGAGAAAAAGCAACAATTTTGTGCGGGCTTAACCGAAGAAATGGCGGAGTTTGTCAACTCCCAAAGGCCACGTACCATATCGGCGGTAATACACCATACTATGGTGGCCTCTCGAATCAATTTCCAAACAAGCGCTAAAAGAAATAATAAGCCCCCGGAAAACAAGGGTTCCAATGAGCCTAAGGGGAAGGACAATGTCCAAAAGTCTCCTAAGGGAAACTCCAACAAAGCTAAAGAGAAGGGAGTTTACAAAGGTAAGAATAAACTCTCTCTTGAAGAGCTTGAGCGTTATCGTAAGGATAACCGGTGTTTCAAGTGCGGAAAACAAGGGCATGCGTACCGCGCTTGTCCCCAAAAGAACAACCGCCAAGATCCTCCTAGAGCTTCCTTGGTTGAAATCCAAGAGGAGGAGACTCACCAAACTCATCACAAAGGATCTCCTCTATGCCATGCTTGGGGAAAGGTAAGAGAACATGATGCTTTTATTCTCTTTGACCCTGGTTCTACTCACAATTTTATATCTATAGAGTTGGCCACCAAACTAGGCATACAATCCTATGAGATGGGAGATGTCCTACCCGTAGACAGTGCCTTCAAGGGGCAAGAAGCTTCAGTCACTCCCTTAATTGGGAAATTGAGGCTTCATGTCCAAGGCTATGTGGACAAAGAGGACTTCTTTATCTCTCCTCTCAAGCATGAGGATATAATCCTAGGGGCACCATGGTTTGACCGCCTAGTTGCCAATATTAAATTTCCTGAAAGGAGAATCTCCTTTAAGTTCAGGGAAAAAGACATGTATATAGATGCTAAGGAAATGGGTAACACCATCCCCATTGTACATACACCAGCTTTCAACAAGTCAATAAAGAGCTCTATTTCCGTGTACATGATTTTTGTTAAAGATTCACAAAAAGAACCTAATGCTTTAGCAAAGGAAAATAAAAGTAACCAAAAGGAATTAGAGTTATCCAATTTTCTCAAGGGGTTTCAAGATGTTTTTATTGACGACATCCCTTGTGAGCTACCTCCTAAACAAGGTAATGATGACCATGCAATTGAACTTCTTCCAGGAAGTTCACCGCCTAACAAACCTCCTTATAGAGTTTCTCAAGCTCAACAAGAGGAGATTATGCGGCAAGTGCATGAGTTAGTTGAGAAGGGTATGGTTAGGCCAAGCTCATCTCCATTTTGCTCACTTGTGCTATTAGTGCAAAAGAAAGACGGCACATATCGTATGTGTGCTGACTATAGAGCACTAAATAGGATCACTATCAAGAATAGGTTTCCCGTTCCATGGGTAGAAGACCTATTTGATAAGCTACAAGGATCGACCTACTTCAGTAGGATTGACCTAAAAAGTGGCTATCATCAAATAAGGATAGTTGATCAAGACATTGTAAAGACCGCATTTCGCACCACATTTGGTCTTTACGAATATATTGTGATGCCTTTTGGCTTGACCAATGCACCAGCCACATTCAACCACTTGATGGAGAAGCTGTTCAGGCCTCATCGAACCTTCATTGGAGTGTTCTTTGATAATTTTATCATCTACTCTAATTCATTAGATGATACAAGCAACACCTCCAGGTAATATTTCAAGTTTTAAGAGAGAATAAACTTTACGTTAATCGAAAGAAAAGTGAATTTTTCTTGCAAGAGATTCAGTATTTAGGTCACATTATCTCTCAAGATGGCATCCAAATGGATCCATCAAAGTTAGAGGTAATAAAAGGATGGCCTAAACCAAGGAATCTTTATGAACTAAGAAGCTTTATAGGTATGTGTGCATACTATAGACGCTTCATAGAAAAGTTCTCACAAATTGCGGGACCATTACATGACCTAACAAAGAAAAGCGTTAGGTATACATGGTCTGCTAAGGAGAACAATGCTTTCGAAAAGCTTATCTCTCAACCTGTGCTTACACTACCAGATCTCTCAAAACCATTTGAGGTCCAATGTGATTCTTGTGGTGATTGCCTTGGAGCTGTTTTGCTCCAAGAAGGGCATGCCATAGGCTATGAGAGTCGAAGGCTCGACCCTGTTGAGCAAGCTCTAGGCATATATGAAAAGGAACTTCTTGCAGTTCTATATGCCTTAGACTCATGGAAGCACTATTTGTTGGGGACTCCTTTCATTCTGCGAACGGATCACCAAAGTCTTAAGTACTCCATGACGCAGACCAAGCTCTCCGACAAACAAATGAGGTGGGCAAATTTTCTTTCGCAATTTCATTTTCATATTGCTCACATTGTTGGCAAGCATAATCAAGTATCTGATGCACTCTCAAGACGGCCGAGAGTGAATGCGGTTTCCATAGCAACTCACAATGATCTATCTTCAATGATAGATGAGTACGCTATTGATCCCAATTTTAGAGATGTGATTTCAGCCCTTGCATTAGAGAAGAAAGAAGAACCATTTACTTTACAAGATGGTTATCTTCTCTATGGCAATAGACTATGCGTTACTATCTCACTACGTGAGAAAGTAATGTATGAATCTCATGCTCCACCTTATGCAGGGCATAGAGGGATTCAGTCTACTTTAAACGGAATTGAAACATATTTCTATTGGCCTACCATGAAAGTGAACATACAAGAGTATGTTTCTAAATGTGTGGTATGCCCAAAGACAATGTTTGATAGAGGGAAGCAACTTGGATTGCTTCAACCCTTTCCAATCCCTAAGTCACCATGGGAGAGCATATCCATGGATTTTATCTTTGGATTGCCTAAGTCTATCCATGGGAATATGGACGATAGTAGACAGGTTCAGTAAACAAGCTCCTTTTATACCTGTCAAAAAGACCATCAAAGCCCATCAAATGGCAACCCTCTTCATTTCACAAATTTTCAAGTACCATGGCTTGCCAATGTCCATAGTGTCGGATAGAGATCCTAGAATGACCAGTAATTTCTGGAAGGGTCTCTTTGAGAATTTAGGGACAAGGCTAAACTTCTCTTCGGCCTATCATCCACAAACGGATGGCCAAAGTGAAATAGCTAACCTAACAATTCTCGATCTACTAAAAGCCTATGTAGCGGAAGTAGATCAAAGATCTCAATGGGAGAAGTACTTACCCTTAGTGGAGTATGCTTACAATAACACTGTACATACTTCCACGGGAAAAGCACCGTTCGAGGTAATTGAGGGAAGATCAAAAAGTCCCTTGCTACTTAAGGTACATGGGAAGATCTTCGCTGCAGATGAGTATAGCCGAGACCTACAAGAATCTTTTCAAAAGATTAAGGATGCTATCTCTATCTCACAGCAAAGGCAAAAGGCTGCTGCTGACAGGCACAGAAGAGCCCAAGCCTTTAAAGAAAACGATTGGGTCTTGTTAAAGTTTCCCAAGGCTCGATTAAGGCACACGACGGGCAAGAATCCTATGGGCTACCAAAAGTACTATGCTAAGTTAGCAAAAAGGTACTATGGTACCTTCCAGATTCTTAGGCCAATCAATGAAATGGCCTATAAACTTAGGTTGCCCAATCACTGGCTCATACACAATGCTTTCCATGTGAGCCTATTAAAGCCTTACAAAGGAGAGCCACCTCAAGAACTAACTATTGAAGACCCACCGGAGATCGAGGACCAAGAGGAGGTGCTGCAGCCCGAGTCCATTCTCCGACATGAAGACAAGGTATTAAGAGGCGGTAAGACTATCCGACGATATCTTATTAAGTTTAAAAATTATCCTTTTGAAGATGCTAGATGGATGCAAGGCATACAATTAAAGGATAACCTAAACCTTGTCAATGCTTACAATGCTTCCCAAGAGTAAGCAAATGTATAACATGTTAAAAAAATGAACAAAGTTTTTTTGTCTTATAAGACTCTCTTTTTCTTTATTGTGCACAAAAATGAAGTAGTATGCATGCTTAGATCAAGTTTGCGGAGACGACGTCTCCCAGACACCAAGTAGAGCTTGTCACTCTACTATGGAAGATTGAGAGGACTAATGTGCAGACATGCTTGTGGCAGCCTCAGTCTCTCAAGTGCCAAATGGACTAGTCATCCATTGTGGAATGATGTCGTAGGGTAACATAGGGATCCTCTACCCACTAAGAAAAGGACTCATGAATATGCTTTATCTTCTCTACACCATAGTAGAGGACGACTATGATTTCAAGAGAGAGGTAATGTCATAATAATCAATATCTAATTCTCCTAAATGATTTTCTCATATTAAACTGATCATTTAATGTGGGGAAGTGCCAGGGGAGAAAAAGCTAGAATATTGGTTAAGCTAGCAGACCAGCCACAATAGGGATCCAAAGAAGGAAAAATAGGGATCCAAAGGGGGGGGCATCTGCAACAATGGGCTAAAAAGACCCTAAGGTTCATCCCATTAAGACTTCCAAAATGCTAAGGTTCCAAAATTCAAAGGTTGTGTCCAAAGGTCAACCCTAGGGGAAATTGGATGCTTTGTGTGTGACCAAAAAGTCTTTTCAAATCCCTACATAGAAGGGGGCGAGCCTTGGGAGTAGGGGATGAGAGAGAAAGTCACACACACACACACACACACAGGCTCCCTTTACACAAAGGGAATTAGGGACACATGTCAGCTCCCTAGCCCAGATGCCCACAAGGTGTGCCCAATTTCTATTGGATGGCCTTGGAGGTGGACCGGTGAGAATTAGGCTAGAGTAAATCTAGTTTAATTAATTTAAAAACACTTAATAAAAGAACCAATGAGAATTAAGTCTCCTAGAAGACTATTGGGCAGTCTCCCAAGGGGTCCAATGAGCATTCAGTAGCCCAATGCCTTGCCTGATTCCTATTGGCCAGGAGGCAAAGAGGTCCAATGAGAGTTTAGTTTAATTATTAAATTACCTAAAGCTCTCACAAAAGGGGAAAGGGGGACACATGTCAAAAGGCTATCACTTATGCTGCTTAATGGTCATTGGCTTGACTTGGGGAGGGCCAATGAGGCTGGAGCAAGAGCAAATAGAAAGAGGGCTCGCCCAAGAGAGAGAGAGAGAGGGGGCTGATTTTTGCAAGGATTATCACACACACACTCACACAATCTCATGTGTGAATAAAGAGAAGACTATCTCTTCCAAAGCTTTAATGGAGAGCTCATCACCTACTCCAAGCTTGTGAGATAGAAGCCTACAACGACACACTCTTGGCTTGTGGATGCAAATCCAACCAAGAGCCAAGCTTCAATGCATGCTCATCTCCTCTACCAAGATAATTACTAAGCTAAAGCTATGCTAATATGAGTGATTATGTGAGGAGATGTACATCTTTCTCGTAAGATACTCCTTCTTCCTCTCAATCTACTCTCATCCCCTGCTAGCTCTCACCATCTTCGAAGGTGTGTGCCGTCTTGGGTCTGAGAACGGGGATAATTAAAGTTGTGTTTGCTAAGTGTATTGCTTAGTGCATGAAGCTTTCATCTTCATTACACTAGCTAGTCTTGAAGGAACACAAAGAATTGTATTGTACAATGTCTCTCTTGATGGGAGAAACCATAATACAAAGCCTTTTGGAGGGGGGACCGGCTCCATGCAAATCCGGTCCTCAACTGTTGTCAATAGCTTAATTTCTCTCTCTTTTGAAAGTATTGTTGATGCTATCTAACTAGGTGTTATGCTTTTTGTTGCTCTCTCCACCCAAGCACTCTTGTAATTCTCATTAGGAATCTATTCTAATAAAATTCCCACTATGTTCATGCTAATTTCTGCTACACATAAGTTTTTAAGCCATTAAATGTTACAAGGGCTCCCCTTTACATGTATCACAATCTGCGACCTGAAGGCTAAAGTCCAAAACAAAAACAAGCCCAATTGCACGCGATAAAGAGGGAGAGAGGGGGAGAGATAGAGGCCGCCGAAAG
This sequence comes from Adiantum capillus-veneris, assembly GCF_014529385.1. Taxonomy (NCBI): domain Eukaryota; kingdom Viridiplantae; phylum Streptophyta; class Polypodiopsida; order Polypodiales; family Pteridaceae; genus Adiantum; species Adiantum capillus-veneris. Next base: position 148,742,214 of record NC_140937.1, on the reverse strand, counting down.
AGGCCAAACGTACTAGTACCCTTAATAGAGCTCCCGCCTTGCTTCACTTTCACCACTTCACACCCACCTTGTTGCATCAACTTCACACTATGAAATGTGTGTGGAAATGGCCTCCTTTTATAGGCAAAAGGGCTGCCCTCTCTCATGAGAGGCAACCGTGTGTAGCCGCCATTGTGTAGACAAGTCCAATCAGTCTCTCCAATCCGCCCATGTGTGGCCGCCCTTGAGAAGACAAGTCCGCCTTTGAAATCAGCCACCGGCCACCGGCCATTGACTTTCAACCACTGGCCACCGGCTCGACACTGGACGTGAACATTTTGGTCATTGGTGAGTGATTTTTCTTCACTCACGATGGCTTCTCCTCATGAGGGGGCCTTACAAATGTGCGTTTTTAATACAAAAAAATACAAGGGGTAAATCAGGCTCCATACTTAACAGTTCTCACCACGGGGGGGGGCTTCACAAAAAAAAATTATGGCTTAAGAGAAAAAGACAATGGGCATTAAATGTCAAGAACCACACACACACACACCTACAAAAAAAAAAAAAAAAACTCAGATTGTTGCAAGGATTACATAGACTAAGAATGCACTTGAGCAAAATTTGATTAAATGATTGAGCTCTTTAATGGAGCCGGATTTGAGCAAGGAGATATTGGATAGAAAGTTCTGGAGACACGCTATGCACACACATCAATTGAGAATGCTAATTTTGCTAAAATAAGGAGCAACTATTGAATGCAAAATACAAGTTCCTAATGGCTAATTAATGAATTGATGCTAATTAATCTTCCAACTAGCCCCTGAATAGTGGCCCAAGAATCTTTAACTTAAGAACATGCTCATGCTAGCCAATGGAAAACTAATTAGACATGTGGTATACAATAGGAGAGAAAACCTAATGGATCTAATTAATGATGATTCAAGAATGCTAATTGTACAAACACGCAAATACATAATAGCAAACCTAGCTATCATACCCGTGCTTTGATACCACTTGTTGAGAATGGGATCCTGCTAGCTAGGGTGGATGAAAGATAAACATCGTGCACACAAGTGAGTGTGTGTTAGATAGATTATCACTCAAGCAAATTAGGTTCCAAGATCAATTAACTTGGACTCAGAAACATGGTCTTAAGTATTTGCTAAGCCATCACAAGCTCACCATAAACAAGAAAGATGTAATGCAAAATAGAGTTGTATTTATTCATTCATGAAATGAACTTTAAGTAGCTCTACAGCCTTGCACCGCACTTTTAGGAAATAAGACGTAGCTAAATAGATAATTGAGTAGATTATTTAATGGAGAGAGACAGATTTACATACACGAGATTATAGAGTAGAGAGAGAGAGAGAGAGAGAGAGAGAGAGAGAGAGAGAGAGAGAGAGAGAGAGAGTATACACGATATACGTGGTTCACCCAATGTGGGCTATGTCCACGGGGAAGCAGCCACTCAATGGCTTTAGTACTTCAAAACAAGAAGTAGTTTACAAAGGGATTATACCGTTAATGGAGCTCCCGCCTTGCTTCACTCTCACCACCTCACACCCATCTTGTTGCATCAACTTCACACTATGAAATGTGTGTAGAATAGGCCAAAAGGGCTGCCCTCTCTCATGAGAGGCAACCATGTGTAGCCGCCCTTGTGTAGATAAGTCCAAATCGGTCCCTCCAATCCGCCCATGTGTGGCCACCCTTGAGAAGACAAGTCCGCTTTTGAATTCGGCCACCGGCCACCGGCCATTGACTTCCGACCACCGGCCACCGGCCAACGGACGGTTGTTTTCCGACCACTTTTCGGCCGCCGTCCGGCCATAATATTCCGACGAAAAGGAATATTCCGGCGAGGGAAAAAAAGTATCAGGGGCTTCCGCCCCGAGGCCCCTAAAGTTGCCCCTGATTTTTGGCCATGAAAATTTCGGTTTCCGGCGAGTGATTTTCCTTCACGCATGATGGCTTCTCCTCATAATGGGGGCCTTACAAATGTGCGCTTTTACCACAGAAAATTACAAGGGTAAATCAGGCTTCATACTCAACAATCTCCCACTTGGAGACTAATCTTCAAACCAAACCTATGACTGCTTTCCATTCTGGCTTCTTATCCTTGAATGCCAATTGAAGATGAATAAAAGCTCAACTTCTCCTTGTTGACCACCTTTGTAAACATGTCTGCAGGATTTTCACTTGTATGCACCTTTCCTAGCTTTAGCTCTTCCTCTTCCAAAAGAGTGTGTATGAAGTGATATCTAACCTCAATGTGCTTTGTCCTTGAATGAAAGGTTGAGTTCTTCGCAAGATGGATAGCGCTTTGGCTATCACTGTACAAGACACAATTGTCTTGTTTGAATCCAAGCTTTTCTAAGAATCTATGAAGCCACAGAATTTCTTTGATTACCTCCGTCATTGCTACATACTCTACTTCCGTGGTAGAAAGTGAAACCACTTTCTACAGCTTTGAAGCCCAGCTTACTGCTGTGCCTCCAACCGTGAACACATAGCCAGTAGTGCTCCTTCGAGTATCTTTGTCACCTGCCATATTTGCATCAACATACCCTTTTAGAAAAATATCAGTTCCTCCAAAATACAAAGCATTTGTTGTTGTCCCTTTTAGATACCTAAGTATCCACTTCACAGCTTGCCAATGCTTTTTACTTGGGTTGTCCATGAACCTACTCACAACTCCCACTGCATGTCCAATGTTTGGCCTTGTCCAGACCATAGCATACATTAGAGAACCTACCGCTGCAGCATATGGAACTTTAGACATATAGGCTATCTGCTCTTGTGTCTTTGGACACATATTCTTCGTTAGTTTAAAATGACCAACCAAAGGTGTACTTCATACCCCTTTGGTTGAAGCATGTAGATTTCCTCCTCTAAGTCACCGTGAGGGAATGCCGTATTTACATCCATTTGCTCGAGATTTAGATCATGAGCAGCCATAAGGCTTAAGACAAGCTTAATTGAGTTCATTTTTACAACAGGAGAAAATATTTCATTGAAGTCAATACCTTTCTTTTGAGAAAACCCTTTTACCACAAGCCTAAACTTGTACCTTTTCTTCCCACCTTCTTCTTCCTTCAACTTGTACACCCATTTGTTTTGAAGTGCCCGCTTACCTTTAGGCAACTCAACCAACTCCCATGTTTGGTTGCAATGTAGTGAGTCCATCTCCACTTGCATGCTCTTCATCCATTCTTCTTTGGATTCATGTTGCATAGCTTCTTCGTATGATTCTGGCTCTCCAGAATCTGAGATCAAGAGATGGTTGAAGGAAGGAGCAAACCTTTTTGGAGGTCTACTTGCTCTTGTAGATCTTCGGGGAATAGGTTGAGGCTCTTCATTTGGTTGACGTTGTTGCACATTGTCACCGTTTACAGTCCTTGAGTCTTCACCGTCCTCAAGCTCCATGTACTCATCACCTATTTCTTTTGTTTGTTTTCTTTCCAAGTAATCTTTGTACATATTTTGTTCATTAAAAATTACATTCCTACTCCTTAAGATTTTACATCCCTACTCCTTAAGATTTTACCATCTTCAGGATTCCATAGGCAATACCCAAAGTCACCTTCTCCATAGCCAATGAAGAAACACTTTTTGGACTTTGCATCTAGCTTTGATCTTAGGCTTCTATCTATGTGCATGAAAGCCTCACACCCAAACACTTTGAAAAATGCATAATTCACCGGTTTACCTATCCATGCCTCTTTTGGAACTCCCCCATCCAATCCCGTTGAGGGTGATCGATTGATTAAGTACACAGATGTACTTACAACTTCCGCCCAAAGCTCAAGAGGTAGGCCTGCATGTAGCCGCATGCTTCGTGCTCGCTCCATGATTGTCCTGTTCATCCTTTCCGAAATCCCATTTTGTTGAGGTGTCCTTTGCCTCGGAATGCCATTGCTAGCACAAAAGCTTTCAAAAGCTTGGCTGCAATATTCGCCTCCATTGTCGGATCTGAGGCATTTAACCTTGGTACCTGTTTCATTCTCCACAAAGGCTTTCCACCTTTGAAATATGAAAAATACATCGGATTTATTCTTCATGACATAAACCCATGTTTTTCTAGTCGCATCGTCTATGAATGTTACATAGTACAATGAGTCACCAAGTGATGGTGTACTTGCAGGACCCCAAACATCAGAATGAACCAACTCAAGTTTTTTATTTTTTATTTCATTTCCTGATTTTTGAAATTTTACCCTCTTTTGTTTACCATAAACACAATCTTCACAGAACTCTAAGTCCACTTCTTTCAAACCTGGTAGAAGCTTCTTTGTTTGAAGGATTTGCATTCCTTTGGCACTCATATGCCCAAGCCGGTAGTGACACACCGCACTGTCAACTTCTGTAGTTGCTGCACAAGGTGAAGGTTGCGTGCTAACAGTACACAAGTAAAGTGTACAAACCTTTTCTCCCTTGGCAACCACCAAATATCCCTTTGAGATCTTCCACCGTTTGTTTCCAAATGCAATGTTGTGACCTTCATCATCCAATTGTCCTGTAGAGATCAAATTTTTGCGAAGAGAAGGAACATGCCTAACATCTTTAGCTTCCATTCATTTCCGTTAGTAGTTTTGACAGAAACTGTACCTTTGCCAACAATCTCACAAGCTTCATAATCTCCCAGGTATACATACCCAAAATTACCTTTGGTGTAGTCTTGGAAATGTTGCTTGTGTGGTGTCGCATGGAATGAAGCCCCGGAATCTACTATCCAGAAATTAGACACATTGTCTAATGAGAGAATCAGAGCCTTGTTCTACTTTACTTGCCACATTGGCCTCCGATGTTGGCTTGTTGTCTTGAAGCTCTGTCTCCTTCTTCTTCTTGGACCAGCAATCCTTTTTGACGTGGCCCTTCTTGCCGCAGTTCCAACATTCAAGAACTGACTTTGTGTGTGACTTGCTCCGCCTTGAGCGGTCACGACCCTTTTGGTTTTTGAACCTCTCCTTAGGCCTTCCTCTTGTTCCACTGACAGTGTAGCACTTGATGATTCTCTTGTGCTTCTCCTTCGTATTTTCTCGCTTAGGAGAACACTCACAACATCATCAAACTTAAGAGTATTTGTGCCAGAAATAGAATTACTTACAGCCATCACAAGGCTGTCCCAACTATCCGGTAGAGATGATAGTATAAGAAGAGCTTGCACTTCGTCATCGAAATTGATTTTCACCGATCGAAGTTGACTTATGTTTGTGTTAAAGTCATTTAGGTGTTCTGCAACTGAACCATTCTCTGCCATCTTTGATTGAACAAGCGCTTCATAAGAAATACCTTATTGGATGCCGATGGTTTCTGGTAGAAGTCGTCAAGTGACTTCATCAAGTCCTCCGTGGTCTTCATCTCCGAAACATTGAAGGCCACCATTGACGCCAAGCTTAACCGGATTGTTCCCAGTGCCTTTCGATCAAGGACAATCCATGCTTCATCTGCCATTGTTGTGGGCTTCTTTGCAAGATCGCCTAGTGGCAAATAGAGGTCCTTCTGGTAGAGATAGTCTTCAATCTGCATCTTCCAATGTTGGTAGTTTTTACCGTTGAACTTCTCAATCTTGCGCTTCCCTTCCTCCGCCATAACTCCCACTCAATTCAAGGAATCCTTTCCTTGAGATAATTTAGCTACGAGCAAACCTTGCTCTGATACTAGTTGTTAGGAAATAAGACGTAGCTAAATAGATAATTGAGTAGATTATTTAATGGAGAGAGACAGATGTACATACACGAGATTCTAGAGTAGAGAGAGAGAGAGAGAGAGAGAGAGAGAGAGAGAGAGAGAGTACACACGATATACGTGGCTCACCCAATGTATGCTACATCCACGGGAAAGTAGCCACTCAATGGCTTTAGTACTTCAAAACAAGAAGTAGTTTACAAAGGGATTATACCCTTAATGGAGCTCTCGCCTTGCTTCACTTTCACCAGCTCACACCCACCTTGTTGCATCAACTTCACACTATGAAATGTGTGTAGAAATGGCCTCCTTTTATAGGCCAAAAGGGCTGCATCTCTCATGAGAGGCAGCCATGTGTAGCCGCCCTTGTATAGATAAGTCAAAATCGGACCCTCCAATCCGCCCATGTGTGGCCGCCCTTGAGAAGACAAGTCCGCTTTTGAATTCGGCCACCGGCCACCGGCCATAGACTTCCGACCACCGGCCACCAGCCATTGACTATCGGCCACCGACCAACGGACAGTTGTTTTTCGACCGCCGTCCGGCCATAATATTTCGGCGAAAAGGAATATTCCGGTGAGGGAAAAAAAAGTATCAGGGGCTTCCGCCCCCGAGGCCCCCAAAGTTGCCCCTGATTTTTGGCCGTGAAAATTTTGGTTTTCGGCGAGTGATTTTCCTTCACGCACGATGGCTTCTCCTCATAATGGGGGCCTTACAAATGTGCCCTTTTATTACAGAAAATTACAAGGGTAAATCAGGCTCCATACTTAACACGCACCATGTGGGATAATTCCACTCTTTTCTCCTTGACTGACACGTTAGGACAAAGCTCACACTTTATATTGTGGTGATGTTGGGCTTCTTCGTTTCATCTGTGGTGATCGTGGGCTTGATGGCCGAAAGGCTCTGATGACTCCTATGTTGGTGGTGGGGTGTTCCCTCGAGGAGACGCACTCCACTTTCTTTTTGCGGATGATGGCGCTCCAAGACCGGTGATGGAGACGTACAGGTTCCTCCCCTTTTTCGACTTTATGCTCATATTTTGGGTGTTCATCCTTGGCAAATGTCTTGCATGTGGCAGATACATGCCCTCTAGTGGCAGCTGAAGTGGTTTCTTCTCCCTTATTTATATATGTTTATTTGATGTAGTAGGATTATTATGTTGATGGGGTGTTTTCAATGGTGTGGTTCCCATGTTCGCGTGTTCTATGTTCTTGGTTGATGAATGCCTTGGCTCGGCTTGGTGAGAAGGGTTTGTACTGAAATTTTATGGTTTGATTAATACAATTTCACTCACTATTGTGAGTTTTGCACAAAACAAAAAGGAATCTCCTTCACCCCACTTGCACTTAGAAAAAGGTTCTAGCATAAAAAAATAACTTAATACCTCATAATTTTGAAGTATTAGAACTTCAACATGATTTCTACAAACGAGTGTATGGTCTATCCTATAGACAGGGGGAGGGAGGGAGCTCCCCTTGTTTGTGTGTGTGTGTGTGTGTGTGGGGGGGGGAGGGGGGGGGGGGGGGGGGGGGGGGGGGTTTCCTTGGCACCCAATCCACTCTAAATCCCCATGCCAAGGCCTTCCTCTCTTTCTTTTTTTGTCCAATCCCTCTCCTTATACCACGTGGTAGGGGCCTCCACAAGGTGCATTAGATATAGTTGAGAAGTTGAGATGGAGGATGACTCGGCCATCTTGTTACAATGGAAGATTAAAGGCTCCACGTCCAATCAACAAAGGGCTGGAATAATATTCCGTCCTTAGCTCCTCCTAGACCCCTTGCCCTCTACTCCTAAAGGTTCTTAGCTCATTAAGTCAATGTGGAGGGCATGGAACTTCCGAGTACTTTGATCTTAAGTTCCATGCTACTCATACTCAAACCCCTACTCAAGCTTGGGCAAGGGGTCATGGCTGCCCATATATTTGTTCGCAACCCATTTTGCATAGCGAATAAGCTTACGCCATCTGGCTTCCATGTCTGCACATCGAAACTGAGGCTTGCTTCCACACCAACATGCCCTAGCTTGTCAGGGAAAAAATTCTAATCTAACTTATGCAAACACAAGACCAAGTGTTGACTTATGAAAACCAAGTGTTCATGGAAGAATTGAACTTTGAACCACGAGGAGATAGAGATAAAAGCAAATGTGACAAAACTTGATTCACTCTTCCAATTGCCAAGGAATGAGGCACAACACTTAATCGCTTGGCATTGTAGGGTATATCTAATAAGAGAACCATTTTCTTCAACATGCATTACAATTTACTTGGCGCATACCAACAAACGAAGTCACAATGCTAGGAGTTGTTCTATAGAGTTTCTCAAGCTCAACAAGAGGAGATTATGCCGCAAGTGCATGAGTTAGTTGAGAAGGGCATGGTTAGGCCTAGCTCATCTCCATTTTGTTCTCCTGTGCTATTAGTGCAAAAGAAAGGCGTCATATATCGTATGTGTGTCGACTATAGAGCACTAAATAGGATCAATATCAGGAATAGGTTTCCTGTTCCACGGGTAGAAGACCTATTTGATAAGCTACAAGAGTCCACCTACTTCAGTAGGATTTACCTAAAAAGTGGCTATCATCAAATAAGGATCAAAACATTGTAAAGACCACATTTCGCACTATGTTTGGTCTTTACGAATATATTATCATGCCTTTTGGCTTGACCAATGCACCAGCCACATTCAACCGCTTGATGGAGAAGCTATTCAGGCCTCACCGAACCTTTACTGGAGTGTCCTTTGATGATAAGAGAGAATAAACTTTATGTTTATCAAAAGAAAAGTAAATTTTTCTTACAAGAGATTTAGTATTAGGTCACATTATCTCTCAAGATAGCATCCAAATGGATCCATCAAAATTAGAGGTAATAAAAGGATGGCCTAAACCAAGGAATCTTCATGAACTAAGAAGCTTTAGAGGTATGTGTGCATACTATAGACGCTTCATAGAAAGTTCTCACAATTTGCAAGACCATTACATGACCTAACAAAGAAAAATGTTAGGTATACATGGTCTGCCAAGGAGAACAATGCTTTCAAAAAGCTAAAAGAAAAGCTTATCTCTCAACCTATGCTTACAGTACCGGATCTCCCAAAGCCATTTGAGGTCCAATGTGACGCTTGTGGTGATTGCTTGGAGCTGTTTTGCTCCAAGAAGGACACACCATAGCCTATGAAAGTCGAAGGCTTGACCCTATTGAGCAAGCTCTAGGCATATATGAAAAGGAACTCCTCGCAGTTCTACATGCCTTAGACTCATGGAAGCACTATTTACTGGAGACTCCTTTCATTCTGCGAACGGATCACCAAAGTCTTAAGTACTTCATGACGCAGACCAAGCTCTCCGACAAACAAATGAGATGGGAAAATTTTCTTTCACAATTTCATTTACATATTGCTCACATTGCTGGCAAGCATAATCAAGTAGCCGAGGCACTCTCAAGACAAACGAGAATAAATGCGGTTCCCATAGTAACTCACAATGGGGATTTAACATTTGCGAGTTTTTCATTTCAAGTTTTTTTGATAATTTTAGCAATCTTTAGAGTTTTTTTAACCAAATATGTGTCATAGCATAAAGTATCTATTTAATGTAATTTTCAATCGTCATAAGACTCCATATATGTGTGGTTGACGGAGAGAGAAAGTATAAATTCTAGAGAGATAGTATTTATGCGAGTTACCATTGGAAGAAGAGATCATAAATCCTTGAGAGAGAGAGAGAGAGTGACTTCTCTTCTAGAGAGAGAAAGTAAAATCATAGAGTTGTATATCACTACGCAGAGAAAGAGAGAGAGAGAGAGAGAGACCGAGAGGGCATAACGACGGAAAAAATGTAAACAAATAAAATCACCATTTCACAACTCATGCCATTAGAGTCAAATATGCTCGCAACGCATGTGATCAGAGTCAAATAATCCACAGCATATAAACATGCGATAAAGTAAAAAATCATGCAGAATAGTTAAATATAATCCACAACATATATAAATGTGATGAAGTCAAAAATAATGCGAGATAGAGACAATACTATTTTTCCCAAGCAATTGCTTTTTGAAACAACATAAGTTTGAGGATGTAAGTACATTCGCAAAACTACCACAGGATAAGATCAAAATTAGAGTACAAAAAAGGATAGTCGCCATAAATGTAATGGTCACTCTAAAAGGCAAGTAATTTGCTCCCAAATAGCTTGCAAGATGCTTCATATCTTTTGCTTGAAATTTGAAATCCTTTGCTGCATAAACAATGTTTTTTCAAGATAAATAATCACAAGTATAATAAACCAAAATAAATACAGAAAAACACTTTCATATCATAGATCAATATTCTAGTTGAGTGAAAGAAGCATACCAAACCAGTTGTAATTAAATGGAGGGAGAAATCATCTTTGGTTGTCCAAGAATAAAAGCTATGTCCATTGGTGAGAGGGTTGGCTTATGAATAATCATGTGCTCCTTAGGTTCAAGTCCGAGCACTTTTGTGTACACATAGTACATATGTTTGCATGCCAAAAAGGATTTGTTGGTATTCTCTCGCTTCTGAAAATCTGGACACGTGCATGCTGGACTCTGTTTTATATGAATCTCATAACTATTTTCAGTGAGAACTCGGAAAATTACATGATCTTGAGACCTTTTCACTTCATCCAAAAATATAATTGTCATACTATTACATGCTTCCAATTTCTTCATGGCCTCTTTAGAGATTCCATGCCTCCACTTTTTCTTCCTCGAGCTGCCACCACCTTCTTTGCAGTCGCCAGCAAGAGGTTGTGGATTTACCATTGAATTCTCTGTCCGAAATCCACTCTGATGCAGCGCGGCAAGTTCCTGTGTGGAGATATCTGTCCCTCTTGCTACTGGCCAAACATTTGGAGCAGGAGGTAAATCTTTGACTTGTCTTTTGATTGATTGGGTATGCAAAATATCATGATTACAAAACCATAACCATTGCTCGATTGTTTTACCCTTGAACATTCTTTCGGACCATATACATGGAGCAACAAGACCAATTGAGCGACTATGCAAGATATTGTCACAATTTTTTCTCCCTACTGTTCCAAAACATTTTCTTTGACTTTGAATGGGCATTCTCCTGAGGGCCCACTGAGTGCGTGGCACATCACTCTCAAACACATTGTTTGTTTTAGATGACAAAGGTGTGGTTGTTTCTTTTTGAGATCCAATATCATCATCACTGTCACTAATTTGCAGCGGAATGTTAGAAATACTGGTCCTTGGGTATCAAACTTGATTTTTTTTGGTCGACCGCGATGGTTTCGTTGCTTAGATTCCATGGCATTTTCCGGTCGATGGGAGCTACTTGTTCCTGTTCTGCCCCTCTTTTTGCGTTGTACTGTTTCTTTGTCTCCATGAAAAATTGGCTGCGCATACATGGGAGTCCCTGCAACAGCCTCGTGTAATAGATGGGCCACGTTGGTTGGAGTTGGAGTTTGCTGAGATTCAACTCGAGAAAGCAAGGTCTCCATTGTGGGACCCGTTCCTATATAACGCCAGTAGTATATCCCAAATGCTTTGCACATTGAATATATGAGTTTATAACATCTGTTACATATGCATCATACAAGGATATTTTTCCCTTTCCACCTTCACCTGCTAACCAACTGGCATGTACACTTTATGATAAATTAACATTGGGAATTTGTGCCCGCTCCCACGGACTTAGACCACCCTATGAAATGCAAAAAAACATGAATTAAAATTTATAAATTTCATGTATGAAAAGAAATTTTTCTAAAAATATAGATTGTCATAAAGGTACTTACATCTGTTCCAATTCCTCCCCAGTGTGAAATTCGTTGCTCCCACCATTTAAACCATCTGCTCACTCTTGTGATGCTCTCTGTAGATAGATGTTGTCTCCACCACTTTTGAATTGAAAGCGCCTTTTGAGATGCAAGCACAATGGTCTTACAAGCTCTCCAGTCCTCACACATATCAATGTGTTGATTTGTTAGATGTTGAGGTATCCACTTTTTAGCATATTTGTGGAGACTCTGCTCCCAATGAAATAGGCATGATCGTTCACGTCCCTCCATGATATTATCTGGCCCGCCATTGACGACTGTTCGAATAGCATTCCAATTTGCACCAGCTTCATCAGACATAAAACCTGCAAAGTCAGCTGCACCATGTCTGTACTTTTCCATTGTTGAATTAAGGCTCTCCCAAAAAATAACTTGAGTCTTTGCATCCTCCTCTTTAGTTTCACATATAGCAATTATTTGTAGTGATCGTATGCTGCAAGATATTCAACATAAACATTTTCACACATCTTCTTTTATTTAATGATAAAAAAATACGAGATATTTAAATACTTAAAGATTACCTTGGATCATAAACTGAGCATGACATTGTTGCCCATCCATCTATTCTATGGGTAAAATCAAAATGTACCCATGCATTTCTCAAGTCACCAGTTTCAGTTCTTTTCATCCGATTTACTAGATCAATCCCAGAACCTGGTCCTTTAGTGGACATTTTAAATAGGAAGCACTTGTCATCCTCTTCACCCTGTCCAGGAAATCTACTCCCATGAAAAAAAGGAAACATGCACTTTTTTTGAAGCAATAAAATATTATCATATCCATCCCCAATAACAACACCTTGACTCTTTCTCTCCTTTGAAACAATTGAAGAAAACCTACACGATGCATCACAAGAAGGTTAAATTTATAATAGTTAAAAAATTAACAAATTCAAGGAACCAAATTGAGTTTTCTTACCCTTTGGTTTGAACCAGTGGCATCATTTCTTCCAAAAAATCATCGAATTGTACATCGGATGTAGCTTCAGCTTCCTCACCAATCAAGGAGTGAAGAACAAGTTGTTGAGCCACCAACATTTGAATTTTTCTTGGGCCACCCTTTTCTATTTTTAGTACTGCACCTACCAGTTTCCGCACTCTTGAAATAGCAGCCCTAGAGGTTCCTGCCTTAACATTATGACAATGTTTACCAACATGTATTGCCAGTCGCGACATTGTACCATCTCTAGGCAAAACATAATAGATTTTGCAGGGACAAGCAACAACACAAGTAACAACCTTCTAACAATAATGACAAGTTATTGTTGTATTCTCTTCCATTGCAAGGTAGTCCTTTTTCACCTGTCTGTCCAAATATCCATGAAAATCTCTACTATTGAATTCTTGTGCATGCTATTGCCATGGTTGTCACAGATGGGCGAGTCCACAAGTGACCATCAAAGCGTTGTTCCATCCCTGTCATTCGTTTTGTTTTATCCTGAGTCGCAGGTAACTCAAAACACAAATTTCCATCATAATGTTGTGGAAGTTCAACAACTTGTAAAGGAGCTCCACATAATGTTAACAGATCATTTAACTTTTTTGCCCCTGGATTTTGCTGAATCCAAATGACGATTGACTGAGTTTTGAGCTGTCCTATATCGTCACCACTACTTTCAAGATGCACAATGCTTAAAACATCTTCAGATATCTCTTTGTCATTTCCTTTCTCATTGTCAGATACCTGTATAAATGTGTCGGAATGAAGCATCTCAAACAAGCTCGAAAAAGAACCATCTATTAAGAAATACTGATGACCTTCTATATCCCACTGTGGTTGCAGCAAGACTTTTGTTAGGCCACAATCACTTTCAATAAGAGCAGATAGTGACTGAAAATGGCAAGATGGAGGCAGCAAACTCTGCAAATAGTAAGCACTAAGCAACAATGAGTTTCCCTTCAACTGAATGTCGCGGTTGACTATCTGACCACCAACCTTCCAAGTTATTGTTACTTTCATGTTGGACATATTCTCTCAAGTAACAGATTACAGGGTGGAGATGCAAGAAAACTGTGGTGGATTAAGTGAAGGTGGTGAAGGTTAATGAAAGTTAAAGATAAAGTGAAGGTTAATGAAACTGGTGAAAGTTAATGAAAGATGTGAAGGTTAATGAAAGTGAAAGATTGGTAGGTAGACGAAAAGACAGTTGCATAAGATCTTGTGACGGCTCAAAGAATAATGAAAATCATAATTGAAGAAGTGCATTTAATATATGACGGTTCTGAATGTATGTGCAGTGGAATATGTCATCAAATTTGAGGGGCCATTTAATTTCTAAATGGTGGTTCAAGGACTGCATTTAATGCAGTCTAATAGTGTCTTCATCTTTTGTGTATGTGTGTGTGTGTGTGTGTGTTTGTATATATATATATATATATGTATATATATATATATATATATATATATATATATATATATATATATATATATATATATATATATATATATATATATATATATATATATATATGATTGTGTGAGTGTGTGTATATAAAACGTAACATTCTATATGACTGACTTTGTATAAAAAACGTAGCAATTTTTTTAGTTAAGTTATATATATGATTCCATCTTGCCATTTTATATATATGTGTGTGTGTTTTTGGTAGTGTGTATATATAATTATTTTAGTTAAGTTATATACATTACTGTGCGTGTGTATAAATGATTTTGTGGGTGTGTGTAAACAACGTAGCATTTTATTAAGTTAAGATATTTAAGTTAAGTGTATGTGCACATAGTTTAAGTTAAGATATTTTTAAGTTGAGTGTATGTGCATTTTTTTAAGTTAAGATATTTAAGTTGAGTGTATGTGCACATAAGATATTTAACTGTGCACATAGTTTTTACATTTTGTGTGTGTGTGTGTGTGTGTGTGCATGACTTAACTTTAAGAATGCTACGTTTTTTATACACACAAACACATACAATCATTTTTTTAAATATATGGTTGTGTGTGTGTGTGTGTGTAAAAAACATACTATTTTTTTTAGTAAAACTATATATATGAATCCATTTTGTGTATATCTTTGTGTGTGTATATACATATATATATATATATAAATGAATGTGTGTGTGTGAGTGTTTATACCACAATATCATTTTTGTAATATATGGTGTGTGTGAAAAAAGTAGTAGTTCAGATGAAAGTGGAGTGAAGTTTAAATGGAGTTTTAATTGAGATTGAAGTGGAGTGAAGTGAAAGTGAAGTTTTTCTGTGAAGAAGGAGATGAAAGTGGAGTGAAGAGAAAGTGGAGTTTTGCTGTGAAGAAGAAGGAGTAAGAGAAGACAAGGTACTGTGTGTGTGTGTGTGTAGATTTTCTACTCACGTGTGTGTGTGTGTGTGTGTGCTTACCTGCGCACGCTCGCCCGATCCACCGGAGGAGGTCCAATGGAGCTCCTCCATGCCTTGAAAGGCATGGTGAGAGGGCAGCGCGCGCGCGCTGCTTTCTCACCATGCCTTTCAAGGCATGAAGGAGCTCCAATGGAGCTTCCATTGAACCTCCTCCGGTGGATCGGGCGAGCGTGTCCAAGTAAGCGCACACACACACACACTCACACACACACAGTGATACACACACATCAAAACACTTGCACACATAGCACAAACACACACACAGTCATGTATACGCACACACATTACACTTGCATACACACACACACATACATACATACACCCACATATATAAACACTTGCATTCACAACATCAACACACTTGCATACATACACACATACACATATAAACACTTGCATTCACAACATCAACACACTTGTATACATAGCACAAACACACACACAATCATGCATACATCCACACACACACACATATAAACACTTGCATTCACACACATCAACACACTTGCATACACACATATTAAACACACTTAGAGTAACAATTACAATGATGTAAGAACAGGTCGTTGTAGAGAAGAGGTATACAAATGTCAAAGTGGATTTGTATTTTTCCTTGCCATGAGCAAGTTGAGAATGGTTTTCTTAGTAATTTGCATTTTACGCCGTTATGCTGTCGAAATTTAGAATTTTATATTTGTGTTGTCAAGCATATACACACATACACATATATAAACACTTTTATTCACAACATCAACACACTTGCATACACACACATACATACATACATACATACACCCACATATATAAACACTTGCATTCACAACATCAACACACTTGCATACATACACACATACACATATAAACACTTGCATTCACAACATCAACACACTTGCATACATACACACATACACATATAAACACTTGCATTCACAACATCAACACACTTGCATACATAGCACAAACACACACACAATCATGCATACAGACACACACATATTACACTTACATTCACACACACACACAATCATGCATACATTCACACACACACATATAACCACTTGCATTCACACACATCAACACACTTGCATACACACATAGTAAACACATTTAGAGTAACAATTACAATGATGTAAGAACAGGTCATTGTAGAGAAGAGGTATAAAAATGTCAAAGTGGATTTGTATTTTTCCTTGCCATGAGCAAGTTGAGAATGGTTTTTTTAGTAATTTGCATTTTATGCCGTTATGCTGCCGAAATTTAGAATTTTATATTTGTATTGTCAAGCATATACACACATACACATATATAAACACTTTTATTCACAACATCAACACACTTGCATACACACACATATTACACTTACATTCACACACACATAATCATGCACACATCCACTTGCATACACACACACACATACATACATACACCCACATATATAAACACTTGCATTCACAACATCAACACACTTGCATACATACACACACACACATATAAACACTTGCATTCACAACATCAACACACTTGCATACATAGCACAAACACACACACAATCATGCATACAGACACACACATATTACACTTACATTCACACACACACACAATCATGCATACATCCACACACACACACATATAAACACTTGCATTCACACACATCAACACACTTGCATACACACATATTAAACACACTTAGAGTAACAATTACAATGATGTAAGAACAGGTCGTTGTAGAGAAGAGGTATACAAATGCCAAAGTGGATTTGTATTTTTCCTTGCCATGAGCAAGTTGAGAATGGTTTTTTTAGTAATTTGCATTTTATGCCGTTATGCTGCCGAAATTTAGAATTTTATATTTGTATTGTCAAGCATATACACACATACACATATATAAACACTTTTATTCACAACATCAACACACTTACATACACACACATATTACACTTACATTCACACACACATTATCATGCACACATCCACTTGCATACACACACATACATACATACATACACCCACATATATAAACACTTGCATTCACAACATCAACACACTTGCATACATACACACATACACATGTATAAACACTTGCATTCACAACATCAACACACTTGCATACATAGCACAAACACATACACAATCATGCATAAAGACACACACATATTACACTTACATTCACACACACAATCATGCATACATCCACACACACACACATATAAACACTTACATTCACACACTTTAACACACTTGCATACACACTTACAGTAACAATTACAATGATGTAAGAACAGGTCGTTGTAGAGAAGAGGTATACAAATGTCAAAGTGGATTTGTATTTTTCCTTGCCATGAGAAAGTTGAGAATGGTTTTTTTTTATAGTTTGCATTTTACGCTGTTATGCTGCCGAAATTTAGAATTTTATATTTGTATTGTCATTGCTAAGAAGATTTTGTTGTTTGTGGTTAATAGATTATGGCTCGTACACCATCTAAACGTGGCAGGACAGGTATCTCTCAAAGTAAGTTCAAATACATTAAGCTATTTGTTTTCTTTTCTTTTGTCTCATCATACTCACTAAACTATTTGCGTTCTTATTGTTTTTTGCTTGTAGGAGTAGGATACACATTAAGGTCTGGCACTACAGGGCATAGGGCCAATGCACGATCTTCCATTGCTTCTTCCAATGTCCATCGAAAGGATGATATTTTGGGTGATGTGCATGAAGAAGAGGATATATTGAGTGATGTGCATGAAGAAGAGGTGTTCATAGATACTCATGCTACACAAGGTGAATTGGTGGCTCACAGCGTGTCTGAAGCAACAACAATTGTTGCTAAACCTCCCGATCATCCAACAGTATTTGGAAAGGATGTTCATGGTCGAATATTAGAGGAGATTGTAGAGGGTTTTATTGTAAAGAGAGGTGGGGAACCTCCTCGAATTCCTCTTTGTAGATTGATGGAAAATGAAGCCATTAGAGCGGTGGGTCCAGGCACTAAGGGCTTGGTGAAAAGGTTTGAGATGTCTGGATATAGTGTGCTTGGAGCTCCATTTCTTGTGTCATTTAAGAAGCCAGGCCATGATCAACATTATGTTTCCGACTTAGACAAAGATGAATGGGGGCCTATTTGGCAAGAAATAAGCGATGATTTTGATAATTCCCTTCCCCTTGAGTGGGAAGACTTAAGGGGAAAAAAATTTATCGTTTGGGATGGTAATCACTGTTTGAAAACTTGGATGCGCTTAATAAAAACACGTAAGTGATTTCTTTTTTTGTTTAATGTAAAGTTGACTTGTATTACTCTATGCTTTCTAATTTTCTTTTTTGTTGCTGTAGAATTTTCAATGATAAAGTGGAGACATTGTTCTGTGAAATGTCTTTGTTGATAGAAGTGCAGAGGGGGAGCTTATGCTAGCTTTGCGCTCTCAAAATGAGTAAGCACATTTGTTGTTTTGAACGTTATTGCTATTACTTTATCGATGTCATTCTACTGCCATTTAATTTAAGATATTGTGGTTTAGGATTGGTAGAACCACTGTGAGCACAAATTTTGGGCAGGAGATCTTCTTGTTCCAAAAACTGGCTGTGGCAAGCAAAGATTCTTTAATGAAAGACTTTCCCCAAGATTGGATTCGATGGATAGAGGTAGAGCTTGCTTGTGAGAAGAAGGCATCTAAAGGGAGTTGGTACAACGCTCCTGCTCTTTTATTAGCAATGCTCATATGGAAGGTATATTTTTTTGCCTTGAAGTACACTTTTTATGTAATTTCTAAAGCTTGACATTATTTTGTAAAATCTTACTTTTTTTTTTCATTTGCTCTACAAAAGGAAGACTTTGACTTGTCTCTTATCAAAGAGATGCAAGAGATCAATGATCCCTCGATTTCACTGCCAGAAAAGGAAATGGTTGCTCGAGGAAGAGTAGAAAAAATATTCAAAGAAAGAGCTTATAAGGTAAACACTTTCTCTTCTTCCTGTTTATGTTTGAATTTCTACAAAATTGTAAGTTGACATGTCATTTGAATTTGATATATTTGATTGAAAAATTGATTTGATTTGATCTCGTGCTAATGTAACATAGATGTTGGCCATTGCCAACCCCGCCAATGGCCAAGGGTTCTTCTCTTTATTATTTAACTTCAATTGGATAAGAGAAAAGGATCAAGTGGGCCTTACAAGAGACAAAGTCCACTCTTTGGCAACTTCTAAAATATCACCAGAGAGGTAATAATTTTTGGATAAAAAATACACATGAAATCATCAAATGAATCAATGCATTTATGGTTTGTTTATTGTTTGCTCTATAGGAAAAAGGAAATATTGCACTCTTTGATGCATTGCCGTGTAGATGATGTTACTTCTGAGCGTTATATTAGTGCAATGAAATTTAGAATGTATTTACGTAAAGAGTGGTATTGGGGAAGTATCTTGAAGCAATGCTTGAGGATCAAAGGAAAAATGATTGAAGAAATGCCGGAGGGCTTTGAAGCATGGTTTCATCACCAATTGAGGGACCACATTGATAAAGCTTTTGTGGAGATTTGGAGTAAGCTCAACACAAAAGAGTCGGATGAAAAAATTCCAGAGCTTATGGAATCTTCAAGGAGAGTATTATTCAGGTAATACAATTGATATCTTTATGGTTGTTATTCTATTTTTTACTTAGAGTTTGTATAATAAATAAGTCACTTA
Organism: Adiantum capillus-veneris; assembly: GCF_014529385.1. Classification (NCBI taxonomy): domain Eukaryota; kingdom Viridiplantae; phylum Streptophyta; class Polypodiopsida; order Polypodiales; family Pteridaceae; genus Adiantum; species Adiantum capillus-veneris. The sequence continues at coordinate 148,722,667 of NC_140937.1, read as the reverse complement.
GGAAATGAGCTCAAATAAAGTTAACTGCATTTTATGTAGATGGCTAATTGAGCTTTACGATCAAACTTTGTTGGAGAAGTTGCCAATTGCTGTTGAAAGTTGGAGGGACCTCTCTTGTGAGGAGTGTATGTATCCACTATGGATGAGAGATTATGGTTTGATTGCTTGGGAAATTGAGTATTGCCCGTGGTGGCTAGATTACACTCGAGGCACCTACCCACGTGATGAAGGGAACTTATATAAAGGATATTTTTGGCATTTATAAAAACTACAAAATTGTTAAAGTGCTCATACTATTTAGATTATGTTTGTGAGAAATATATTTTTGTTTGCTTTAGAGCACGTTCTTGAAAGAAATGAAAATGGTATTGAGGAGATTGGCTCAGCTTCCAAGAAAGCCACCTCTTCGAAAAGAGTAAACAATAGTACAATCTCCTCTATAAAGAAATGATTGGATTTTGTTAGATCCAAGAAGCCCAAGAAGTCTCCCAAAAAGAACCAAAAAGGTGCTCAAGGCTCCACAGGTAAACTTGCTTGTATAGATATCTAGCTGTCACTTTCTTTCTACTCAACAATTCTTGATGAAATATTTTATTTTCTGATTATGCAGTGCCTTCCATAGATTGTGATGTGAACGTTATTGGGAACATGCTAGATGTTTACAAAATTTCTCTCGATGATGAGAAATGGTAAACACATGTGAAAAGAAAGACTAACTATGTGTGGTGTGTGTTGTGAATGTTTGAAATACATTTATTTGATCGTATGCAGGATCTTGGATTTTCTTCATTCAGTCCATGTTGATGGGGAAAAGAGCAATGAAGTGGCCTCTCTTTTGTTTGCAGATTTTCCAACAAACTTTAAAGTTGAAAATTTTTCAGAGAACGAGGTATGCATCCTTCAAAACCACAATGGACAATCTATGATAGTTTTGGAACTTTAATTAAATTAACAATGCGTATTATGCAGGTCCCTCCATGGAATCAATTCTCTCGAAAATTAAGTTAGAAAGTGGCCGTAATAGCTTCAAAGTATGTGGCAGACAATGGGTGGTACATCACCCTAAGCTCCACTGATCACTTTGGCATTGTGTCTAGCCATGCCATCGAGATGGGATTCAAAATGATGCACACCATCCTTATTTTGATCCCCGATGGTTATGTGCGAAAGACCATTGAGATTGAGAGAGTAAGTAAATTTATTTGTTGATTGAAAAGCATGCTTGTAGTTTTCTTCAATTAGATCACATTCTAGTTGTAATTTGTAGGTGGAAACACTATTGCTAGGATTGTTTTATCGTAAGGGTCAACGTCCTATCTACGATCGACGAGATGGAGAGAGCGTGGACAACAACTCTTTCGATGCCAAGTCCGGAATACTGGTGGAGCGCGTCGACGGAGAGTACATTGGAGGACACGCTCTTAGAGGTGCCGCCGAGCGTAGCCTTGACTTCTTTCGGTAAGAATATATGCTTCCTACTATGCGTTATTGGACTATGTTACATAAAGTAAAAATACGCATATTTTTTGCTTTTTTTAGCTGGCTTGTGTGGACATTTACTGCGGAGCACACCTACATTGTTGATATGTTTTCTGGATGTGGTGGCTTGGGCAATGTTTGCGTTGAGTTGTCTAGACACTGTCTCTGCATAGATAGTGATCCAGAGGTCTTCCATCAACATCTTTCACGCTTCAAGGCTCCATGTGTACGTGCTATTTCAGCAGTTGATGCAGATAGCGATGAGGAGACTGATTTGCAACAATATGAGCCCGGATCACATTGCCCTTGATTGACATCAACATTGGTATTATCTATCATTTTTTCTAGTTTGTGATTTTTATGGAACGACGTGTGACCATGGTGTTTGGGTGCCACTTTTTTGGTATTTACTAAAGACATGTTGTTGGTGTTGATCGTCCTTATCAATTCAGCCATGATTTCATATTTATTATACTAGATAGAAGTTTGTTGAGAGCTTTGGATTTACCAAAGTAATATACCAACATATGCTTTTTTGCTTATGTAATTTCTTCTTCCCGTGAGCATTCGCTGCTGCACGGAAGCAAGTATGGAATGGGAATTTTTTTAGTTTGAATTTTCATACCGTTATGCTACCGAAATTTTGATTGCTTATCAATATCATCATGCTTTTTGTTCATGTTTGAAAACATAATCATGATTTCACGTATACAGAAAAGTTAGTCAAGCTTCACGGAAGCAAGTATGGAATGGAAATTTTTTTTGTTTGTATTTTCGCGCTGTTATGCTGTCGAAATTTTGATTGCTTGTGAATATAATCATGCTTTTTGTTCATGTTTAGAAACATAATCATGGTTTCATGTATACACAAAAGTTAGGCAAGCTTCACGGAAGCAAGTATAGAATAGAAAAGCTTAACAAAAGTTAGGCAAGCTTTCACAGAAGCAAGTATGGAATGGTTTTATTTTTAATTTTCACGTTGTTATGCTGTCAAAATTTCATTTGCTTGTCAGTATTTCTTTACACTGTCGGTCTAAGAATATATATAGTTTTATATATAATATTTATATTATATATATAATATCTTTTTATTTATTTATTTATATGTGTGTGTTTATGTACGTAAGGAGATCTTCAACTCGGTAAAGTGTTTTTAAGTACTTGTTTATACAATATATATAGTTATTTATAAGTGTGTGTTTATGTACGTATGCAGTTCTTCAACTCAGTAAAGTGTTCTTAATTACTATTTCATATGCAAGAGTCTATGCGTGTTTCATTACTTTGAGGTCTTCGCCCAAACAAGTACAACCATCAATATTTTTTAGATTCCTAGTTTCAAATTGGCTTATTAGGCATTCATCCTTGTTTGCAACAACACCTACATGGACAGGAAAGTATATTCTACTAAAAGTAGGGTAAATACTAAAGACATGCTCATCTTTTTCTTGCATTATATAAAAAACTCACATAGATTTTCTTTACATTTTTGGCTTTCAAACAGCTTGTAGTTACATTTGACGGTTCAGTTTAGCTACAAGATATCAACAATACCCTAAATTATGACAGATCTTGAAGATGTGTTAGTAGACCAGGCCGATTAAAAGTATCACAGCTACTTCAATAATAATAAGTCAGACAGAGACATATGAATTATTCTCGCCAAGGCACTGAAGAGTGGAACACCATCATATAGTTAAAATAAGCATCATATAATTAAAATAAGTTGTTTACATGATTACGTAGGGAATCAAACCTGCACACACACACACACACACACACAGTACAACTTGCATCACACTAGTACAATTAATCATGTGCTAGTGCATATTTATTTAACTATATTATTTAGTGCATAATTATTTAAATCTTGCCTCAATCTTCTACCACATTAGAGCCAGAGATGTCGACCAGGTTAATTGTGCGTTTGCAGACAAGCAAATGGTCAATCTCTGCCTGTAAAGCGGCCCTTCGAGAGCTATCTATGTACCCCCATGTCTCCCACTTGCCCAGAGCTTCTCGCATTGTCTCAAAGCCATCATTGAGTTCCTGGTCTTCGGTGTTGCGAGCGCGATTAAGGTGGTTGAACATCCCGATCGCCTTGTTTGTGTCACGTTCTCTTTGTGTAAACATCTTCTTTTCTTCAAGGGGTGCGTTGGGGGGGAGTTTGTGAAGCTCTTCATGGATTTTTGCAACTACCTCATTACCAGTACTAGCATATCCTATAGGCATTGTATAAGTACAGGGAAAATGAAAAAATCTCTCTTGATTAGCACCTCCGATTCACTTGTGCAGCATATGGTGCTTGCCTTGTAACATTTATATAGGCTAAAGCACCATGCTCTCAAAAAGCATTGATAGTGATGGAAGAGTGGCATGTGTTAGTGACATGAGGGGTCCCACGCAGCATATGCTAACTACTAAATTGGAGCGTGCAATAATATATGCATGATTTGTCAATATGAATATTATAATCGTCTACTACTCCACCACTAACTTTTAAAGTGGGGTGTGCAATAAAATATGCATGATTTGTCACTACGATTATTATTCCCCTATAAGATTTATAAGCATCTAAAAGTGCAATGAGTAGACAACACTAACTGCCTCTCTAAGGGCTCGGGAAACACTATGATTATTATTCTTCTATGAATACTATAGGCATATAATAGTGCAATGAGTAACCACCACAAACTGCCTCTCTAAGGGCTCAGAAAACATTATTTGTGGACCCGGCTTTGGAACCTTTTCACACGCATATGAATAGGAAAACTCTCTCTCCCTCTCTCTCTCTCTCTCTCTCTCTCTCTCTCTCTCACACACACACACACACACACACGTACGTGAGTAGAAAACGTGCACACAACCTCCTTCTTCACAACAAAACTCCACTTTCATCTCAATTAAAATGTGGGATATTTATAAAATATATAAATTAAACCAACACATAAACAATTCTATACCAAGATACTAAATGAAATAATTTGAACCGGCTTGAGAACCTTCTTGCCCAAACTTGAGCCGGACTTTTTTCATTTTGAACCTATCTTTCCTCTCTCCCCCTCATCTCTCTCTCTCTCTCTCTCTCTCTCTCTCTCTCTCTCTCTCACACACACACACACACACACACACACACACACATGTGAGTAGAAAACGTGCACACAACCTCCTTCTTCACAACAAAACTCCACTTTTACTTAACTCCACTTTCATCTCAATTAAAATGTAGGATATTTATAAAATATATACATTAAACCAACACATAAACAATTCTATACCAAGTTACTAAATAAAATAATTTGAACCGGCTTGAGAACCTTCTTGCCCAAACTGTAGTCGGACTTTTTTCATTTTGAACCTATCTTTCCTCTCTCCCCCTCATCTCCCACTCTCTCTCTCTCTCTCTCTCTCTCTCTCTCTCTCTCTCTCTCGTTGTCGGTACTCTCACACCCCGATCCTATCTCTATTTCACAAGTATGTTTTTCTCTCTCCGTCTAATCCTTCTTCTCTCTCCTTCCCTCGGTACTTATTTAACATACCACAACGCCACCTTAGAGAGCATACATATGAGTGGAATCCATGCTTCTATAAACTCGAAAAAGCATCACCTGTAGCAAAAAAACATGAATTGATTAACTCGCAAATAAAATTAACCCACTCACAATGATCTATCTTCAATGATAGATGAGTATGCTATTGATCCCGATTTTAGAGATGTGATTTGAGCCCTTGCACTAGGGAAGAAAGAGGAATCATTTACTTTACAAGATGGTTATCTTCTCTATGGCAATAGACTATGTGTTACTAACTCACTACATGAGAAAGTAATGTATGAATCTCATGCTCCTCCTTATGCGGGGCATAGAGGGATTCAGTCTGCCCTAAAGGGGATTGAAACATATTTCTATTGTCCTACCATAAACATACAAGAGTATGTTTCTAAATGTGTGGTATGGTAAGAGCCGAAGTTTGATAGAGGGAAGCAACCTGGATTGCTTCAACCTTTGCCAATCCCTAATTCACCATGGGAGAGCATATCCATGGATTTTATCTTTGGATTGCCTAAGTCTATCCATGGGAATACGGGAATATGGACGATAGTAGACAAGTTTAGTAAACAAGCTCATTTTATACCTGTCAAAAAGACTATCAAAGCCCATCAAATGGCAACCCTCTTCATTTCACAAATCCTCAAGTACCATGGCTTGCCAATGTCCATAGTGTCAGATAGAGATCCTAGAATGACCTGTAAATTTTGGAAGGGTCTCTTTGAGAATTTAGGAACAAGGCTAAACTTCTCTTCGGCCTATCACTCACAAACGGATGGCCAAAGTAAAATAGCTAACCTAACAATTCTGGATCTACTAAAAGCCTATGTGATGGAAGTAGATCAAAGGTCCCAATGGGAGAAGTACTTACCCTTAGTGGAGTATGCCTACAATAACACTATACATACTTCCATGGGAAAAGCGTCTTTTGAGGTAATTGAGGGAAGATCAAAAAGTCCCTTGCTACTTAAGGTAAACGGGAAGATCTCCGCTGTAGATGAGTATAGCCGAGACCTACAAGAATCTTTCCCAAAGATTAAGGATGCTATCTCTATCTCACAACAAAGGCAAAAGGCTGTTGTTGACAAGCATAGAAGAGCCCAAGCCTTTAAAGAAAATGATTGGGTCTTACTCAAATTTCCCAAGGCTCGATTAAGGCACACGATGGGTAAGAATCCTACGGGACACCAAAAGTACTATGCTAAGTTAGCAAAAAGGTACTATGGTCCCTTCCATATTCTTACGCCCATCAATGAGATGGCTTGTCAACTGGCAAGTTGCCCAGCCATTGGCTCATACACAATGCTTTGCATGTGAGCCTACTAAAGCCTTATAAATGTCATAAAATCTAATATCTTATATCTAACCAAACCAAATGATTTTCTCATATTAAATTGATCACTTAATGTGGGAGAATAAATGGGAACAAGTGTTAAGATATAGACATGTGCTTATAGATCTATCTCAACACGGGGCCAATGGTAAAGGGGTCCAAATGAGAGATGGTCTATCAAAGAGCAAGGCTAATCAATGGAGCATAAGACCTTAGGGTTAGCTTCATTGAAGACCTCCAATAATGTGTCTAAAATTCCTTTGACCTTAGGTAAGCTAGGGCTGAGCTTGAGGTGCGGGAGCCCGACCCAGCTCGAGATGCTTGTCATGCTTGATGACTAAGGTGCTTGAGGTGCTGGATGATTGAGGTGCTTGAGATGCTTGAGGTGCTTAATTATTGAGATACTTGAGGTGCTTGACATGCTTGAGATGCTAGGGTTGCACTTAAGGTGAGAACCTAGCCCAAGCTTAAAGTGCTTAATGGCCAAGCTTGTGGTGGGAACTGGGCCTATGTATGAGGGGCTTGAGGTGTCAAAAAGTCAAATATTCAATCCCTACAAGGAGGGGGCGAGCCCTACATGAGGGGGGATGAGAGAGAACACCCACACACTCACACAAGGCATGCATGGTACAAAGAAAGCAAGAGGGACACTTGTCAAGTTTCTCCTCATGTTGCTCTCATGGTGTGCCTCAAGCCTATTGGTTGGCCACCCAATGGGTCCAATAATAATTTAGGAGATTTAATTAATTGATTTAGCATTTATCTAGCCCTCTCTCTCAAAGGGGAAAGGGGGACATTTGTCTCAAGGCTACCCTTGCTGCTTGTAATGCCTCTTGCTTGTGATTGGCTAGGCCTGGAGGGGTCCAATGAGCTTCAAGCATGAGCTACAAGGGGGGGTCGACCCAAGCAAGCTAGGGGGTTTCTTAGGGGGTATACTCACCCACACACACTCACACACACTCTCATTGTGTGCTATGCAAAGTGCAAGAGCTCCCTCTCCTTCTCCAAGCAAGTAGAGGTTGAGAGCCTACACCAACACTCTTGGCTATGGAGTGCAAATCCAACCAAGAGCCATGCTTCAATGCTTAAGCTTTCCATCTCCTTCTTCTTCATTACTATGCTATTATGTATGCTAGCAACAAGAGTTATGATAAGTGAGGAACTAATTATTTCTCCTATGAAATGTTTCTTCTTCCTCTTCCCTACCCTCATTCCCTGCTAGCTCTCTCCACCTTCGAAGGTGTTTGAGGTCTTGGGACTGAGGCTTGGGATAGTTAAAGCTTTCTTCAAGTTTATGTTATGCTTGTGATGCATGAAGCTTTCCATCTTCATTGCATCACCTAGGTCACAAGGAACACAAAGATTGTATTGTAACAAGTCTCTCTTAATGGGAGAAATCATAATACAAATGCCTATTGGAGGGGGGACCGGCTCCACATAATCCAGTCCTCAATTGTTGTCATGTTATCTAAATTCTCTCTCTTGCAAAAGTATTGTTCATGCCAAGTTAACTAATTGCTATGATTATGTTTCTATCTTCAATTATGTTCACCCGCTATGCTCACAAAGTCATTTCTCAAAAGTACCCTCATTAATTTCCGCTACTCTCAAATTAAATAGGCCAATTCCATTACATTGGTATCAGAGCATTTGGTTTTTCTTTTCCTGCTGAAGAATAGAGGTCCTTAAGTGTTATGAAATAAGACGTAGCTAAATAGATAATTGAGTAGATTACTTAATGGAGAGAGACAGATTTACATACACGAGATTATAGAGTAGAAAGAGAGAGAGAGAGAGAGAGAGAGAGAGAGAGAGAGAGAGAGAGAGTACACACGATATACGTGGTTCACCTAATGTGCGCTACGTCCACGAAAAAGCAGCCACTCAATGGCTTTAGTACTTCAAAACAAGAAGTAGTTTACAAAGGGATTATACCCTTAATGGAGCTCCCGCCTTGCTTCACTCTCACCACCTCACACTCACCTTGTTGCATCAACTTCACACAATAAAATGTGTGTAGAAATGGCCTCCTTTTATAGGCCAAAAGGGCTGCCCTCTCTCATGAGAGGCAGCCATGTGTAGCCGCCCTTGTGTGAATAAGTCCAAATCGGACCTTGCAATCCGTCCATGTGTGGCCGCCCTTGAGAAGACAAGTCCGCTTTTGAATTTGGCCACCGGCCACTGACCATTGACTTTCGACTTCCGGCCACCGGCCATTAACTACCGGCCACTGGCCAACCGACTGGTTGTTTTCCGACCGCTTTTCGGCCGCCATCCGGCCATAATATTCCGGCGAAAATGAATATTCCGGCGAGGGAAAAAAAAGTATCAGGGGCTTCCGCCCCCGAGGCCCCTAAAGTTGGCCCTGATTTTTGGCCGTGAAAATTTTGGTTTTGGGCGAGTGATTTTTCTTCACGCACGATGGCGTCTCCTCATAATGGGGGCCTTACAAATGTGCGCTTTTACCACAAAAAATTACAAGGGTAAATCAGGCTCCATACTTAACATTAAGTAGCCTATAAATGGTTGATGTTGTTAATTATATTAGGGTAAGTGGAACTGGGATCTATTATCGGTTTTGTTGAGCCCACTATGTGGGAGATGGTGCACACCTCGGGAGCTTTGGACTTAATAATGGAGTCTTTTTAGACTTGCCTATGGCTTTACCATTATTGAGCCATAAGAAGTCCAAAAGGAGCTAGCCCTCGGCAACTCTGCTATGTTAGACCTACTTCTTTACTCTCTATAATTAACCACTTTGAGCCGTGGGTGTAGATACTAAAGAGCCAATTTTCAAAGGCTAAGAGGAGTGGCAACTAAGTTTTTGAATTGCCAAAGCATACACTAAGTACATACATAAATTTTGTTAACATGGCTAACAATAATCAAGAGATTAGAATGAACATTGATAGCTTTGATTTTGCTTATGAAGGTGCTAATGATGATGCTCCCATGTTTGTGAATTATCTCATCACTAGGTTGCAGCAAGCTATGGGCAACCCTGCTTTGCAAGCCGAAGTTACTCAACAACTTCCTGCTTATGGAATTTCCCTTCCTCTCCAAGAGGAGAGAGATCTTAGGAGGCCTCTTGAAGAGACCCCCAAAAGAAGACTCTCTCTGATTCGAGACGAGGAATCCAAAGAGCAAGAAATCAATGATAGTTTAAGTTCCTCTGAAGATGTGGCTCCACGAAGACGGCGGTCTAGACGATCACCCACTCCTCCCAAGAGGAAAAGATCAACACATAGTCCTTCTCCTCATCACTCTGAAAGGCAAGAGAGGAAACAAAGGAAGAAAAGGGCTAGGAAGAGATCACCCTCTTCTCCTTCTTCTTCACCTTCCTCCTCTTCCGATGAAAGTTATGGCTATTCTCTTAGAGAATACAAGAGGGGAGGACATCGCAAATCATTTCCTGCATGGCGAAGGTCACAAAAGCTAAAGAAGTTCAAGTAAGGAGGAAAGAGTATCTCTTTTCTCACCTATGATGGCACCTTTGGTGCTACCGACAAAGTGTTGGCCTTCATCCAGCAATTTGATGCGGCCTTTGGAGATGAGGGCTTCACGGAGTCCTCCAAGCTATGCCATGTAGCTATGCACTTCCAAAAACCAGCTCGTCAATGGTGGGCTAGCCTTCGTAGCAATCGTGAAGCCCCAAAGACATGGAAAACTGTACGAGTTTCCATCATGAAGCAATTCCTTGCAAGCGATGCAAAGGACAAAGTTCTTACCGAATGGCGCAGCTTGAAGCTTCTCTTTCATGAGTCTATCCACAAGTACGTAGACAAGTTTTGGGATTTACATCTCAAAGCTATTGTCTTTCAAAAGATAGACTTTGTTGAGCAAAGGCACCAATTCTATGCGGGATTACCTGAAGAGATGGCCGAATATATCAACTCTCAACGGCCTGGTACTATTAGTGATGTAATCCATCACACCATGGTTGCTTCACGCATCAATTTCCATCAAGGGGCTAGACGTAATGTCAAGCCCATGGAAAACAAAGACAAAAATGATGCAAAGGGGAAAACCAATGTTCAAAATACTTCCCAAGTCACTTTCAACAACAACAATCGGTCCAAGGAGAAGGGAGTTTACAAAGGTAGAAATAAACTCTCTCCTGAAGAGCTTGAAGCTTTTCGCAAGGACCATAAGTGTTTCAAGTGTGGGGAGCAAGGACATGGCTATCATTATTGCCCCAAGAAGAATACTCGCAATGAGACTCCTAGGGCTTCCACCATCGAAGCTCCAAAAGAGGATACTCATTGCAAAGGATCATCACTTTCCTATGCTTGGGGAAAGGTAAGAGAGCATGATGTCTTCATCTTGTTTGACCCTGGCTCTACTATGAACTTTATATCAATGGAGTTGGCCACCAAGTTGGGCATTCAAGCTTTTGAGATGGGAGATATGGTAATGGCTGACGCAACTTTCAAGGGACAGCAAGCCTCCATTACTCCCTTGATTGGGAAGTTGAGGCTTCATGTCCAAAGCTATGTCGACAAAGAAGACTTCTTTATCTCTCCTCTCCAACATGAGGATGTTATCCTAGGGGCACCATGGTTTGATTGCATGGCTGCCAACATGAAGTTCCCTGAAAGGAGAATCTACTTCACCTATAGGGGAAAGAACATGTATATAGATGCTAGTGAGAGTGGTTGCACTATTCCACTTGTAAATCCTCTTGCTTTTGATAAGTCAATGAAGAGCTCAATTTCTACGTACATGATTTTTGTCAAAGAGTCTCTTAAAGATACTAATGTTTCATCAAATGTAAATGGTAGGAATCAAGAAGAGTTAGACTTGTCTAATTTTCTAAAAGGATTCCAAGATGTGTTCATCGATGATATCCCTATGGACTTACCTCCAACACGAGGGGATGATGACCATCGCATTGAGCTCCTTCCAGGAAACTCACCGCCTAACAAGCCTCCTTATCGAGTCTCACAAGCTCAACAAGAGGAGATCATGAGGCAAGTACAAGAGCTGGTAGACAAAGGGATGGTGAGGCCTACTTCCTCTCCCTTTTGTTCTCCAGTCTTTTTAGTGCAAAAGAAAGATGGTACATACCGTATGTGTGTGGACTATCGAGCACTAAACCATATCACTATCAAAAATAGATTTCCCGTACCTCAGGTGGAAGATCTATTTGATAAGCTACAAGGCTCTACCTACTTCTGTAGGATTGACCTTAAGAGTGGCTATCATCAAATAAGGATAGTGGATGAAGATATCCTAAAGACCGCGTTTCGCACAACGTTTGGTCTTTAATTATATCTAGTCACGCCTTTTGGCTTGACTAATGCACCAACTATATAATTCAATCATCTGATGGAGAAAATTTTTAGACCTTATCGCAAATTCACTGGAGTGTTCTTTGATGATATCATTATCTACTCCAAGTCTTTGGAGGAACATAAGCAACATATCCAAGTGATTTTTCAAGCATTGAGGGAGAACAAGCTTTTTCTCAACCAAAAGAAAAGCGAATTCTTCCTTCAAGAGATTCAATATCTAGGTGATATTATCTCTCACGATGGTATCCGTATGGATCCATCAAAGTTAGAGGTAATAAAATCATGGCCTAACCCAAGAAATCTACATGAGCTAAGAAGCTTTATTGGTATGTGCGCATACTATAGACGCTTCATAGCAAAATTCTCTCAAGTAGCAGGACCACTACACGACTTAACTAAGAAGAACGTTAAGTATGTATGGGATGCTAAGGAGCAAAATGCTTTTGAAAAGCTCAAAGAGAAGCGTGACTTCCCAACCAGTACGCGTGCTTCCGGATCTCTCAAAGCCATTTGAGGTCCAATGTGATGCTTGTGGAGATTGCCTTGGAGCAGTTTTGCTTCAAGAAGGGCATGCCATAGCATATGATCTACTGATGAACAAGTCTTGGGCATTTATAAGAAAGAGCTTTTAACTGTTTTACATGCCCTAGACACATGAAAGCACTACCTATTGGGGACTCCATTTATCCTACGAACCGACCACCAAAGTCTCAAGTATTTTATGACGCAAACCAAGCATTTCGACAAACAAATGAGGCCGCAATTTAATTTCCATATTGCTCACATAGCTGGTAAGCACAATCAAGTGGCCGATGCACTTTCACGACGACCCAAAGTTAATGCGGTGTCTTTTGCTACTCACAATGATCTATCCTCTATGATAGATGAGTATGCTACTGACCCTGACTTTAGAGACATAATGTCAGCCCTTGCTTTGGGGAAGAAAGAGGAACCATTCACCTTCAAGGATGGTTATCTTCTCCACGGCAATAGGCTATGTGTTACCCATTCCCTTCATGAGAAAGTTATGTATGAATCCCATGCTCCTCCATATGCGGGGCATAGAGGTATTCAACCTACTCTCCAAGGAGTAGAGTCGTACTTCTATTGGCCTACCATGAAAGTGGACATACAAGAGTATGTTTCAAAATGTGTAGTATGCCAAAAGACCAAGTATGATAGAGGGAAGAAACCTGGATTACTCCAGCCATTGCCTATCCCAAATTCACCATGGGAAAGCATATCCATGGATTTCATCTTTGGATTACCCAAGTCTATCCATGGGAATACAGGAATATGGACAATAGTCGACACGTTTAGCAAGCAAGCACATTTTATTCCTTTCAAAAAGACTATTAAGGCACATCAAATGGCAACTCTCTTCATATCTCAGATTTTCAAGCACCATGTATTACCCACATCCATCATGTCAGATAGAGATCCTAGAATGACCAGTAATTTCTGGAAAGGTCTCTTTGAAAATCTAGGAACAAGATTGAATTTCTCTTCGGCCTATCACCCACAAACGGATGGCCAAAGTGAGATATCCAATTTTACGATACTCGATCTACTCAAGACTTATGTTACCAAAGTAGATCAACACTCACAATGGGAAAAGTACCTACCTCTTGTAGAGTATGCCTACAATAATACTGTACATACTTCTACGGGAAAAGCACCTTTTGAGATCATTGAGGGAAGACCTAAAAGTCCCTTGCTACTCAAAGTACATAGGAAGATCTTCGCCGCCGATGAGTATAGCCGTGACCTACAAGAATCTTTTCAAAAGACTAAGGAGGCTATATCCATCTCTCAACAAAGGCAAAAAGCTGCTGCTGATAAGCACATAAGAGCCTTAATGTTCAAAGAAAATGATTGGGTCTTACTCAAGTTTTCTAAGTCTCGATTAAGGCAAACAACGGGCAAAAATCCTATGGGCCATCAAAAGTATTATGCTAAACTAGTGTGAGGTCCCCACCCCGCCGTTTCCAATGGCGGCTCTGATGGTGAACCCGGTGGCCACTAGATCTATTGCAGAAGCAAACAAAATGGTTCAGGGTTCGACTAGCAGACGATCTCTCATCACAAAGTGAGTCGAGTTCTAGCCTACTAGCAGGGAGATCTAGCTCCACCTCGCAGGGGAAGCGTACTTGAACTATCTAGCGATCCTAAGACCCACCTTCCAAGAGAAGAGAAACCCCGAGCGTCTTTTTCCCCATGTTTAAGAGGCACGTACACTCGAGATTTCACCGCTCTAGGGGCAATGAGTATTACTAATATCGAAGTAAGCACAATGGGGACAGAGAGTTCCCGACCAATCGGGACCACCCATCTCGTAGGCATTGGCAACCTGAGCCAAGCCCCCACTTTCCACCCCCACACTCACACTTCCTTGTGTGACCTAATTACTACGACAAAGGTTGTTCAACATAAAGATTCCTTGTTTAATTCCGAATCACATTGTTCGTTAATACAACCCTTCAACCAGTATTGCAAACAGCACCAAGATAGAATTCTAGTAAAAATTCTACCTAAATTTATTCATAAAAGTTCCAATGTTCTGGAGGTACAACATCCCCCCTTCAACGAGAGTTCACTCCTCCTGTTGTCGCCTAGCTGCCCATACAACTAGGTATGTCCACCGCATAGAAAGCACGTCATGGACACTCCCACCGCATGGAAATCAAGACGTGGGTTCCCACCGCATAGAAAGCAAGTCGTGGGTATCCACCACATAGAAAGCAAGTCGTGGATTCAAGAGCCCTTAACGAGGAACTCTGCCCCCTGTGATCAGTAGGGGGGTCAGTACTGATTCAACATTGGAAATAAAATGAACATGTCGAGCTAAATTTTCCCTAGCAGACATTCTTTCCTAATTGCAACCAGCATACCCATCAATCATTTCCTTCCTACTTTAGAACTTAATGTACAATGAATTCAATGCCGAGGTTTCCGTCGAATTTCTCCAACATGTTTGGGGATATTTTCATTCCTAACTAAACGTGTGCAATGTTAAATTAAACAACTTGAATGAAATTATGATCTACCTCTTCCATTTCTTCGTCGATGGCCCGTGAGATGGCCGGTATTTGTTCCTCCATGGGAGCTTTTCCCTTCCCGTTCACCTTGCTCGTTCCTGCCTCGTGGTCGTGGGCTCCACCAAAGCGAGTCCTCTTAATTGGGGCCATTTTAAACTCACTACTTTAAGTAATTAACTTGGGAAAAGAGCTAATGTCCGTAAGCGTCATAACAAGCCAAATGATAGATTAGCAACATCAGACAATGCCTGCTACATGAGAGGTTTAGATTTTTCCATATAGCAATCATTATGGATGACACATAATCCTATGGGAACCGGCTCTAAAGATAATTACTCGGCTTACATGATTAAAAATAATAGGATTTCACTAATGGAATTACCAGAGAGATGAATTAAGCACGATTAATCTCTTTCCTAGCAATTAGAGGGTGCAGAATCACCGCATGCATAGGTGTGAGAAAAACCATCTCTTAGAGACTTAATGACAGATTAATCTTACCTTAATTATATCTTAATACATAACAGAGATGGATCTAAATCAGCTACAATATTAATGCGTGATAGAAAGAGTGATTCTCATCAATCTACACAATTACCAGCTTACCGATTAATTTCTATGCTACCTAGAGAGAGAAAATTCTAATAATCGTGCACTAATCATTAATTAAGAGTGATGAATGGCTGATAATTCAGCTATGGGATGATGATTACATAATAGAATATGGTTAAGGAGAATTTAGAGAGTAATTATAGAGAATTACGACTAGGAATAAGCATAATAGACGAGAAATTTAGATGGTAATGAAAAGGATTTGCAGAAAGCATTAATTAAACCGTGGTTACCGTGATAAAGGGCTGATAATCCTCTTGATTCTCTGATCTAATCGAGCTTCTTGAGGCGAGAATTCGACAGCACCTCCCTCCTTGCTTCTCCTTCAAGAGGTGTGTGTTCCGGCAGCACCTTCCCAGAGTGTGTGTAGGTGTGTGTGTGTGCACTGTGTGTGTGAGAGCACATGTGTGTGTGTGTGTGTGTGTGTGTGTGTGTGCAGGTCTTTAAATAGGCCTCCTCAAGCTGAAAATCGATCTGGGTTGCTAAATGCATCTGGGAGCTTCTCTAGTTAAGCATGG
The DNA here is from genome assembly GCF_014529385.1 of Adiantum capillus-veneris. NCBI lineage: Eukaryota > Viridiplantae > Streptophyta > Polypodiopsida > Polypodiales > Pteridaceae > Adiantum > Adiantum capillus-veneris. Next base: position 148,706,845 of record NC_140937.1, on the reverse strand, counting down.
CAAGTCCAGTTCCTTGCCCACCAATTGTCAGGTTAGCTTGGTTAACTGGTTCTGAGACTGAGTTGCTGGCTTGGAAACTGTCCCAGGACTCCCACAAAGCAAGAGGGCATCCCCTAGCTGCTAAAGCTGATCTGGAGTGGGCTGGAACCTGTTCCCACACAATCCCGGGCCCCCGGTGCCTCCCCGGACAATTTTATGAAAAATTGGTTTTAGGCTAAAACGGGTCATATGAGTAGGATTTTGATGCCGAAAATTGCTATACGAAGCTCTAACTAAGACGTACTGGCCCGAGTACCTGCCATATATAGCAGCCCTCGGGGTCCGAAAATGCATTTTTTTCAAATTTGGGGTACGGGTGCAGTTTTTCGAGACGATCAAAACTGGACGGGTCGGGTGACCAAAAGCTTGCTATTTTTGGAATTTTTTTACAAAAATTATTTTAACTCACATTTCGAAGCTTTAAAACATTCTGAACATCATGGCACTGACAGAATTTGGAAAACTGCTAAAAATAGTAACTTTTTTCATTATGTTCGTTTCATGGTACAATGGTGCTTTTATGATCGGGGTCAGAGACCTTACAACTAGCAAAAAGATACTATGGTCTTTTACAAATCTTGAAGCCCATTAATGAGACGGCTTATCAACTCAAGTTGCCCAACCATTGGCTCATACATAATGCCTTTCATGTAAGCTTCCTTAAGCCCTACAAAAGAGAGCCACCAACTGAACCAATTATTGAAGACCCTCCCGAAGTTGAAGACCAAGAAGAGGTTCTACAACTCGAAGCTGTCCTTCGGCTAGAAAACAAGGTACTACGACATGGTAAGATTATCTGACGGTATCTTATTAAGTTCAAAAATGAACCTTTTGAAGATGTTAGATGGATGCAAGGAATACAGCTTAAGGATAGTATGAACCTTGTCAATGCTTACAATGCTACATAGAGTAAGCAAATGTACAAATTTCTTTTAAATGACTCATGTTTTTGTCTTATAAGACTAGTCCTCTTTTTAATTGTGCACAAATTTAATTAGTATGCATGCTTAGAATCATGTTTGTGATGACGACGTCTCTCAAACACCAAGTAGAATTTGTCACTCTACTTTGGGAGAATGAAATGGACTAAAGAGCAGACATGCTTGCGGCAGCTATGTCTCCCAAAGCACCAAATGGATTAGCCATCCACCTTGGAAAGATGTCGTAGGGTAAAAAGGGATCCTCTACCCGCTAAGTAAAATTGACTAATGATTAAGGCTTTATCTCTTCTACCTCATAGTCGAGGACGACTATGATTTCAAGAGTGAGGTAATGTCATAAAATCTAATATCTAATATCTAACCAACCCAAATGATTTTCTCATATTAAATTGATCACTTAATGTGGGAGAATAAATGGGAACAAGTGTTAAGATATACACATGTGCTTATAGATCTATCTCAACACGGGCCAATGGTAAAGGGGCCCAAATGAGAGATGGTCTATCAAAGAGCAAGGCTAACCAATGGAGCATAATACCTTAGGGTTAGCTTCATTGAAGACCTCCAATAATGTGTGTAAAAGTCCTTTGACCTTAGGTAAGCTAGGGCTGAGCTTGAGGCGCGAGAACCCGACCCAGCTCGAGATGCTTGTCATGCTTGATGACTAAGGTGCTTGAGGTGCTTGCCATGCTTGAGATGCTAGGGTTGCACTTAAGGTGAGAACCTAGCCCAAGCTTAAAGTGCTTAACGGCTAAGCTTGTGGTGGGAACTGGGCCTATGTATGAGGGGCTTGAGGTGTCAAAAAGTCAAATATTCAATCCCTACAAGGAGGGGGCGAGCCCTACATGAGGGGGGATGAGAGAACACCCACACACTCACACAAGGCATGCATGGTACAAAGAAAGCAAGAGGGACACTTGTCAAGTTTCTCCTCATGTTGCTCTCATGGTGTGCCTCAAGCCTATTGGTTGGCCACCCAATGGGTCCAATAATAATTTAGGAGATTTAATTAATTGATTTAGCATTTATCTAGCCCTGTCTCTCAAAGGGAAAAGGGGGACACTTGTCTCAAGGCTACCCTTGCTGCTTGTAATGCCTCTTGCTTGTGATTGGCTAGGCCTGGAGGGGTCCAATGAGCTTCAAGCATGAGCTACAAGGGGGGGTCGACGCAAGCAATCTAGGGGGTTGCTTAGGGGGTATACTCACCCACACACACTCTCATTGTGTGCTATGCAAAGTGCAAGAGCTCCCTCTCCTTCTCCAAGCAAGTAGAGGTTGAGAGCCTACACCAACACTCTTGGCTATGGAGTGCAAATCCAACCAAGAGCCATGCTTCAATGCTTAAGCTTTCCATCTTCTTCTTCTTCATTACTATGCTATTATGTATGCTAGCAACAAGAGTTATGATAAGTGAGGAACTAATTATTTCTCCTATGAAATGTTTCTTCTTCCTCTTCCCTACCCTCATTCCCTGCTAGCTCTCTCCACCTTCGAAGGTGTTTGAGGTCTTGGGACTGAGGCTTGGGATAGTTAAAGATTTCTTCAAGTTTATGTCATTCTTGTGATGCATGAAGCTTTCCATCTTCATTGCATCACCTAGGTCACAAGGAACACAAAGATTGTATTGTAACAAGTCTCTCTTAATGGGAGAAATCATAATACAAATGCCTGTTGGAGGGGGGGACCGGCTCCACATAATCCGGTCCTCAATTTTTGTCATGTTATCTAAATTCTCTCTCTTGCAAAAGTATTGTTCATGCCAAGTTAACTAATTGCTATGATTATGTTGCTATCTTCAATTATGTTCACCCGCTATGCTCACAAAGTCATTTCTCAAAAGTACCCTCATTAATTTCCGTTACTCTCAAATTAAATAGGCCAATTCCATTACATAAAAGAGAGCCGTCTCAAGAACCAACTATTGAAGACCCACCGGAGATCGAGGACCAAGAAGAGGTGTTGCAGCCGAGTCCATTCTCCGACATGAAGACAAGGTAAAGAGGCGGTAAGACTATCCGATGATATCTTATTAAGAATTATCCTTTTGAAGATGCTAGATGGATGCAAGGCATACAATTAAAGGATAACCTAAACCTTGTCAATGCTTAAAATGCTTCCCTAGAGTAAGCAAATGTACAAATGTTTAAAATGAACAAAGTTTTTGTCTTATAAGACTCTTTTTCTTGATTGTCCACAACATGCTTGCGGCAGCTTAGGCTCTCATGCGCCAAATGGACTAGTCATCCATTCTGGAACGATGTCATAGGGTAACATAGGGATACTCTACCCGGTAGGAAAAGGACTAATGAATATGCTTTATATTCTCTATTACATAGTCCAGGATGACTATGATTTCAAGAGAGAGGTAATGTCATAATAGCTAAACTCTAATTCTCCTAAATGATTCTCTCATGTTAAACTGATCATTTAGTATGGGGAAGTGCCAGGGGAGAAAAAGCTAGAATATTGGTTAAGTTGGTAGACCGGCCACAGTAGGGATCCAAAGGAGGGAAAATAGGGATCCAAAGGGGGGGCCATCTGCAAAAGAGAAATGTGCAACAATGGCCTTAAAAGACCCTAAGGTTCAGCCCATTAAGACTTCCAAAATGCTAAGGTTCCAAAATTCAAAGGTTGTGTCCAAAGGTCAAACACTAGGGAAATTGGATGCTTTGTGTGTGTCCCAAAAAGTCTTCACAAGTCGTACGTAGGAGGGGGCGAGCCCTAGAAGTAGGGGAAGAGAGAGAAACACACACACACACACACACACACACACACACACACACACACAAGCTCCTTTACACAAAGAGAAAGAGGGACACATGTCAGTTCCCTAGCCCAGATGCCCACAAGGTGTACTCAAATCCTATTGGATGGCCATGGAGGTGGACCGATGAGAATTAGGCTAGAGTAAATCTAGTTTAATTAATTTAAATAACACTTAATAAAAGAACCAATAAGAATTAAGCTCTCTAGAAGACTATTGGACAGTCTCCCAAGGGATCCAGTGAGCATTCAGCAACCGAATGGCTTGCCTGATTCCTACTGGCCAGGAGGCAAAGGGATCCAATGAGAGTTTAGTGGAATTTATTAATTATATAAATATCTCACAAAAGGGGAAAGGGGGACACATGTCAGAAGGCTATCACTTATGCTTCTTAATACTCATTGGCTAAGCTAGAAAGGGCCTATAGGATTGCAGCATGAGCAAATAGCAAGAGGGGTCGACCAAGAGAGACAGGGGGCTGATTTTCTCAAGGCATTATCCACACACACTCACACAAACTCATGTGTGAAGCAAGAAGACTCTCTCTGTGTGTGTGTGTGTGTGTGTGTGTGTGTGTGTGTGTGTGTGTGTGTGTGTGTGTGTGTGTCTTTCTTAAGCTTTAAAGGAAAGCTTATCACCTACTCCAAGCTTGTAAGAAGGGAGGCCTACACCAACAACTCTTGGCTTTGTGATGCAAACCCAACCAAGATCGAGCCAAGCTTCAATGCATGCTCATATCCTCTACCATGCTAATTACTAAGCTAAGCTATGCTAGTATGAGTGATTATGTGAGGAGATGTACATCTTTCTCGTAAGACTACTCCTTCGTCTCAATCTACTCTCATTATACCCCGCTAGCTCTCACCATCTTCGAAGGTGTGTGAGGTCTTGGGTTTGAGACCGTAAGGGAATTGATGTTGTGTTTTATAAGTGTTTTGCTTAATGCTTGAAGTTTCCATCTTCATTGCACTAGCTAGTATTGAAGGAACACAAAGAATTATATTGTAAAATGTCTCTCTTGATGGGAGAAACCATAATACAAAGCCTTTTGAAGGGGGAACCGGCTCCATGCAAATCCGGTCCTCAAATGTTTTCAATAGCTTAATTTCTCTCTCTTTTGAAGTATTGTTCATGCTATCTAACTAGATATTATACTAAATTTTGTTGCTCTCTCCACCCAAGGACTCTTGTTATTCTCATTAGGAATCTATTCTAATGAAATGCTCACTATGTTCATGCTATTTTCTGCTACACACAAGTTACTAGACCATTTGATGTTACATACACTCTGCACTAAAAGCCCATTCTGCATCAAGATCAACATCACAGTCTCCTTTCACAGAAGACTCAATGATAGCTGCATTGTAGTGGGAACCAACATTTGCAGTGGAACCATCCTGTTTCTTCTTTGCATCTTTGGCCTTCAACTTAGGACACTGTTTGATCAAATGATCATTAGCTTTAGAATAATGGCAACGCATATTATTTTTGCCCTTATCACCAGAATTTCCAGACGAATTGCTGCCAGCACAAGCATTAGGAGCAGGTGATTTTCCACTCACAGAAGAACCATAAGGAGGGGTTGCATTGCTGTTATCACGCTTTGTTTGAGAAGCAATAAAGCCTATTCAACTGCATGCTATCTAGACTTGCTTTTTCTCCAGAGGGTTACCTTCTCATAGGATCATCTTCACCCTAATAGGCCAGCCTTAAATGATAACCATGATAAGGTAGTGTTGTGTGTCTTATAATAGTGGCATGCCAATCAACAATGATAGTAGTACCAAGGACAAGAGAGCACCATCAATACTAAGTATTGGATCATGCATCACTAGCATAGAAAATAGAGCCAGCAACATCCATCACCTGCCCTTAGAAAAACATGAGACCAAATCTCCTCTCTAGCGTGTGAGAGCGCTTACGATAGTAAAGAGTGCATCAAAGTAATCAAAGGCAATACCAAGAATGTGATATGAACTCGTGTGCAAAATATATGTCGAATGATGTTGAGCCTGAACCGATTTCCCAATGGATATCCATGTCGATACCGAGGCTGTTACCATATACATGTAATAGTGATGTGTGTGAACACACTTAGGACTGTCAGGGATGGTGGGGTAAAGACCCATGTGGCCGGTTAGGCCAGGTACCTGCCCACTATACTTATTCATTATGTACATAATAGAATAAGGGGGCTCACATGTATAGAGTGAGTTTTAGCACTTGTAAACACAAGTTCTCCTCCTCTCCTCTCTTCACCATTGCTGCACACACTCACACACGCTCTCGCATGCGCACTTCAACTAGTATCCGAGCTTTGGCTGCGCGACAAATGGAGTGTTACAGAGACAAAGGGGGCTCACATGTATAGAGTGAGTTTTAGCCCTTGTAAACACAAGGTCTCCTCCTCTCCTCTCTTCTCCATTGTTGCACACACTCACACACGCTCTCGCATGCACACTTCTACTAGTATCTAAGCTTTGGCTTCGCGACAAATGGAGTGCTACAGAGAAGTGAGCTTTCGGCTATGGTGAGCTCGCTTTCGGTGGAAGCTTGAGATCGGTGAGCAACCACCTGATTTGTGCTCATGGAAGCTTGAGGGACATTCCTAAGCTTGAGAAAAGAGTGTATTGCAAGTGTGTATGCTTTTTTGAGTATGTAGGCGATGTTGAGAATGTTGTAGGTCTTGCTGCAAGGATTGCTTTTGTTAGAGTTGTTTTGCCTACGACAGAACAAGCTCGTTGGGATGTAAAGGATGTGCAGGCTCATGCATTGATTGCGTTGTCTGTGAAGTGCACCATTACTCCTCACATTCGTTCAGAGAAATCTGCAAAACAAGCTTGGGATATTCTGGCTGGTCTTTCTGCAAGCCGCGCATTGCTGCGTAAAGAGCTAAAATTAAAGATTATGCATGAGGAAGATGACATGGACACTTTCCTTGCTGGTGTCAAGGATATCAATGAGCAACTTATTTCTGTAGGTGTAGTCATTTCAGATAGTTCCCTTGTGCAGACAGTTCTTGATGCCTTGCCAGACTCTTACCAGACTTTTGCTAGTACTTGGAGACTTATGACCCAAGGAAATCCTGAAGTTGTCAAGTTTGATGCATTCTACACATTGTTATTGCAAGAGTCATTTTCATGGGTTTGGGATGGGGTTCCTTTGGCTGAGCTAATCTAGGGTCTTGGTGACAATAGCCCTCTAAGCAGACTGATAGTGAGCTAGTTTTCTTCTTGGAGTACATCATTTGTGTTTGGATGAAGGATCCTTCTTAGGTAGTAACACCCTCCTCATCGTGTCTGCCAATCATGGTGCTGGTATTAAGAGAGACCCCCTCTTGCTTTTCACCTGCATTTTGCTCATGCATATGGAGCGTCAAAGTTATCCATTGGATATGTACTCCATATGGATGCTTGCACATGTAGGACTCCCTACCGACACTTGGGTTGATAGTAGTCTCCCAGAACATATGGGAAGCATTACACAAGAGTTTCCCACAACATTGATAGTTGTCCATGCACAACTTATGCTCCTGCACAAGAAGTACATCCAGTTCTCTCTCTACATGAGAGTCCATATCCCATCTAATCAGATACTATCTTGGACCACTAACATTGGTGTGATGCAAGCCATTGATATTGAGGGCCAAAAATTGGTATTGTTAGTGTTAGCTGGAGGAAGACGGGCGGGATGACCTCTAGGCACCTACCTCTACCATCTCTGCCTCACGAAGGTAAGGGAAAGGGGGGCACCATCTAACAGGGTTGCTAATGGAAAACACCAAAGACAATGGTATGCACCATCTAAAACATGCAAGCCATAGACATGACACACCGCCTCTAATTACTAAGAGAGAGTGCAAGAGAAAGAGAGAACCATTGTGAATACCAATCAACATAACAGAACATAGAGTTGCACAAGAAGAAAATGCATACGAGACAATTTCGATCACAACTATCATTAAACCTCATTAAGTAAATAATAAAAAAATTGTGATATCTTTTTTTTGTAGTAATATGAGCATTCTCGTTCGCGATGATACAAAGCACATCTGTGAGCGCCATCCTAATCACGTGACCACATTCAAACCCATGACCCTGATCACAACGAACAAATGCTCAACCAACCAAGCTTGATATCTTAAACATAAAATTTTAACATTCAAATAATTAAATTTTATATAACAAACTATTTTATCTTGTTTTAAAAAAACTTGTGATATTTAAACACATTTTTTATATGAAATTCTAATATTTAAACAATTAGATTTTGTGAAGCCAAATTATTATATCTTGTTTGAAGAATTTTTACTTCTAAAGACATTGACTTGAGCAACTGGCGTCTAAGCAAAAGAGCCTTTTACCACTTGCTTTTGCAATAAGGCTTGAGATTTCAAAAGAAATATCCAAAGCCAATCTAAGTCATGAAACCCAACATCGGAAGCTCATGCTCATTTTATTTTAATTTTTTAAACCATAAGCGGGAGGAAATTACACTAAGAAAGCTCATGCACATTATGTGACATGAGACCCAACAAGCACTAAATAGACAGAACTTATGATTGCCTCCACTTGTACGCAAAAAGGTGCAAGAAAATTCAAACAATGTTTGTTCTGTCACAACAAGAACCACTAAGGTAGCACGTGTCTGGATGCTTCAACTCAGTCAATTGCTTAAACAAAATCTTCTCAAAAGCTAATGCAAATCACGAGTAATATCTTTTTGTGGACTACATAATGAGAATCAAACTTAAAATAGCTTTAAGAAACACAACTCCTACTTGGATACAAATACGTAGGGTGAACATCTCTAATTGGGTTTTATATGCGGTGAGTGAAGTCACACACTCAATAGCATCAAAGTACTTTGGGAATAAATCAAACTAGTACGGTCGGTCGGTCGCCAAAGGCGGCCTCTCTCTCATGCACCGTGACGTTGACACCAGGGCACACTTGTCAAAGGAATCTGTTGTCGACACATTCGACACGTGCCCCCCCCCCCCCCCCCCCCCCCAAACCCCAAAACACCAAACACCCCCCAACACACACAATTATAATAGTATAGAATGTCACACATATGTGCTTTCTCTCTTTAAAATTTCAGGCTTGATGGTCTTACAAATACTCTCCTTTGCACTGGACTATCTCTTCCTCCATTTTCGGTGCTCTTGGTCTTATCGATGGAGAGACAGAGCAAATAGAGAAAAGCAGCATCTTTGAAGGGACACAACTCTTTATCCCCTGTAACACACGCACATTAAAGAAACACTTCGTCTTACTCAAAGATACATATCTATACATGCGCGTATGCACACACAGATCGTGTGTACTTATATCAAGCCAAGGTCAAATATCGAACAATCTGTCTGATGCACTGACTGTCAAGCATGTTAAACCCCTTTTTTTTTGGCAAAATCGAACAAATGTTTAAACATGTATTTGATTGAATGTTGATTATGCCGTAGCGATTGGGTTGGCTACCTCTAATGAGTGAAGTGCTTGGTTTGAACGCTTAATGGTGGTGCTATTTAATCAAACTTTTTGTTTAATATCGTTGCTTTTGGTTGAACACCTAGTGGTACCAGGAGCTTGGACGGGAAAACTACCACGATGGCAGATTGTCCGATAGATATTTATCTACAAACCTTATGTTTTAGAGAGATGACATTACAAATATTACAAAGAGAGCCATAGAAGAAGCAACTACTGGCAAGAATGAGAGAGAAAGAGAGAGAGAGAGAGAGAGAATCGTTTTGATTGAGCACGGATGTGATGCCCATGTCTACAACAACTTGCGGATGTGATGCTCCTGTCTAGAACACGTTCGTGTGTCAACGAGAGGCCGTCATCTACACCACGTGCTTGACAACACATTGCACCTATGCATGCAGGCTATGCAACATGCCATCATCATAATCACCTTTAGCTATCGAGTGCATAAAATCTTGTTGTATCCTGCTATCATCACCATGCTTTACCTCTTAGGTTCAAGCTTAATGTTAAAAGAGTCCTCCATGGTGAGCTTAATGTTATAGGGCCATAGCAAGCTCTTCCTTGTAAACGGAGCAAAAAACTCAAGTACAATCTCTACCATAAACAATGCCAAACTGGCTACAAAGTGGGAGATAACTCGACAACTACACAATCATGAAAGCCATGATCAAACACATAAAAAATGATGCTCACATATGCATAAAATCAACTCCATAATCTGCAAGCATACACAACATCATTAAACCAAGTGAGTCAAGTCTGGGACAAACAACTCATCAACCGCGCGTAAAGCGCATAACCATATACACAAGTAGTGAGCAAACTATCTCAAAACACATCCCACAAGAGAAACTATCTGCAAAATCTAAAGAAAACCATGTGAACTTGTGATTGGCAAAGTTTGTAGCCACACGAGTATATGAAATCCTCACTCCTACGAGAGTTGGTACAAGAACACTAAACTGTTTCCAAACTAAAAAAACCTGTCAAAGTGGGAGTCAAACTCGACCACTAAACCATCAGAGAGTAAAACTGCATATACACATAGAACATGGTAAAAATCTGGAAAAGTACGATAGAGTTTCCCTTGAAAATTGAGTGAAAACTCAAAAAATCTCACCAATACCGCATAAAGCATAGCCAGACACTCAGTGTTTCAGTAAACAAATCCACAAATGGTATACATGCACAGCCAAAAGCCTGGCAAATTGGCTCACTCCTAAACGAGTGGCTCTATGGACTTCTACCTATCCAAAAATGTTGTAAACTCGTGAACCTGGTACTTGCGAGCTATACTTAGCTCAAGCTGTATCCACAAATGCATACTACGCATGAAATTGAGCAGAGATTTGTCCGACGAAGTGTCAATATCACTACCTTCCTCAATAATCGGTGCTAGTGGATCTAGCCTTGCCTGAGTTACACTCTCCTCGGTGGACACTAAGCTACCTTGGTTACATGCCACCTTCTGGTCTCTAAAAATGTATCTTCCTGATCTTAAATTCATCAAACTTATCAATGCAATTAATCACAAATCCAACCACTCACTCACCTGGAAAAGGATCAGTATCGTCACAACTTCTTGCTTTGTTGCTGAATATACCTATACACAAGCATTTAATTTCGGCAATTGAATCAAAGCATTTATCTGCTAGAGGTTATCTTAGTAATGATTGGTATAACTGGAGAGTTAATTTCAACCACCACTGTATTTTATATACTGCTGATGTTCTGGATTAGGTCTGCTAATTTGGAATTGTACTTCCCTCGGATGTTGCTCAATTTACGTGAAAAAGTCTGAATTCAGTCTTTGCTCCGTCAAATGGACAAACAAGGTCCAAATTTACTTATGAAAGAAGTTCTGGAACCCTTAAGCCAAATGGAATCTTACTGTTTAAGCCCAGTCAATTTTCTCTTCAGTAGACCCTAGTAGACATCCTACGCGTAGGATGTCTCCTGCTTTGTTTTGCCTGGATTTTTGCACTATGGATTCCCCTTTATGTGCTGAGTCCACAGTTGTTTTTACTTTTTGATTTGGACACCTATAAGTTGGTCAATGGATCAAAAATCTGTTCTGCCAGCCTGTTTTGCTGATCTTGATCAGTCTAATCAACTCCAATTTGGACCAAAATTGACTAGGAGGCTTGCCTTAGGCTATACAACACCTTGCTATGCCCCCAGTCAGTGTATGGCTTCAATTTCTTGCTTTAGACATCCTACGCGTAGGATGTCGTTTTCATTAGAATGGCTTCAAATTCAAAACACAGGCTCCCCTTGAGTTGCTGATCACTTTGGTATGCTCAAAATTAGGTTTGGAGTGTAAAGTCACACAGAAGACATCCTACGCGTAGGATGTCTTTTTGGCCTGTGTGACCCCAGACTTGACCCACAGATTCCCCTTGATGTCAGCAACCCAGTGGTATGCTTAGATTTTGGTTTGGATTTCAAAAGTCCCCAATTTTAGTTGTTCTTGCCTTTTTCAGTCAAAAGTGCTAAAGTCTGTTTTGAACCCAATTTTCTCACCCAAACGAGGTGAAACCCCTCTGAGTCACTCAATATATCATGCAAGTCATGCTCATGCATCCATCATATGGTTTTGGTCTTAAAATAATGCTTTGGCACAATTTGGGTACGATGTCTGGCAATTTTAGTCTACATGGCCTTATCCTATCAAGATATGGTCAAATTTCCACTTTCCAGTTGAAATTAGGGTAAACCCCACCTTCTGAACACACTGGTCAACTTAAAATCCCAAAATTCCCACCAGATTAGCCTGTAGACATCCTACGCGTAGAATGTCTCTTGGCTTGAAATTAAATTTTTTTTTGACAGAAATGCTTCTGATGCTTTGGAGCTCTATTAGAAACACTCACAGTAACTTTTGGACTTCACTTAGGCTTTCAAACACACTTTTGCGTCTTTTACATACTTGTGATGAATTTACCAAGCAAGTATACATGCATAACGTGCTCTAGATCTTGAATCATGATGTCCTACTTACTCTACTCCTACTTATCATGTGAAATGGTGATAATGGTGTTTTGGTTGCTTTCTGGCCTCTCCGGACTCTCAAGCTCTTCTCTCACCCCTTCTAGCACTCCAACTCAACTAATACCTAAAACTATCTTAGTCTACCTAAATCTACTTAAGTCGAAGGATGTAGGCCAGACACACGCTTCCTAGACTCCCTCTAAGACCTAGAGATTCCTCCACCCTCTGATCGTATCTAAATGTAAAATGAAACTCTTGGCAAGCCAAAAATCCCTATCCTTAAGGACTAGTCTCGGTCACCTACCTAAGGTTTTTGTCCCCGGCAGCGGCGCCAATGTTGGACGGATACGCTGCGACGGACATTAACACAGCGAGAACTCACCTAACAAGATTTGTCAGCTAAGAATAAAGCTCGACCCGCAGGCGTGTGGAAGCAAGCATAAGGTGTCAACCTACACTCGACTGACTCCTAACTAATTGCTACAGAGGTCTCTACCAATTGTCTAAGTCACAGCCTTCAAGAGTGCATAAGAGGAAACTTTATACAACGCTGTCTAGAGTCGAACACCCATCAAACAATCTCGAAACACCATAGAACTTGAAGGAGACCCTACTAACACCAATAGGTCACTCTCCCTAAGGTCTATGAACCAAAACCCCAACCCAAAACACCCGGTGCAAAATGACGAAGGATGTCTGGCCAAAATTTGCAGGTCTTCGTTTCCAAAATCTAAAGTGCCTAATGTGTATCTCTACTCAATGTGAACGTGTGGATATGCTGCAATGCAAAATCAAACAACGTATGCTCACCAAATCACCAAATGAAGCTCGTAGAAGGAGCTCGCAAAACCGGACCGTATGCGCGCAATGTAGGTATCGGCGTGTAGCTTTCGTCGGGGGCAACACGTTGCACTTCTCTGCACTCGATTCGGACCACCGGTGCACACGTAGCGTCAAGATGAAGCTCACACTCTCTCTCGTATAGAGTACGCTCACTCACAGACTTCAAAACTTCTTTTTAAAAATGACAAAAGGTTTTTTCATTAAGGTCAAAAAGTGGTATATATATCTTACAATTCTCAAACCCTAAAGTTCCAAATCAACCATCTACTCCATCTAACTATCAAAACTGGGATACAATCTGGAAACTTCTGTAAGTCCCAATATTTACAAGGTGAAAAATGAGGTTTCCTCAATAAATGAATAATTACAAAAAATGATAATCTTCCGAGTAGTCAGTTTTCGTGGGGTGTGTCCAGCTTCTAACACCACGCTCACTAACATTTATATGCACGTTCTTTCCCATGTAGGTGAAGTAGATTCTCCTTTCAGGGAACTTCATATTGGCAGCCATGCGATCAAACCATGGAGCCCCTAGGATAGCATCCTCCTGTTCGAGAGGAGAGATGAAAAAGTCTTCTTTTGTTGACATAGCTTTAAACATGGAGCCTCAACTTCCCAATCAAGGGAGTAACGGAGGCTCGTTGTTCCTTGAAAGCATTTTCGGCCGTTACAACATCTCCCATCTCCGTTGGTGGCCAACTCCGTTGATATGAATTTGTGAGTAGAGCCATGGTCAAACAAGATGAAGGCATCATGCTCTCTTACCTTTCCCCAAGCATAGGAAAGTGATGATCCTTTGCAATGAACATCCTCTTTTGGAGCTTCGATGGTGGAAGCCCTAGGAGTCTTATTGCGAGCATTCTTCTTGGGGCAAGAACGATAGCCATGTCCTTGCTCCCCACGCTTGAAACACTTATGGTCCTTACGAAAAGCTTCAAGCTCTTCAAGAGAGAGTTTTTTTTTTCCTTTGTAAACTCCCTTCTCCTTGGACTGATTGTTGTTGTTGCTGCTAAAAGTGCCTTGGGAAGAATTTTGAGCATTGATTTTCCCCTTTGCATCATTTTTGTCTTTGTTTTCCATGGTCTTGACATTATGTCTAGCCCCTTGATGGAAATTGATGCGTGAAGAAACCATGGTGTGATGGATTACTTCGATGTTAGCCATGGCTAACACAGGCTACAACGGTTGTGCATCATGCTATGGATGTCACAATATTTCCACTCACTTTGTATAAGTCTTGGGCTCACTTGGAGTTCCAAATCTGTATATGCTAGCCTAGAGGGCTCAATCTTAAACCCATAGTAGAAGGGATTATGGGGAAAGCCCTTAAAAGGAATCCTTTATGCAAGGAGGCTTCATTCTTGAGTATCCACTCTTGAGGATCCACTTTTGAGATCTCCCTCTCTCTAGAGTGTTCACTGTATGGCCTAACCTTGAGCTTAATGTCTATGCTTAAGAGGCTAGTGCTAACCATTGTAATTAGAGTAAGCTCTTCTTGATTAATCTAATTCTTATTTTCTCATTAGTCTAATTTTTCTCTACATTTCATCTTGTCATGAAGTAGTATTACACTTTCATTATCCTAGATTAGAGAGATGTATGTACTTCTTGCTATTAACCACTTCTATTCTTCCATAAGCATTCCATTTGTGATATTCGAGGTTGATTAAGTTGGGTCTTAATCTTGTAATTAGTGTGTGTGCCCTATTGTTTGCTTGTGTGTAGATAGGTTTTATGAAGATCTAGCACCATTCACCTCGTGTGTGTAGCTATTGATGAAGTGTCGTGATTGACATGTGGTAATTAGTGTGTGCTTATCATTAGTGTTGCTTGGGATTTCTAGTCTATGGTAAGTCGGACTTCGGTGGGCTTGATGTGTGTAGGAGTTGTTTGATTAGTGATTAAAGTAGGTTTGGAGTTATTCTTGTCATGGCTAATCATTACTTGCATTGGAGAGATGATATCTTGAATCCTCTATTTGTATTCATTCGATGCTCGTGCTTCCATGCCCTAGCCGGGTTGCCGATCCACGGATTTGATAATTTTGTGTGGGTTGCGATTAGGTTGTGCTACAATGCCTCCTAACATTTGGCACCGTTGCCAGGGACGATGGCCTACGCTAGTGTAATTGTGGCATAAACGAATGCGCCCCCTCACTAATTTCACTTGTGTGTTTATGTTTTTGTGGATTTTGGATGTGCGTGCATGAAGCAATGTGTTCATAATTCCCTAACATGTCACCGTATCTTGCCAATTGTGTGTTTACACACTTTAATTTCACACTAACCCCTTGCTAATTTGACTTATTTTTGCTAACTTATTAATTTGCTATGAAGGATTGGAGCATTCGACCATTCAATTAATCTTCAATGGAAAGGTAATTAAGGTGGTATTCTCAACCTCCTTAGAATATAAGGATGTGTAGAATTGTTGTATAGAAATCCCACCATGATGCAATGTAATGCTATGCTATGTTGATGCAATGCAATGTGATGTTATGGATTGAAAATTTTGCGATAATTCATTTTCACACCGTCGTAATGTCGAAATTTTTAAGATTTAGTAGCGCATGAATTTGACAAGTTTCAATTGCTAATTGGTGATTGTGGATTGCTAATTGGGTGCCCAATTGAGTTAATTACATGCTTGGATGGTCAATTTTAAGTGTGTGTGCACTAAGATCAAGTGTGTGTGCATTCTAATTGAGTGCATGTATGCCTAATTTTAGGTATGTGCTCACTATTTTGCCCATGTTTGTGCACCTAAAAATCAATGTGTGCATTATGATTTTTCAATTGTGATGATTGGTTTGTGTTGTGCTCATGCCCAATCAATTATTTGTGAACTTACATTGCAAATTCAATAAGTTTAACCCTTTTGTGTGTGCACCTAAAGATTGGTAAAAACTGTCAATTTTTTAGTGTGTGTGTACCTAAAAAATCGTTTAATTTGTATGATTGATTTATATTTTGATTGCATAATTGATGTGTGTAATGATTAATTTCTGTGTTTTTGTGCTCAAAACAGTGATTTGTACACTCTAATTACGTTAATTTTTGACTTAATTTTGTCGGTAATTTTGCCGCTTTAATTGCCTAGTCTTGATTTTATTGAAAATTTTGTTTGGCAATTGAATTGAGGAGATTTTGACAATTTTAATTGTTTGAACTATTCCCCAATGTGTGGAGAATTTGTAGAATTTTTTTGGGTATTTTTCGGATAATTTTTTGTAATTTTTGCATTAACTTTTGGTTAATTCCACAAAATTTTGATATTTTTCAATCTTACGAGCTATTTTGTGTGTGCGTATTTACGGCATCATTTTGTTCGCATTTGTGCCCTCCATGGTCGAGTTTTGAGCATTTTACTATTCGGGGATCAGGTTGACGATTGTGTCACAAATTGCCTTTACGATAAAATCTGCTATTTTCGGTGTGCTTTTGTGTATCGAAAATGTTCGGTTGTGAATATCGGTGATTTTTTACAATTCCTAGAGTTTTTTGGACTTCTCTGGCAAATTTTGGGATTTTTTGACAATTTTTTGGATTTTCGGTTAATTTTGGACCTATTTTTGGCATTTTGGAAATTTGAAAAATAAAAATAAAAAATAAAAAATAGAAAGGCCGGTTCAACGCCCGTGCCTTGCTGCGCTTCCTTGTCCTTTTCCACGCCCTCTCTCTCTTCTCTAACTTCCCCTCTCTCCAGTGTTACGATAAAAAAATAAAAAAAATCGGGGTACAGTGTATTGTTACCTGCCGAAATCCTAAAATCCGGTTAGATTTTGAGCTTGCCTTCAAGAAAATCGGAAAATTTTCACAAGTTTTAGTGCACTTACCGGCAAGAGCTTCAAATTTTGACCTAAAAACCGATAGAACTTCAAGTTTGCCTCTGCGCGAACCCCCTCTAACCCATCTCTCTCTAATCTCTCTCCCCCCTACACATACACTCCTATTCTTTCTCTCTCTCCCTCACTCTCTCTCTCCCCCTCTATCTATAACTCTCTCTCTCTCTCTCTCTCTCTCTCTCTCTCTCTGGCTTTGTCTTACTATCTCTCTTCCCACTCTCACACTCTCTCTCTGCCCTGTCACGTGCACGCCACGAGGGTCGTGTAGTGAGCTCGGGAGTCAGTGACTCACTGACTGTCCTTCGGTCTCGCACTACGCGCCTAGTTCCGCAATTAACGGCGCCTCGTGCTGCGCACCGCCGTCAGGCCTGCAGATTCCACCTCTTCCCTGCCAGGCCACCTTCGCGCTTTGCTCAGCTGGTCAACATGCCAAGTAAGATGCAGGTAAGGCACATTAAAATAGAAAAAACACATCAGCAATTCACAAAAAAGTTTTTTTTTTAAAAAAAGGAGTAAAAAATCTAATAAAAAGCTCATAGAAAGGAATAAAAAAATAGAAAAACATTAGAAACTCACAAACATTAAAAAAAAGAGTTTAAAAAAAACCTCATAAAAAATAAAACTTCTTTAAAAATCCATAAAAAATCCTAACATTCACGGAAGAAAAACAAAAAAATTCACAAAAAATAAAAAACACATAGAAAAATCTTTAAAAATCCAAAAACTCACAAATAAATCACAAAAAATTAAAAAATGATAGGAAAAAACCAATAAACCATTAAAAAATTCATAAAAACTCAAAAAATCCAAAACTGATTGAAAAAAATCCCAATAAATCACAAAATTCAAAAAACCTTAAAAAATCCTAGAAAAATTCTAAAATTCTCAAAAAATCATAAAAAACAAAAAATTTGAAATTTTACAAAAAAATAGAAAAATAAAAAGAAACTCGTCAGAAGCGCTAGAAACAACCAGAAAAAGCCAGAACGAGGAAGACAAACACGTGCACCATCGGAACAAATCGCCCTTGAGCGAATCAAAAGCCAAAAAGCACACCGAGCAAACACCGCACATCGAGTAGACCCTGCAAAAGAGAATCATATCAGCCCAAAAAAGCGAGCAAAATGACCAATTCGAAGCAGTAGAAGGGCAAATAAAATTCAAAAATTTTTCATGCGAGAAACGAGCAGGTGCAAGTGTAGCAGTGCAAATTAGCTTCCAATCAGACGAACAGGGGCACAACTCACATGTGATTGCAGATTAGGCTTGTACGAGCAACATAAATTCTGCTAATCAGTACAAAAATCTACTAGGAGACAGTTTTTATAGATTGAGCCAACATAGACTCAAATCGAGCCGAGAGTTCAAGTACAACAGAGCAAGCTAGTAGCAGTGGCAACACATGCACAATTGCAATAGAGCAAATTTTGCAGCTATATGGCTATAATGGAGACAAAGTCTTGTATACAGATTTAGAAGGCCGTAGGTATCTTATGAGCAGCAAAAGCAGCACAGGAGCCAAGATCCTGTTGAAGATAGTGAAGCCAGATTCAGATAACTCCCAGATGTTCATAGACTTCAGTGGAACCAGGTATTGCAAACTCAAAGATAAAGTGCAGATAGAAGTGCAAAAAATTGACCAAGTGTTTATCTGTTTGGAGGTGATAATAGCATACAAGTGCCCACCTAGCCAAGGTGCCGTTGAGTCAGTCGGCCAAAGTTTTGATGTGGTCACATTATTTTTCCGATGTTTAATACATCAAACCCTGTAAAAGTCTAATGACAATCGCCTATGTCAAGTCTGAGTCAAAGATGTAATTTTTCCAATGATGTATGTAAAGGTCCATGAGAAGTTGGCCGCCGGCCACTTTAGAAAGCCCTAGGTATATAATACACTAAGGTTAGTGGGAAAGGGGAGATTATTTTTTGAAGATAAGGGACTACTGCGTTACGTACAAAGAGCTACCTCTTTGTTCCAACTTGTAATCATCGCTTCTGTGGCTACGGTAATCCAAATTCAGTTTTGTTTCTTGCATTGTGTTCCTCTTACTCTACTCTTCCATTCAAGTGTAAGCATTCAAGATTCGGTGAAGGTTTCAGACGCATCCGTTTAGGTCTTAAATCGCTGTTTTGAGTGTTTATATGTGTATTTTATGTTGTTTTGACCCTAGGAGAGGCTTTAGGGACCTAAAAACGACCCTTTAGGATCATTCGTTTACTATTTTTGTGTACTGTGGGACGAACGATCGCGATCGTTGTACCTCTCCAGAATGCTGTGACAGTGATAGGATATGTTCCTGATAGTCCCTTGTAGCTTCCCTTCAAGTTTCGTGCGATTTCGATATGATTTTCATGGTGAACGGGCGTGATGACTGTAGAGCTGTGTAGAAGGACATAGGCAGATTACTTGGCTTTAGTGCGATTGATTTTCTTGTAAAGTTAGTAGTTGCATCTCTTCGAGTTCACTTCATTAGGATTGACACCCTAGTGAGTTTCCATGCCTCATCCGAGTCGCTTCCCCTGTATCGATAATTTTATGTTGATGCTTGAGAGCTATGCTATGGACGTCCGTTGCGGCGACCCGCAAACATTGGCGCCGCTGCCGTGGAATGCATCTTAGGTGATGAGTGACCGAGTGTGTATTCAAAGTTTTCTTATTGTTCCAAAAGATAATTTCCATTCCATTTACATTTCAGTGAAGCATCTAGACAGGGGTTTAGTGCTTAGTGGAGTCTAGGGTCGGTGGACTGGCTAGATCTACTCTTGAGAGATATAGGGAGTTGTGAGTGAGGTTGCTTTAAGCATTTCTTCTCTTCAAATTTCTTTGTATCGATTGAGTACTGATCCATCATCCGTTTTTTATCTTGTTTGTTTTGTTTGATTCATTTTCTTATGTTCTTTCATTTCTGTACTTAGAAGTAGGATAAGTAAATCACATTCCAGTCAGATTTTGGGCAAAAGTCAGAGCCAAAAAACCAGAAAAACCATAACTTTGGCAAAAGGGCCATAAGACTCTGAAATTAGAAAATCTGACCAAACAGAGCTGAAATTGATTCAAATCACAAAGTGGTAGCACCGAACACTGGGAAACACTTGTCAGAGGGAGCAGACAAAATTTCATCAGATTTGGCCTCTGTACTACGATCGCGATCGGTGTACCTCTGTGCCAGAATTGTAAAGATTTGACATGTGCCTTATTGATAAGATTCTAAACAAGTTTGTCTAAAGCAACCACACCCAAAAACATCAAAAATCAAGAAAATCAAGCCACTTGGGTAAAACTAGCCTAACAGACCCAGAAACTGTAAAATCTTGACTTTTGGTGATCCAAATGCAAAAAGACTTGGGGGATAGCCTTAAAACATCAGTGTCTACAAGCATGCCAAATTTGGTCTAATTTGGGCTCCAAACTACGATCGCGATCGGTGTACCTAAGTGCCAGATTTTGACCAGATTTCATCTGTGGGATCCTCAGGTGTATACAAACATAAAAGTCTAAAGGACCTAGGGTCAAAAACCACAAAAAACAGGTCAAAACCACTGAATATAGATCCAAGTCAAAAACTGCTAAATTGACATAGAAATTGACTTTCAGTAGACCAAAACACATCAAAACTGAGAAGAAAGCATACAGAGGGATAGCCTGTACACAAGACAATCCCAAATAGCTTTCATTTCCCAAAACAAACACCAAAATCAAGTCAAACTGATAAAATTGGGAAAACAGGCACTTCCAACCAAGAAATGGTAGAAACTTGACTTTTTTGAGTCCAAATTCAAAAAGATTTGGCAGGTAGTCTTAAAATAGCCTAGTGAAAAGCTGGTGAAGTTTCATCCAATTTGGGCTCCAAAGTACGATCGCGATCGGTGTACCTCAGTGCCAGATTCTGACCAGACTTTACCCACACATACACCTAGGTTATATAAGATACCTGGAGTTTTCAAAATTCAAAAAAATCACCAAAATAGCCAAAAACAGTAGACAGTCAGGAAACCACTGCAGCAGACCAAGATCTGGTGAAAACATGACTTTTTCTTGTCCAAATTCAAAAAGATTTGGGGAGTAGACTGTACACATCATTGTCTACCATATCCACAAGTTTCATCCAATTTGGGCTCAAAAGTACGACCACGATCGGTGTACCATACTGACATTTTGAGTTGAAAATTTGTGAGTAGGTAGCTGATAACTAGACAAACAACTTTCTCAAAAGAACCAGGGTCAAAAAACCAAAAGACAGTTTTCAAATAGGGCAAACACTGATCACTGATCCTTCAGACCAAAATTTTGAGAAAATTCAAGTTTTTGTGATCCAAATGCAAAGTGGGTTTGGGAATAGACTAATCATACCCATGTCTATCAACTCCTAAAGTTTCATGCAAAAAGGAGCTGGAACTACCATCGCGATCGGTGTACCTCAGTGACATTTTGGATTGAAAATTTATGAGTAGGTAGCTGACATCTAGTGCAACATATTTTCCAAAAGGAGCAAGGTAAAAAAAGCAAAAGAAAGTGGTCAAAAGTCCCATTTACACAATCAAGCCAATAACCGCAGAACCACCTGGGATTTGGGTTTTCATTGGTCAAAACATCTCCAAATTCAAAAATACAGAGACACTTGGTATCAAGACATCAAGGGCTAGCTACTGTGCAAAAATCTTCCAAATTTGTGACATGGGGTCAACGATCGCGATCGGTGTACCTCTGCATAGTGGGGGTATCTGACTTCATAAGTTTGTAGACCTACTTGAGTACATCCCAAATCTCAAGTTTGAGTGAAAAATACCCTCTGGAAGCCAAGATACAAGCCAAAGTTTCTGTGTTCTGGTCCTGAGACTGTTTTGAGTGTTGTTTCAAGTACAATTCACCAAAAGTGCTCTAACTTTTGATAGGCAACTCCAAATTGAGTCAGGTATAGCTAGGAAGAAAGCTTGTGGGCTGAATTTTTCTAGGTTTTAGAGCTGAATTTTTCTAGGTTTCCTAATTCCAAACTTTTAGGATACCCCAAAACCAGTTTCCAGAGACCAAAAAGTCATAAATTCCTAAATTTTTAGAGACTTGACTAGGGGCAACAAGGGATTGTGTGCACTAAGCCAAGGTGTCCTTATCAAGGACCATCTTGAGAGTATTGAGTGAGGCTTAAACATGACAACTCATCCATAATTAGGGTTTCCCACTCAACTCAGAGCTATGCCACCTACACAAACAACCAGAAATACCGCAACACCTATAACAAGAGGATTGAGATAAGACCATGAGACTTATCAATCATATCAAGCCAAACCTCAAGGCATGGCTCATGGATATTTTTCAAGCGATCATGTAGCTCACTGGAAGCCAAACCAATCAACTAAAATGCGGGAGTTTGGAAGAGCAAAAGTGGAAATTGATGGAGACTTAGAGGAGAAGCATCTTCTAATCAACAAACCCAACGTGAGGTTCATCAAAACCAATTGAAGCCGCGAGAGTTCTAACGGATAACACTTATGATGGCCTTTATAGGTTACCTATTGGGGATCAAAACAACTTCTATAGATGTTTAACTTCCATCATCGAAGAGTTGACAGACTACAAGAACCTCTATGCCTTCACATACATAGATGACCAGGGAGTGCAAGTTCTAATGGTAGATAAGTATGGACGAGAGTACAAACTTATCAGCCCAATGGAGCTAGAAAAATATACATACATGGGTACTCCAATCTCTGCTTACTACTTTCAACCGAGTGTAAGCGTACCAGGGTTTTTTGAGAATGATTGGCAAGAAGCTAACATTGAAACTATGGGATCCAATGGACCTCAAACATTCAAAATAGCTATTCACGGGAGTGTAGCTCCTACCTCATTGAGTGAAACCAAGAGACCACCAATAGACTTACAAATCCATCAACATTTCCAAAACATGTCTCGAAGGGGATTCCACCAAGATTTGCTCCAAGACGAGAAGAAGGAACCAGGGATGTCTTTGTGAGAGACCCCAACACGCTAAGATACATGGTTGAACTAGAACCAATGAGACCATATCAATTGGCCAAATGTGTCAAGAAGAAGTATGATGGGTTAAGGGATCCATACGTACATGCATCCTTGTTCAAACAAGTGTTAAGAGTCGAACAAGTATTTTATTTTCATACACAGTATGAGGGATTTGGCTTAACCTTGGAAGCGATAGCATTGAATTGGTTCCAACCATTGGACAAAAATGCCTTCTCAAACGTTGAACAACTGTTGCAAGAATTTGTTGTGGAGTTCTCTAAAAGGGGAATCAAGCATAACACAGTGTCCCAAATCTATGCATTCAAGCAAAAAGAAGATGAGAGAGTGAAGGAAGCATCACTACGTTTCAAACAATATATAGAGAGATGTCCGGAACGCGAGTTACCGCAGGATGAAAGATTATCAATTCTCTTCATAGAGGGTTTGAAAAATGAAACACTCAATAAATATTTGCACTTAAAAGGATTTACTTCCTTTGAACAAGTCACGAGAGAAGCATTATACCTAGTTGAAAATTGTAAAGCCTATGGCGAGGAAATTGGTGATACAAAGATCACTATGGATAATGCTCCTTTAGCATCTAGTGAAACCAACACAAGGCAAGTGATTATGTCTCAATTAATGACCAACCTAGATGAGCTAGCAGCGCAAGTAGCACAACGAATAAAATGGTGTGCAATCGAGCAAAAATGGACCAATCATGAGATGAGTGAGTGCTACTATAATCAAACCTATGCGAGGGGGATACTATTAGGACATCAAATAGAAAAACAAATGCCATTACCAAATCATCCATTATTGCAAAATAGGGTTGTATCAAGGGCTTTACAAAGAGATGAGGTATCACAACCTAGGCTAGGGCAAGAACCTATGAGAAAACACTATTCATTGAATGAGGACACTCTAATGTTCATAGCCAATCACGATCGTAGACCAAAGACCATTCTGGCTAAGCAAGAACAACCATCAAATGTGCCTACACCAGTGACTCAACAAGATGGACCATGCTACAAGTGTGGAGGTAATCATTGGGCCAAGAATTGTTCTTGTGTAGAGATAATTGGATATTGTTTGGAGTGTGCCATTACACACATTGTTCCAAATTGTCCAAAACACCCAAACAAACAGGGGAAAACAACAATGAATTTTGTGGGAGTGTTACCTTCTCCAAGTGGATCAGAGGCAGAACCCAAAATTCCTGTGAAGGTAGTGACGAGAGCCCAAGCAAAAGAAAATGCTGAGGACCAAGATAATGAGGAGAAAGATCAACAACCCAAACAAGGGAAAACAGCTAGTGTGTCAGTGAGGACTGGGAGAAAATCCTGGAAAGCCAAAAGAGACAGAATTAAAGCAAAAACAATTACAAATCAAACTGCACTCAAACAGAATTATAAGAGACAAAGGAGTAGTTAAAACAAGAACGAGAAAACAAAATGGTGGTGAGCAATAAGAAGCCAAGGAAGGTGTCTTCGGGAGGATCTGTGTTGGTAGACAAAGTCCTAGAGCCATTAGATGCTGCATTGGAAGCATATGAGGCTAGATTGAAACCCAACCAAACCCTAGATCAACGAGGGATGAAATATCATCATGCTGAGGTAGAGACTGAGAGGTTGAAAATGTGTAAGGAATTGGTAAAAACTGCACAGGCAATGATGGAGCCTGAAGCACCAATTCCACCTCCAGAAACAAAACAAAAAATTGTTGGATTTGAAATGCCTAAGACAAAGGTTGTTGAAACATTAACTCAAAGAAACATTCAGCTAGAATCACAAAAGAATGTGCAAGCAAAGACTGCAGCACAAGAAACCAACAGCCTAGAAATTCAACTAGATGATCAAGTAGTGGCCAACACCACTAATGATGCAAGGTCAAGATCACAATTTATGGCACCTATCCCAGAGATAGATGAGCCATGGCCAAATGAATTGTGGGCAGCAATTAGAAGTGCAAAAGATGGAAGTGCGACTTTCCAATCTGCACCCATAATTGAGGTCAATACAGGGAATGAAGTCTATCAGGGAGACATTCAATCTCTAAATGGAGATGTAGGGATAGAAGTTTCAATTGAAAGCAAACCAGAGTCGTTGAAGACCTTACCCTCATACATAGGAGAACATGAGGCAGACTCAGAGACTAGAGTGGTGCCATCTGAGAGGAAATCCATATCCAAGATGATGGATACAAAGAGTATGCAAGAGTTGATGTCAGCTCCAATACAGAGCACCGTTACTCTATCTGAACTGCTTAAGATTAGACCACATGTATGGGATGAAGTAGGCAACAATTTGGGGAAGATGGGATTAAAGATACCTCTTCAAGATCTACCCTCAAATGAACAATCAAACAAAACTCAACAAGAAAGTGCACACGCTAAACCTGTGCCAATAAACAAGGTGGGGGAATATTGCGAAGGAGAAGAAGGAAACACCACCTTACTTGTGGAATACAAAGGAGTTAAAACATTGGCTATACTTGATAGTGGGGCTGGAGTAGCCATAGCCACAAAAAACATTTGGGAAAAAATGGGTAGACCAGCGCTTAGGAAAACTAGAATGAAGCTTCAACTTGTAGATGGATACACTGAAAAAGCTCTGGGTATCCTAGAGCAAATTATTGTGACTTCTTGTGGAATTGAATATGAGCATACGTTTGCAATAGTAGATTTTGGAAAAGGGAACAATTTTGATATCATTTTAGGAAGACCTTTCATGTGTCAACTTAAGATGGTTCAAGATTGGGGCTATGACTATATCTACTTGAGACATAAAAAGGTCACCACAAAAATAAGCATAAAAGACCATAGCTATAGAGATGTGAATAGAACTCTGTTAGAAGAAATTGACTCTTCTATAGTCAATGGGAAAGAGATACCTGCGTGGCTACAAACCCAACAAGAACTTTGGATGTGTGGTGCTTCGAAGGGTGGAAGCTCAGTGAAGGAGGATTGCATCCTAGAAAGACCAATGGACGATGAAGCTTACATACCGGAACCCTTTCCAGAGCAATTATTTGACCCATTTGGATGGACTCAAATATTGGCAACCTTGGATGTGTGTGTTAATGAGGTGACCCCGACTAAATTTTGTGATGAGGAAGGGTATGATATAACTCCCGTATTTACGATAAAGGTGTTGAAGGAAGCTAACGAGATTTGTGAGTGTGAAGGAAGAAAAGGTGAAACAAATATCTACGTCATGGAGCATGATGCCAAAGTGCACATGAAGAAAGCAGAGCAACAACAAGAATATGTCATTATTGACCTACCTGAAGAAACAACAAAAGCTGTTTCAAAGAAGCCGACTCCAGAAAAAGTGCAAATGAAAGTAGATGAAGGAGAAAATCTTCCAAGTTCAACGGCAAATCTTCAACAAACGCAAGATCAAAAGAAGAACAGAAACAAGAAAGAAGATGGAATATCCCCTACGATGATCAAATTCAATTTATGCGGACAAACAGGGCTCAAGGTTACATGTTCGGCCGCAATAGATCCAGAAACAACAAAGAATCAAATGACTTATGGAACGTGGATCATGATGGGAAAGCCACCAATAAATGAGCTAGAAGAAACAGTTTACACAAGTTCAAAAATGTTGATTCCTAGCTTTGGAGTGGCAGAAGTTGTACTCAAATTGAGTATCGGGGAGTATAAAGATACTTTTCACATAATCAACTCCCATCATATCAAAGAGAGTCTAGTCCTGACAGAAAGCTGGAGGAACATCTTCTTTCAACAATAATCAAAAGATTCAACAACAACAATGGTAAGACTCCATGAAGCTTCTCAAATCCATGCAGAGAAGAAATCGCCAACCATCGTGGAAAAAGGTAAAGCAAAGGTAAACATTGAAGTATATCAACCTCGCCAGACGACTTTACCTTCAATGAGCTTCCATCAAATTTTCCACGAAGCCTCTACATCAAGAGCCACACCATCAACAATACAATGGAAACCAAAGCAAAAAGTCTATCAACCAAAGTTTCCATCACAAAAAAGCATCCAGAAGAAGCCGAAGAATGTCGAGCAGGTGTTAATATCCAAAGAGCACATCCAAGTCAAAGACCCAGTTTGGATACATGAAACACGGGTTTAACCACAACAACAAAAGGTGACAGGGTGGATAGCATCAAACGAGTCAATCACTGCTCAAGGCTACTTCCAAGGAAACACTAATGTTTGGGCCAAAAAGCCTAAAGTAATAGCCTGGACCTACCCACCTCAACCAACGAGTTCTACAAGGAACAAGACATGCTATCAACGGAATACAAAATACTCAGGGAAGCGAATGAACACCAACAAAAGGCAAACAAAAAGACCTTACAAGCGGGCAACGTGAAAAGTTTGGGTACCGAAATCAGACTTCAACAAAGATACCCAACACAAACAGGTGAATCAGCGGGTGATTCCAGTGAAGCTACTCGAAGCACAAGGATTCTATGAAGGTAACACCCAAATATGGTTACCCAAAGTAGTTGCTCAACCTAGAGCCACTAAGACCAACCAAGTAGCAAAGGACCCCACACAAAGACAATCAACAACAATAAAGAGCCAATGAAGACCAATTACAACCAAGGCTGCTGCAATCTACCGATGGATACCTTGTCATCAATTACAAAAGCAAGGATTTTACCACGGAAATCATCAGGTTTGGTTACCAAAGCCTAGTGTCCATCAAATTGTAGAAGAAGATAAAATGCCAAACACGGTCACACAAGGACCAAAAACAAGATGGGTTCCAAAATTGCTAGTGGAAACTCAATCACAGAGAACCCCACATCTCGACAATCGCTTCTCATGGAAATTAGTGCAAAGGCTACATCAAGCCCTATCAAAGCTGAAGGACTTGTTTTACAAAGAAGTATCAACATACAATAAGCAAGTCAAGAGGAGCCAAAATATGCCAACCTACTCGACAAAATGGTGTCATCCAAAGACCAACACAATGATAGAGGCCTTAATCTCAAGAACTTATGGCATTGGGTTTCAGGCCATGAACAGGTAAGTCCAAGTCGCCATTAAAAATACATGGCATAAAAGTCAAGAGTCGGGCATCTGAGCCACTAAATGAGCAAGGCATTAGTCCCAAAGCTTCAAGTAATATTCTCTGTGGTCTAAGAGTCTTAGCTATTCTAGGTACTGCTCAAGGTGGAGGAGTTGAGCATATTTATGTTGTGTCGCTCATGCTGGTATAGGAGAGCATAAGAGTCCAAGTCTATGTATTTTAAGTTTGGTAAAGTGAAGAAGAGAGTCCAAAAGACACTCACTCACTATGCATAGTGAGTAATGAGTGGAGAAGCTTCAACATCAAAAACCCTTCTTGGAAATGTGGAAGCTATTGAGATGTCCTTGGATATCACATGTGCTACATTTGTTCCTTGAAGCACCCAACAACTCATTTTTCACACCGCATGATATTCTTGAAAGAACTCTTGTGTGCATATAGAGTGTCCCATAATTGGCACTTGCATTACGCACTCTTACTTTATTTCTCCCAAGCACTCACCTTGCATGAACAGGTACTCAACTTCCAAGTGTTCAACCCCAATAAGAGCGTATACCAAAGGCATTTTTTCCCACTGGGTTTTTCCCTTTGGTCATTTAGGTTCTAGACCCTAATTTAGAAACACCCATCACTATTCTATTTTATATATTACTTCCATCAACTGAAACCAATAAAGAATTTGTTACAAGATCTTCAAAGAGATAAAGTGGGCCACATTGTTCTCAACCACGCTTCGACAAGAGCAGCTCTTATCTTCAAAGATACCAACAAAGCTCTATGGACAAAGTGGCAAAGAAAATCAAATTGGAGATGCTAGTGCACACATGTCAAAGTCTCAAACATTTTGAGATACGAACTCCATTAAAAAGTCAACTGCACAAGGAGGCAAAGTATCCAAAGAAGCAGGTATCATCGACCAACTGCACAAATGGAAAGGTAAAGCAGGATGTGCAACAACATTGACAAATGCCTCGTCCACAACATCCAAATCACAAGAACACATGTTCATCAATCAAAGGCAAATGGGCACCCTATTTGAACAAGCAAAACATGCCAGATATAACTCAATCAAGGAAGGGGGGAGTCTCATCAACAAGAAGCCCAGACTAGAAATGGTCGTGTCAAGGGACGACACGAGCTAGGAAGGGGGGAGTGTTTGGAGTTGATAACAACATACAAGTGCCCACCTAGACAAGGCCCCGTTGAGTCAGCCAGACAAAGTTTGATGTGGTCACATTATTTTTCCGATGTTTAGTACATCAAACCCTGTAAAAGTCTAATGGCAATCGCCTATGTCAAGTCTAAGTCAAAGATGTAATTTTTCCAATGATGTATTTAAAGGTCCATGAGAAGTTGGCCGCCGACCACTTTAGAAAGCCCTAGGTATATAATACACTAAGGTTAGTGGGAAAGGGGAGATTATTTTTTGAAGATAAGGGACTATTCAGTTACGTACAGAGAGCTACCTCTTTGTTCCAACTTGTAATCATCGCTTCTGTGGCTACGGTAATCCAAATTCAGTTTTGTTTCTTGCATTGTGTTCCTCTTACTTTGCTCTTCCATTCAAGTGTAAGCATTCAAGATTCGGTGAAGGTTTCAGACGCATCCGTTTAGGCCTTAAATCGTTGTTTTGAGTGTTTATATGCGTATTTTATGTTGTTTTGACCCTAGGAGAGGCTTTAGGGACCTAAAAACGACCTTTTAGGATCATTCGTTTATTGTTTTTGTGTACTGTGGGACGAACGATCACGATCGTTGTACCTCTCCAGAATGTTGCGACAGTGATAGGATATGTTCCTGATAGTCCTCTGTAGCTTCCCTTCAAGTTTCGTGCGATTCCGATATGATTTGCATGGTGAACGGGCGTGATGACTGTAGAGCTGTGTAGAAGGACATAGGCAGATTACTTGGATTTAGTGCGATCGATTTTCTTGTAGAGTTAGTAGTTGCATCTCATCGAGTTCACTTCATTAGGATTGACACCCTAGTGAGTTTCCATGCCTCATCCAAGTCGCTTCCCCTGTATTGATAATTTTATGTTGATGCTTGAGAGCTATGCTATGGACGTCCGTCACGGCGACCCGCAAACATTATCCAAAAATCTGCACAAGCCAGCAAAACATTCACTTGGTGCATATGCAATCAGGGTCATTGTACATGGATTATAGTGGTCAGATCTATAGTAGCAACAAGAAGAAAAGTTGCTTCAAAAATCAAAGATCAAATCACATATCAACAACATGGAAAATATGAATCACTCAAGGAAGGGGGAGCGCCATCAATGCCAAAGCACTTCCCACGCTAAGGACCAACCTTGAAGACAAAGCTGAAATGACAAGATTGCACAAGGTTGTGTCAAGGGACGACATGAATTAGGAAGGGGGGAATGTTAAGATAGAGACCAAACGGGCACCCACCTGGCCGAACACGTAGCCAGACACCACATTTGTAGTCCATTATTTGGCTGAGCTAGTGTAGTGATATTCTGAGTAAATCTTGATTCCAGAGTAGTAGGTCAATTCCCTGAGTTGTAATGATGTCATGATAATTGTAAAGGTCTGTGTGATCCGGCCACTGGCCATTTATAAATCCCTAGGTATAAAGGTCAATAACCTTAATGTGAAAGGAGGCTTATCTTTAGAGAAGAAAGATCTCTGTTGTACATATGCTCAAGCTACAAAGCTACTCCAACTTGTAATCAACTTTTCTAACGATTGGGTAACCAATTTTTAGTTTTGAAACTTGCATTAAGTTCCTCTTTCTTTGCTCTTTCATTCAAGTGTAAGCATTGTCAGTTTTGTTGTGGTTCACGACAATGTGTCTATGAGCTTAATCTTCATATTTGAGTGCTTAAATCACTAATCTTAGTCATTTTGACCATAGGAGGGTGCTCCTAGACCATAGGGTGACCTTTTTGGACTCATCTGTTGTAGTTTTCAGGACCTTTTTCATGATGGATCGTGATTTTGGTACCTTGTTGGATTGCAACCAGACTTGGTAGGATTGTGCCCCTAGGTTTTCTGAACCTCCTCCTAAAGTTTCATTGCATTTTGAGTCCGTTCGAGTGTCAAAATGGCATGATGACCTAGAGCTGTGAGAAAGGACATAGGCAAATTTCCCTGATCATTGAGTGTTGGTTTGCTTGTTGAGTTAGTGTGTTTGCTTGTTAAGGTTCACCTCTTGAGATTGACAATCTCAAAGAGTCTACGTGCCCATCCGAGTTACTTCCCTAAGTATTGACATTATGTTAGTACCGAAAAGCTATGCTGCAGACGTCCGTCGCGTCGATCCCCTAACATAAACTTTCATGTTATGCCAGCTGGCCTGTGAGCTTTTTCTGTCATTTTGGGATGAACTTGGTTGAGAATTGTTGGTGTTGTTCAAGATTGGCACAAGGGCACAATCTGTGTGTATGGCAGGAAGGGTGAAAAGAGGGTGTCTGATATGACTACCAAGCAACCTATGGCACTAGAAGATGTGAGTGAGAATGATGAATCCAAAGTTACCAGTGAAGATAGTTCTGAAGATTTAGAAAGTAGCTCTGCTTCTAGCTCCAGTGATGAGGGTGAAGTGTCATTCTTGTTGTTGGAGGAGGACAAGGGAGATTTATGTGAAATATTGAAAATTTCAGGGAATTCAAACACTTCAAGCCGTTTAGAGCAACTTAAAGAGTTGATGCAACCTAAACAAGAATTGTCAGTTAAGAGAGAGTTGATTCAAAATATGCCGAGTACTGATTTGACACAAGGAGAAAGAAGGGAGTACTTAAAAATGTTGGACAGGTTTCCAGATCTTTTTATCACTTCATATCAAGAAATAAGGGGTTTTTTGGGGGATCCTGTGAA
This sequence comes from Adiantum capillus-veneris, assembly GCF_014529385.1. Lineage (NCBI taxonomy): Eukaryota > Viridiplantae > Streptophyta > Polypodiopsida > Polypodiales > Pteridaceae > Adiantum > Adiantum capillus-veneris. Next base: position 148,675,088 of record NC_140937.1, on the reverse strand, counting down.
GATTGAACTAGTTGAAGGGGCAATGCCAATACAACAAAAATTAAGAAGGATGGGTAAGGAGCATATGAATGCTTTAAAGGAAGAAGTGGATAAACTTTTGGATGTAGGGTTCATTGTGCCAATTGACAATGTTGAATGGGTGAGCCCTAGTGTTCACTTTAAAGAAAGATAGGCATTGGAGAGTTTGTGTTGATTACAATCCATTAAATGCAGTGACCAAGAAATATCCTTACCCTTTGCCTTTCATTGATCAACTTTTAAATGCAGTGCTTGGATATGAAAGATACAATGTCTGTGATGGTTATTCAAGATATTTTTAGCTTATCCTTGCTCCTAAAGACAAAAAAAAAACTACTTTTATCACATCATGGGGTTGTTTCTGTTTTTTCTGCCTTCCTTTGCGGTGGACAAATGGACTTGGAGCTTTTGAAAGAAAAGTGGATTGGGTCCTTACCCTGTTCCTTGGGAAGTTTGTCAAAGGATTCATATATGATTTATGTGTATACGATTCAAGGAAAGAGCATGTTCAAAAGGTTGAAATGACTTTTGCAAGGTATGATGAATGCGGGGATCAATTGAACCCTAAGAAATGTCATTTGGCGCATCCAAGGGTAAAGCTTCTTGGACATGCGATTTTAGAAAATGGGATTGAAGCGGATCCAGAGAAAGTGTAGGCTTTGTTGTTGTCATCTCCAAAAGATTCCAGACAGTTAGCCACTTTCATACAAAAGGTTAAATATATGTCTTGTTTCATACCTTTTGCATCACAACTATTGTATCCATTGCAGCAACAAGCCATTAAGAATGATCCCTTGAAGTGGTCTCGTGACTGTGACGATGCTTTTGATAGAGTCAAAGAGGTTTTGAGTACAATACCCATTATGCAATCTCTTGACTAGAAAAAGGAGTTTTATGTTAACCCATCACTGGGAGATGATTCCATCGAGGCCATGTTATTGCAAAAGGGGAAGAAATCTCAGTATATGAAGCTTGTTCATTATGCTAGTAGAGTGAAAACTTGTCATGAAGGAGATTTCTCTGAAATTGAATTGGTGATGACATGAACAGTGTGGTTTATGCTTGCAGACGATTCAAACACTACTTGCTGCAAAAGTCATTCACCTTTCTCAGCAGTTATTCATTGCTTCCCCAACTGTTCAATAATTAAAATATATAAAAAAGAGTGATGAGATGGGTTATTGAACTTCAGGAGTTTGAGTTCACCTTTTTGGTGGCAGAGAGTACTTGGGATACTCTGGAAAATTTACTAAGACACTCCCATTTTATTCAAAGAAGAGGTGGTGCAAAAGAAGAAAGTCGAGACTCTTGCTATTGACGGGAGCAAAGCGAACCCCGAACCCCGACGGACTCTAAAACACCGGGGACCGAATGGCGCGCCTCGAGCCTGTCATGGTAAAGCAAACAGGGGGGGCACCACCTAGCTTCAGCGGCTAGGACGCAAACAACACACCACCATAACAAAGTTTTCATCCAAGAGAGATGGATGCTTGGGAGTAATGATGAAAAGGAAAGGGAATGAGATCAAGTGAGAGAGAGAGAGAGAGAGAGAGAGAGAGAGAGAGAGAGAGAGTGAGGGAGGGGGTATAGCGGCTTAGTACTTAGGCATCACAAAAGGATGGCGAATCCGCACACCCTTCACACATACACAAGCTCACACTAGGTGGCGATTCCGCACACCTCACATGGGCAAAACATTGCAAGAAAACATACTCACAAAACCTCAAGCTTTATTTAGAGAATTAGGCGATGAAATGGGGAGCATAGGGTAGGGGAATGAGAAGGGAGAGAGTGGTAGAGCACATGGCGGATAGGTGGGAGTTGATGGCGAAGACTCGCACGAGGATTATGGCCATCATCCTTCATTTAGTTGCCCTTCATCTTCCATAGCCAAGGGTGTAGAGGTCATGCTCAAGACAAGCATGGTGATTGCGGTGATGGTGATGGTGTGTGTGTGTGTGTGTGTGTGCACTAAGCACACACAATGCATAGTGTGTTCTTTGGTGATGTTGTGTGTCCTTAGTGTGATGGTGACCCCTCTTTATATAGGGAAGGAGGGGGGAGAAATTCTAGAATTTAGAAATGAAGAAATCATTATCTACATAGGCCATGTGACTGTGGGCCCCACTTGTCTGGCTGTGTGTATATGTGCCAGAACAGCAGTCTCATGAGAGAGAGACTAAGAGAGAGAGATGGGTTGATGAAAAAAAGTGAGAGGTGACATGGAGAATAAAGTAATTACAAGAGGGGAGAGAGAGGAGTGTGTTCAGAGGTGAATCTGTGTGTAGATGTGTGTGAACACAAGAAAAATCAGGTAACCACCGGGTGGGGATGGGTCTGTGGGCACCTTTTTTAGTGAAACTGAGTGTGTGTGAGTGTGGGGAAGGTTATTTAGCTACAAGACAAGAGACATGGCGCCCTTTAGAGAGAGGGGGGGGTATTTGGGTCATGGGATATGATAGGAGAGAGAAAGGGGGGGTGGGGTATACTATTTTGGAAGATAGGGTAAGTTGCATGTGAGTTAGGGTGCATTATTGGTGAGTTAGAATGCATTATTGGTGAGAGGTGGGGTAGCTTGAGGGAAGAGAGAAAGGAGAAAGGACAAGGGGAAGAGAGAGGGGGTTGACCTTTTGAGTGGAGGAGAGGAAAAGGGACACACGGCGGGGCAACAATGAAGAAAAAAAAAAAGGCAAGGTGGGGATGGGCTGCCCCGCAGGCCCACGGTGGCCCATTTTACCTTTCTCCTTATTTACATACCCATACTTTATTTTTTTTCCTTACTTTTCCAATGTCTTTTATCACTCCCTCCCTAAGAGGGGGTTTCCATGGGGTGGGGAAGAGAGAAGAGGAGTATGGGAACCTGGCTTGTGAAAAGCCCCCATCATTAGCCCTCCCCTCTTGGCTAGAGGCATTCATGTCTCTAGCTCATCTGTTTGATCATTATCGTTGGAGGTGGCGGCTGATGGTGTGTCCTCATCTGGAATGTCAATAGGTGGAGCCTGGTCAAATCGAAGAAAATAAGGTTTAAGTCGCCAACCATTTACCCTGGTTTTATGAAGTTTTCCATTAGCCTCCATAAGCTGGTAGCTTCCATTGGCATACTTTTTCTTGATGATGAAAGGGCCTTCCCATCGGAGTAGGAGTTTCTTATCCTTGCGCGTGTCGAAGCGATTGTCGTAGCGGAGCACCAGCATTCCTTTCTTCAATTCTTTTTGCCGGAGATGCTGGTTAAAGCTAAGCCGTCTATGCTCTGCTTGTGCCGCATAATAATTTATTGCTTCTTCTCTGTCCAACTGCAGTCTTTCCAAGTCGATGATGTGATCTCTCAAATGCATGTTGGGCTGTTGAAGTTGGCTTGCCATTACTCTGAGACTTTGTAGTTGCACTTCAATGGGCAAGATTGCTTCCTTACCAAATACTAGATGATACGGTGTGAATCCCAAGGATGTGCGGAATGAAGTTCTGTAGGCCCATAAAGCTGGTAGTAGGTACTTATCCCAGTCTCCAGGATGATTGTTTACCTGCTTGGTAATAATTTTAGAAACCATTCCATTTACCTTTTCAACTAGGCCATTACATTGAGGGTAATATGGTGAAGAGTGCCTCCTTGTAATGCCCAGTTTCTGCATTAATTCTCCTACCAAGTCTGCTCTAAAACCTGGCCCTCTATCAGAGATGATCTCTAAAGGTGTGCCAAACCTACAGCATATGTGCTCATAGATAAACTTAGCTACCTCTACCGCTGTGATTCTAGTGGTGGTTGTAGCCTCTGTCCATCTAGTCATGTAGTCGACCCCCATGATAATGTAGAATTTTCCTGAGTGGGCCCTAAGTAATGGCCCAATGGCATCGATACCCCATTTTTCAAATGGGCCATATGAGAGAATAGGTGTCTGTGGTTCAGGCATAAGTGACCTAGTGCCGGCCTTTTGACACAACTTACATGTTTTGCACCAGTGGTGTACATCACGGTTGAGGCTAGGCCATATGAAGCCTGCCTGCAAGATTTTCCTACTTGTTATGTCTAGGGAAAAGTGACCACCACAAACCCCGTCGTGACAGCTAGCAATTACTCCCGTGATTTCCTGAGAGAGAGGGACCTTCCTGAGTATTTGGTCCTTACCCTTACAGTACAAACCATCATTGATGAGTCGATACCTTGTGGCCTTCCGCGTCAGCCATTGCTTCTGTCCCTTTGTTAAATCTGATGGGCATTCCCCTGTTTCCAAAAAATGCATGATGTCAGGCAAGGCATCACTTCCTTGAAATAGAGGGATCTTTAGTTTTATTGTTCCAACCACCACTTCCTGTAGTATTTCACTTGCTAGGGCATCTGCTTCTTGGTTTTGAGCCCTTGGGATATGGTGTATTTGAACTTCTTCAAACTTACCCAACAAGGTTTTTGCACCACTTAAGTGAGTCCTTAAACTAGGATTCTTGCATGTCCATGCTCCATTTACTTGCCTTACCAGAAGTAGAGCATCCCCAAATACATTAAGGCGTTGTACACCTTGCAAGACGCACCATTGTAGACCCTTGGTTAGTGCTACATACTTAGCTTCATTGTTAGAATGTGAATCTAACAATTGGCCCAACGAAAATACCTTTGTCCCTTTGGCATCAAAGACCACTATGCCTGCAGCTGCTTTGTCGGATGCTCGCTTGTAGGCTCCATCAAAGTAGAGAGAGTATGCTCCTTCTACCATCGGTGGTACTGGAGGTAATCGGACTTCTCCTTCCTTAGATTGCTTCTCCTTCCTTTCAAAGACTTGGTAGGTCATGAGTCCCCCCAAACTTGCCCTTGTCGTGCTTTCTACCTGTACCGTGTAGTCAAACTCTTGCAGACGAACTAGCCATTTAGTAATTCTAGCAGACACATCCATGTGTTGTACAACATAGGGAAATATTTCATCCGTGGTTAGAATCGCAAATTGCTTAGGCAGCAAATATGACCTAAACTTTGTAGTTGCAAATCTAAGAGCTAGGACTAAGTGTTCCACATGGGTGAAACCTTTCTCTCCTGCTGTCATCATTCGACTAGAGAAGTAGATTGGCCTCATGAAAGATGTCACCGTATCCTTTTGGAGTAGCACAGCCCCCAATGAGTCATCACCAACACTTGAGGTGACATAGAATTTTTCATCCCACTTAGGTGGTGAGATAGTTGGCAGAGTGGCTAAGACCTCCTTTACCTTGTTGTTGTGATGTTCGCTTTCCTCGTCCCAAGTGAAAGTTGATCTTTGAGTGAGTTGTTGCAGTGGTAGAACAAGTTGTGATAGTAGATGTATGAATCTACTTAAGTACCCCACCTTCTGTAGAAAAGAGACCAGTTGACGTGCGGTCGTTGGTGAAGGTAGGGCTATGAGTGCGGACACCTTACTTGGGTCGGCGTTGATACCTTTTGCTGAAATTTCATGGCCTAGTAGAATGACTTTACTCTCCCCAATGTGGCATTTATCCACATTTAATTGCCCACCTAGGCTCTACAACTTGGCCAAACCTTCAGTTACCTTTTCTAAATGTGAAATACGGGAGCTATATATACAAAAATCATCAATGAACACTCTTATGGATGTTCCAAAGAACGGTTGAAAAACATATGTGACATATCTTTGGAATGTGGCAGGTGTATTTGTGAGACCAAATGGCATAACCCTGTATGCAAAACAACCCCATGGCATGATAAAAGTGGTTTTTAGCTGATCTTCCAAGGCTATGCGTATTTGAAAGTATCCAGAATAACCATCACAGACGGTATAGCATTCAAAACCCGCTACTTCATTCAGAATTTCATCCAAGAAAGGGAGAGGAAAGTGGTATCTCTTTGTAGCTGCATTTAGTGGTTTGTAGTTAACACAGACCCTCCACTTACCATTCTTTTTAGGCGTCACCACTACGGGTGACACCCATTCTGAGTTTTCTACAGGATAGATGAATCCCGCCTCTAGCAGTTTCCTTACCTCGGCCAAGAGTGCCTTTTCTTGTATGACCCCCAGTCGTCGTAGCTTTTGCACAACTGGTTTTACCCCTTCCTTCAGCTTAATATGATGTTCCACCACTGTAATGCCTGTGATTCTTTCATAGTTGTCAATGAACAGGTTAGGAAATCCCATCAACATTTGCAAAAAACTACCTTTCTCCTCAAGTGTTAATTCCGTAGACAACATACCCTTCAACCTACTTCCTCCTAGGCTAGGTGATTTTCTCTCCTCTTCATTGGGTTGCCCTTTTGGTGATGGATCACCAGTTGTGCTTACCATTTGTGGATCCTTCATAATGATAACCATCACATCAATGGAACTATCACTTTCATCGGTGGATGTGGTCTCCTCCTCAGAACTGGAAGATTCGCTAGTGGTTTCATCTGCCGATGTTTCCAGATTCATTTGCTTCTGCTTGCCAATCCTCATGTCGTAGTAGATTGTCTCCCCTTTCTTACCGGTCATGCGTAGAAGGCCAGTACTCCAGTCCTGTTTTGCCTTCATGGCCATCAACCATGGCCTTCCCAAAATTAGTGGATAGCCCTCCCCCTTAGTAGGCATTACAAAAACATCTACCTCTACCTCAGTGTTGAAAGCTTTGATTTTCACGACACTTACCACACCCACACACTTTACTTTTGCGTTGTTTGCCATCTTTGCCTTGCATGGAGAAGGCCTGTCAACCTCGAGCCCTAATCGAAGCATCATAGCTTCGCTCATTACACAGATTTGTGCACCTCCATCAATGTAGGTGTTTCCAACCCTCTTTCCTTTTATGTTTACGTCCATTAGGAGATTTCGGAGGTCTTTTGGAGGGCCTTTTGGAAGAGAGAGGAAAATAAGCTCCTCCAATGAGAGAAGAGCCTACGTTACGTAGAAAAATAGATTGATATTAACAAAAATATAAAAGGTGTCCCTCTCCTCATTTAATAATCTAGTGGTCCTTGAAGACGAGCACTCTCTTTCATTTAATGCGAGCACCTTTTTCAGAAGGTAGATGCGGTGCATTTGATATGGGCTACGTCATCACTAGAACTCAAAAAGTCACAAAACTATCAAGTGGTGGAAGATTTTGAAACTTTTGATATTGTCAATGCGTCCGGAACGCACATATCTCCTAGAAATGAATGTCCAATTGCCTCGCTCAGACATCCAAAGAGGCAAAAAAATGTCAAAAAGCCCTAAAGGAACATTTTACTAACGGCGCGCGAGGGGCCATTCCAAAATTTTGTAATGCCTCCTCGCGCGCCGTTAGTAAAAAGCCCCCTTTTCCTCTTTTTAGGGAGCTTTTTGAGAGGAAAATGTCCAAAAACCTCTAAAAAGGGGCTTTCTGGAAAGATAAGTGTCCAAAAATCACTAAAAGAAGCTTTGTACTAACGACGCGCAGAGGGGCATTCTAGAATTTTGGAATGCCTCCTCGCGCGCCGTTAGTAAAAGGCCCCTTTTTCCTCTTTTTAGGGAGCTTTTTGAGAGGAAAATGTCCAAAAACCTCTAAAAAAGGGCTTTCTGGAAAGATAAGTGTCCAAAAATCACTAAAAAGAGCTTTGTACTAACGGCGCGGAGAGGGGCATTCTAGAATTTAGAAATGCCTCTTCGCGCGCCTTAAGTAAAAAGCCCATTTTTTGGGGTTTTTTGACATTTTTTGCCTCTCCGGTTGTCTGAATGAGACAAGTAGACATTCGTTTTTAGGGTATTTTGGCGTTCCAGATGCATTGGTGGTGTCAAAAGCCTCAAAATCTATCACTATTTGACAGTTTGTGACTTTTCAACTTTTAGTGATGACGTAAGCTGCATTGAATGCGCCGCACCTTCCTCCTGAAAAAGACGCTCGCATTAAATAAAAAAGTGACCGTTTTCAAGGACGATTGGGAATATAAATCTACTTTTTAGAGTGTCTGGTTGTCCTTTTGGATGTACTCACAAGGTGCAAGTGCATTTTATAAAACGTTTCTAGAGAGAGAAATACAATTTCTTACAAGGCCCTCTAAATGACCTACGAAATTTTCTAATGGGCAATTGGAAGGATGTCATCCATGTTGCATCCCGAAATTGCTCCGGCTACCTTTGTTTTGGAGTGTCTTGTACTTACCATTTTAGACCATTGTCGCCTTACTTTAGGTACAAGATGTAGCAGCTGTGGCCATGTAATCTTCGGTCCTTGCTCTGCCACATCCAATGTTAGATCATAGGGCTTTGAACTTTCCCCTAGCTGGAAGTCGGTGATGCCCAATTTCCGTCGTGGCCTGGATGGCCTCTTGCTAGTTTCTCCTCTCATGCTTCTCTCATCATCTGATTGTGTAGCCTTCTCCCTCCTAGCTCTTTTCACAGTCATGGCCTCAAGTGGTTCTAAAAAGGTTACCTCCTCCTTACCCTTGTCCCTCTCCTTTGCTCGGGGTGGATCCACTACTATGGCTTTTCCTTTCTCTTCTAGCTTTATGATGTTTACAGGGCGATCAGGTGGTGGGGCTGGTGGAAGAGGTGGGATGGATGCTTGTGGTGGTGCCTGGGGTGGACGTAGAATTTGTGTTGGTGGGGCTGGTGCTCGGGGTGGGGGTGCTCTTTCTCTAGGGGGTGACAATTGGTTCCTCCTACCTCCTCTATTATAGTTTTGTCATGGTTTGGGACAATAGTACATACCGTGACCATCTTCTCCGCAGTTGTAGCAATGATACTCCTTGTTTTGTCGTCGTGCTCTTCCAGGGTCTTGATCTCTTTCTTGACTCCTCCCTTGCTGTATTAAGTAGACAGACAAATTCTGCAGTTGGTCAGTAATATGGGCCAACATATCTTGTTGGTCATCTCTTACCCCAAGAGCTGGTGGTGGTGGTGGAATGGTGGTTGTCGTAGTTGCTGGTCGACATGATGTTGTTGTTTCTGTTGACTCGGTTTCTTTGGCTTTCATTCGCAGCTTCTTGTCCTTAAGGCGAGCAATCTCAACGGCTAACTCGTACGTAGCCGGGAATCTACCTTTCACCTTCTCCTTGAGAAGCGGCCATAAGCCATGCGCGAACTGATCTTTTTTTAGGAAATCGGGTGCAGCTTCCCCCCTTTCCAGTGACTCAACCCACCGTTCCCACAAATCCACAAATTTGGACTCATAGGTGGTATATTCTAAAAGACCCTCCTGCTTCAAGTCTCTCAACTTGTCCCACAACTTTTCTGAAGTGGTACCTCCCCCAAAGCGCCTCTTAAAAGCAGTTTTTAAGGGTTCCGAGTCATCCTTGGTTGCTTGTGGAAGTGCATTGTACCATGATCTAGCTTCTAGCTTCATGAGATGCTTAAAGATTCTAACCCGGGATTCATCCGTATCTTTGTTGCTCGCTACACATGCTACTTCAAAGTCATCTAGGAAGTCTGTTACCAAATCCTCCCCCTTATTTCCTTTAAATGTTGGAAATGCTACACTTGCCATGAATACTGAGAGAGAGCTAGAAAGACACACTGCTTAACTTGCAAAAGTTTTTTTCTTCTTTACAAGGAGGCGTGTATACCCTCTTATACTAGGACATAGATTAAAACTTCAAACGGTACATTGCCTTGTACCAAAGGTAAGACAAATGGTTGATCTGATGCCAGAACCTCCAAAAACCGCTCCCCACCCGGCATGGTGTCAATGACGTGCTGGTAGTGAGCCTTCAAATCCAGTATTACCTTGATTGAGCGTACACGTGTTGGTATGTGTGATCTGTCTTGAGGTAGGTTGTACTGATTCATGTGAAGCTTAGAGGTGCTTAGTCACTATCCGAGCTTGTGGGAGAGGGTGGTGTTCTTTCCTGAAACAAACTCAGTAGATCCCTAGTTTCTCTACTGAGAGTGTGAGCCAATGCTTCCGTTATCTGTGCTGCAGCATCAGGTGCGACTTGAAAACTGGCTGTGATAATTACCTCGGTGACTTGAGTTACCCAATTCTCAAAGTAGAATAGTGTTGATTCTCTATTGTGTAGAGCTCCTTCCATTTTGTTGTTGTGGGTTGGTTGTAGGTTGCGGACATGGTTTCGACCTTCTCCTTCTTCTTCTTGGCACTTGGCCTATGTATATCCACTGGGTTTGGCGTGTTGGTTGACTCTCCCATTGCAAATCGATTACCGTTACGCCTGGCACTCGAGCTTCGATGGAGATGCAGAGTTCGTCTAGTTGTGCTTGGAGCTCTTCTTCTTCTGTCGTCCAATTAGCAAATCCTGCTAGCCATTCATCCATTCACACTAGTTTAAGGGTTTCAGTCTTGTAAATTAAAGGGTTTCATGAAAATATCCTCAATGGGGGCACCAAATGACGGGAGCAAAGCGAACCCCGAACCCCGAACCCCGACGGCCTCTAAAACACCGGGGACCGAATGGCGCGCCTCGAGCCTGTCATGGTAAAGCAAACAGGGGGGGCACCACCTAGCTTCAGCGGCTAGGACGCAAACAACACACCACCATAACAAAGTTTTCATCCAAGAGAGATGGATGCTTGGGAGTAATGATGAAAAGGAAAGGGAATGAGATCAAGTGAGAGAGAGAGAGAGAGAGTGAGGGAGGGGGTATAGCGGCTTAGTACTTAGGCATCACAAAAGGATGGCGAATCCGCACACCCTTCACACATACACAAGCTCACTCCAAAACACAAGACTAGGTGGCGATTCCGCACACCTCACATGGGCAAAACATTGCAAGAAAACATACTCACAAAACCTCAAGCTTTATTTAGAGAATTAGGCGATGAAATGGGGAGCATAGGGTAGGGGAATGAGAAGGGAGAGAGTGGTAGAGCACATGGCGGATAGGTGGGAGTTGATGGCGAAGACTCGCACGAGGATTATAGCCATCATCCTTCATTTAGTTGCCCTTCATCTTCCATAGCCAAGGGTGTAGAGGTCATGCTCAAGACAAGCATGGTGATTGCGGTGATGGTGATGGTGTGTGTGTGTGTGTGTGTGTGCACTAGGCACACACAGTGCATAGTGTGTTCTTTGGTGATGTTGTGTGTCCTTAGTGTGATGGTGACCCCTCTTTATATAGGGGAGGAGGGGGGAGAAATTCTAGAATTTAGAAATTAAGAAATCATTATCTACATAGGCCATGTGACTGTGGGCTCCACTTGTCTGGCTGTGTGTATATGTGCCAGAACAGCAGTCTCATGAGAGAGAGACTAAGAGAGAGAGATGGGTTGATGAAAAAAAGTGAGAGGTGACATGGAGAATAAAGTAATTACAAGAGGGGAGAGAGAGGAGTGTGTTCAGAGGTGAATCTGTGTGTAGATGTGTGTGAACACAAGAAAAATCAGGTAACCACCGGGTGGGGATGGGTCTGTGGGCACCTTTTTTAGTGAAACTGAGTGTGTGTGAGTGTGGGGGAGGTTATTTAGCTACAAGACAAGAGACATGGCGCCCTTTAGAGAGAGGGGGGGGTATTTGGGTCATGGGATATGATAGGAGAGAGAAAGGGGGGGTGGGGTATACTATTTTGGAAGATAGGGTAAGTTGCATGTGAGTTAGGGTGCATTATTGGTGAGTTAGAATGCATTATTGGTGAGAGGTGGGGTAGCTTGAGGGAAGAGAGAAAGGAGAAAGGACAAGGGGAAGAGAGAGGGGGTTGACCTTTTGAGTGGAGGAGAGGAAAAGGGACACACAGCGGGGCAACAATGAAGAAAAAAAAAAGGCAAGGTGGGGATGGGCTGCCCTGCAGGCCCACGGTGGCCCATTTTACCTTTCTCCTTATTTACATACCCATACTTTATTTTTTTTCCTTACTTTTCCAATGTCTTTTATCACTCTCTCCCTAAGAGGGGGTTTCCATGGGGTGGGGAAGAGAGAAGAGGAGTATGGGAACCTGGCTTGTGAAAAGCCCCCATCACTATCTTTGATGCTTCAATATTATACTTCAATGGTTCTTGTTGAAGAATTCATGATGCTGCTTCAGGAGGCATTGTCATATGTGATGCACAAGGAAAGCTTGTAAGGAAAGAAGGGCTGAAACTTGATGCAAAGAGTAAAAATGAAGCAGAGTACATGGCTCTTGAAGGCGGTTTGCACATTTGCTTAGAGTTGGGAATTAGACGCTTGCAGATCAAAGGAGATTCCTTGTTGGTCGTGAAGCAAGTATTGGGAGTATGGAAGAATATGAATCCTAAACTAAAGAATTTATGCTTCAAGGTGAAATCGTTGCTCAAAAACTTTGAAGCATGGAGTTTGTAGCATATTGAGAGGTCTCAAAATGAAGAAGCTCATGATCCTGCCCAAGAAATGATCACGTGTGTGTTTGTGCTAAAGGAAAATGCCCCTTATATCATGGGAGGGAAGTGTTATCAAAGGAGATGGATTTTCTATTGACAGGTGTCCTACGTGAAGGTTTACCATCTTCCAAAAAGTATGCGATTATAAGAAAAGCCAGGAAATACAAAATTCTTGATGATGTGTTGTACATGAAAGGAAGTGATTTGGTTTTGCATTGTGTGCTCTAGAAAGAGGAAATCTACAAGATCTTGAAAGAAAATCATGAGGGATCTTGTGGAGGCCATTTTGCCATGAAGGTCATGTTGCATAAAATTTTGCAAGAAGGCTATGTATGGACAAGCATTCAACGGGATGTTAACCATTGGTGCAACTCGTGTTTGCCTTTCCAAAAGGTGGGAAAGAGAATTTTGAAGCCTGAATTGCGACAAACAATTCTAGCTTTTGATGTGTTTGAAAAATAGAGGTCTGGATGCTATTGGACCCTTACCTATGACTAGCAAAAAAAATGCTTACATTTTGACAATAGTAGATTATTGGTCACGATGGGCAGAAGCCAAGGCTGTCAAATAGATTACTAGTAAATAAATGGGGAAATTCTTTTATGAGAGTATATGTTGCAAGTTTGGTGTGTCCCTAGAGCTACTTTTTGATAGAGAGGACCAGGATTTAGAGGGGAGTTGTTCGATTTATTATGAGAGAAGCTCAATATAAAACATAGGTACAATTCTCCTTATTATCCACAATGCAGGGTTAGTGAAGATCTTGACAAAGATTATCCAAACACATGGGATTTAGAGTTGCCTTGTGCGTTATGGGCCTATGAGATTGCTATCAAAACATGCACAGGATTTTCTCCTTATCACTTGGTTTATGGCAAGGAAGCTTTATTACCAAATGAAGTGGAGATTCATGCACTCTAGTCATTGTCGTTGGGAGATGAAGAGCAAAGAGAAACTTGGCAGAAAAGGTTGTTGGATTTAGAATGTTTGCAATTTGACAGAGTTTTAGCTTTGAGCTACTATGAAGAAGTGTCAAAGAAGGCTCGGCTAAAGGCTAATGAATGTGTACAGGATAAGAGAATTGAAAAGGGTGATTTGGTGTTGCGATACAATAGTAAGTTGGACAATACCTTTCAGAAAAAGTTTCAAATCAAATGGGAAGGTCCTTTTATTGTTGTCAAGAAGTTTGATAATGACACATATCAATTAGCAGATTTGAGTGAGACACCACATAAATATCATGTTAATGGTTACATATTGAAGAAATATCTAGCACGTTTGATGACAATTGTGGCAGATCAGATGCTATCAATAGAGTAAGACAGTGTGGAGACATCTGAGAATGTAAATGAGGTTTTTGGGAATGAGCTGCAATTGTTGTTCACCCTAGGAACCTCTGCTTGTTATGAATAGTCAAGCAGGCTAGGGGGGGGGGGGTGGCAAGCTATGTCATGCATTTTTTGTCACTAAGTCTTGCCAAAAAACTTTCCCACTAGCCTCATGTATTTATATGTACATAACCCTGTAAGTTTTGAAAGTGGCCCTGTAAAAATTTATGTACAAAGGTGTGATTTTTCCAACCTTGTGTTTGTATTAAAGTATCCAAAACATGGTTTTTAATAAGTATTTTCAGTCGTGCTTTATAGCTTGTAAATCGTACTTATACATCATGAGTTATGGGCATCCGAAGTGGGCGGTCTCAACTTAGAAGGTGATTGCGGGTGCATGCGACAAGGGTAACTGTGCCAACTTGACAATTGAAATTAGAAATGCTGAGGTTCAAGAATTCTAGATGTAGCTGAGATGATGGGCTTTGAGCCGTGTGTTACGGTGAGTCATCGGTGATGCTTGGGAGAAGTTTGTCCGAGAAGCCCTCCTGCTTTGGGGGGAATACGGAAATTTGTGGACACAAGGGGTTTGGGAGGATTGAGTAGAAGCTTGCCATGTGGCAGGGGGATTATTTCACATGGGAAGGAAAAAGTGGAAGGTGGGGGATATATAGCCTAAAGGGGGTGCCCATTATGGGTGTATCACTTGGGGTGTGAGGCTCTCAAGGTTTTCCATGGAGGGGCTCTTGGGCTCATGGGGAAGAGGGGGTGCATTTTGGGAGTTCACAGTCAGCAAGACAAGTGCTTTGCACAATTTTTTGGTCCCCGGCCACTTGCCCCCATCCCATTCCTTGGTCAAAGGTCACCAACAACTCATTTTTTGCCAAAAAGGCCTAAAAGGAGCCAATTAAAAGATTCCTTGATAGAGAGACTTATCGGCTAAGAAGAGAGAAAATTCTTGGCAATAAAAGATAAGGAAGCCCCCATTTTTAAAGCTGCAACACTTGCACAACTTCCAAAGAGCTCATTTTTTAGCATGCGAAAGGACACCTCCATGTTCGAGTGGCCATAACTTCTTCATTTCTCTTCTGTTTTTTGTCTATGGATACTCTACGGACATCTCCACAAGACGAGCTTTGTCATGATGTCATTTTTTTCTCTTGATTTTGAGTTTTTTCCATGCTTGAAGGGTTTTTCATAAATCTCTACAAGTGTTTACCACAGGTGTTTTTGGCCATGCAATAGTTCTTCCTTCCAACGATGTTGCTCGTGCAAGGCTATAGAGGCATTCGTTTGGATAATAAAAATGTGTGTAACTCTTAATTGAAAATTTGAGTGCTTAAATCACTATTTTTAGTCAATTTGACCATAGGAGAATGTTCCTAGACAATAGGGCGACCTTTCTGGAGTGATCTGTTGCAGTTTTTGGGACCTTTTTTAATGATAGATCGTGATTTTGATATCTTTTTGAATTGCAACTAGGATTGGTAGGATAGTGCCTCTAGGTGTCTTAAACATCCTCCTAAAGTTTCGGTGCATTTCAAGTCAGTTAGAGCGGTAAGAAAGGACATAGGAAAATTTCCCTGATCATTGAGTGATTGACTTACTTGTTGAGTTGTTTCGCTAGCTTCTTAGGTTCACTTCTTGAGATTGACAACCTCAAAGAGTCTGTGTGCCCTATCTGAGTCACTTCCCAGAGTATTGGTATTATGTTAGTGTATGATAGCTATGCTACTATTGACATTATGTTAAAGTTAGATAGTGAGGCGGTCCGGGGCGGGCAACAAGAAGAGTGGCCTCTAAGCACCCTTGTAGGCTCCCGTGCTGCTCAATTGGGTTGGGGTTGTAAAAAAAAACAAACACACACACACACACAAACCCGCAACCTAACCCTACACAAATTTGGGGCACTACCTAGTTTTGGATGCGAACTAGGATGCGTAAAGAGAGAGAGAGAGAGAGAGAGAGAGAGAGAGAGAGCTCGGGCTTCTTTGAAATGTATCGGCAATGATCAAGCAAACACAATTATATATGTAAGAAAGAGAGAGGAGAGGGAGGGGGTGCTTGTTGCATTAATACCTTCTTACAAATCTGTCATGACCGATCAAAGTGAGATTAGTATTTTTTCAACATAGCTTGAGTAAATTTCACCATGACACATCACAAGAAAAGCCACCCCAATCACTGTCTCAAGGCCAGGGGAGTCCTCTCCACCGTGTCGCCCTCTTACAATATGTGGGATTTATGGCTAAATTGATGACAACACCCAGACACAAGCTATCAAGAACTAAAAATATCACCAAGACACTTACACATCATTGTTGTCCATTACTTCACGTTGGAAGAGAGACAAAGTATCCAAGCTTAGTCCAAATCCACCCTCCTTGATTCAGCAAATGTTGGGCTTACACTAGTAGGAGGAATGATAGATTTTCCACTCTCAATTGAATGATCGCTCTCTCTCTCTCTTACAATGGCATAGAGTTCCGGTGCTAATCACCCCTATTACAACACATGCACAAGCATACGACAATGAGCTTCCACTCAAGAGCTCCTTCTAGAGAGGTTGAGCTTGGCTTCTCAAGCTATAGCATAGTGCTCTTGCTTATGGCTCTCCTTTTTGTGCTAGCTACACCTTCCTTTTATAGCAATTTTGAGGGCTAGGGTTACTCCTCTAACCGTGGTTGGGTTAGATTTTCAGCACTTTTCGAATTTCTTTTGCTTGGAATTATCAAGAAGTTGGTAGGGATAGATGAAGAAGAGAGAGAGGAGAGAAGTGGAGGTGATAGGACTTTTCATACTAAGTTAGTGTTAGTAAATTAGTAGAGTTAGTATTTTTATTGATTTACAAATGGAATTGGATATTTACAATGGGAGTATCCATGTAGGATACAAATAAGGAAGAAAAAACTCTTAATAGGTAAGAAACATGGATTTCTTACAAGTGTCGATGCTCCAAGTGTCTTGAGTAGGGTCAATTTTGACGCTTGTTGACGGTCCACTAGCTTTGACGGTACATTTTTTCTCCACTCTTGACCTTCCTTGGGAGCCAACGTAAGTGAACATGAGTAATCAATCAGCATGATGCTGTCTTTCAAGAGAAGAGGGTGAATTTTGTGGTTTTTTTTATAAATATGGGTAATATGGAAGAGAAAAAATGAGACTAGGTGGTCAATTTTGGAATGGAAGTGTGTGTAGGAGACATGAGTTCACCATGGTTTCTCTTATTCTTCAAGGTTGAGAAGAAGGTGAATATGGTGCAGAGAGGAGTGGTGAGAGAGGTGGGGATGATGAGTGGAGAGGTGTGTGTGAAAGAGGAAAATGATAAAGTGGAAGAGGGAGTGTGGCTGCATAGCATGGGCAAACTGGGGTCCACAAATAAAATCCTAGCTCACAGCTCGTAGCTTCGAAAAATATGAAAAAATTTGAGGTGAAATTTCAGCTCACAAGCTACAACTTTTGTTTGTATCACCTTTTCAAATTCAGGGAGCATGTGATCTTTAAAAATTCAGCAAAACCGACTGTTTTTTCCACTGCACAAGGTCCTTGTGAGGTCCTTCTTTGGATGATTCCTTTGAATACCTCCAAGAGTGAGCTCCCCATGGTGCATGCATGCATTCCACATACCCTTGACCTTATTTGGTAGGTCTATAATTGAAGATATTGTTGAGATCATGATATAAGTGAATAGTACAACTAAGAAAATCAAATATTGAGGGGTCTAAAAAAATATGTACATGTCAAAAATAAATAATATAGGTGGATAAAATATAAAGGGGTCAAAATAAATCCCTCTCATTATAAGTCTACCATAAAAAGATGAATATTTTTGGTGTTCTAATTTATGAGAGTAAAAGAGAATAGATGTAGGAAGGAAAAATCACAATAGTGAAAAAATATACACATAAATAAAACTAGTTTTTTTGGATTTTTGTTGGGATGGAGTTACACCAAAAATAAGAGAAGCTTGCATGAAATTATTTTTATATGGAATAAAGAGTATGCAAAATGGTAAGAAAAAATATGGTAATGGTGAGTCAATGTACATAGCATAAATAGCACACCATAGGTAGAAATATTTAAATAAATACCAAAATAATTATGAAAAATCCTTTTATTTAGGCCCTATATACAATGAAATATTTACACACAAATGGGCCATAATATACTTATATTTTTTATATTTTTTTGGCTCAACTAGCCCAATGACTAGCTAGCTGAGGGTTTTTAAGAAGATATGGGAAAAGTCCCCTAACTCACACACACCTATATACAGTGAAATGGTACGGATAGCCAAAGTGTTTGGATGATTTTGGTAGGGTGGGTTAACTCACTATGGCAATTACGGAGAGCCGAAAAACGGCTATCATTAGCTATGCTATAAACGTCCCTCGCGGTGACCCACTAACATTGGCGCCATTGTTGGGGAAGATGATCCTTAAATGGGAGTGATGTATGCTACTATTGACATTATGTTAAAGTCAGATAGTTATGCTACAGACGTCCATCGGGGTGACCCACTAACATTGGCGCCGTTGCTGGGGAAGATGATCCTTAGATGGTGAGTGACCTAGTGCATATTTAGAGCATCTTTTTCTAAGATTTTTCTCTCCATTCCATTTACACCTTATCAGTGAAGCAACTAGACACGGGGTTTAGAGCTTGGTAGAGTTTAGAATTCGAGGACTTGCTAGATCTATTCTCGAGAGGTAAAGAGGGTCGTGAGTTAGATAGCCAAAATCATTTTATTCTTCAAATTTTTCTATACTTTCAAAGTGATGTTTGGTTTTTTTTTTTACTTTATTTTGTATGGTTTTCTTTGCTTTTCTTCCTAGTTTCATTTTTGTACTTAGAGTAGGTAACTAGAAACTACAACCATCAAATTTGGGCTAAAAGATTGAGGGAAAAGAGGGTGAAAACCATATTTTGGCTGAAATGACCATAACTTTAAAATTTTGTACCTCAACCTTAGAATTTGATGAAAATTGGTACAAAGACTGCATATGACCTTATCTACATACTGTCAAAATTCGGAAAAAATTGGAGTTAAAAATTTGACAGAGAAACATGGATCGTGATCCATGTGCCTCAACATAGTGAGAGTATCTGATTTTTTCATCTTGTACGCATACTTGAGGAAATCCCAAATCTCAAGTTTGAGCTAAAAATACCTTCTAGAGGGCAAGATGCAAGCCAAAGTTCCTCTGTACTGGTCCTGAAACTGTTTTGAGTGTTGTTTCAAGTGTAGTTCACTCAAATTGCTCTAACTTTTGATAGAAAACTCCAAATTGTGCCTGGTAAAGCTAGTCTAAAAGCTTTAGAGCAGTAGGTTTTGATTTTAGAGTTGAATTTTTTTAGATTTCCTAATTCCAAACTTTTAGGGTACCCAAAACTAGTTTTCAAAGATGAAAGGACCACAAAGCCTAACTTTTGAGAGACTTGACCAGGGGTAAAAAGGGATAAGTTACACTAAGCCAAAGTGGGCTTGTCAAGGACTATCTTGAGAGTCTTGAGTGAGCCTTAATCATGAAAAATTGTTAGCGGGTCACTGCGACGGACGTCCATAGCATAGATCTCAAGCATCAACATATTTATCAATACAAGGGAAGCGACTCGGATGAGGCACGGAAACTCACTAGGGTGTCATTCCTAATGAAGTGAACTCGAAGAGATGCAACTACTAACTCTATGAGCAAATCAAACGCATTACCGCCAAGTAATCTGCCTATGTCCTCCTACACAACTCTACAATCATCACGCCCGTTTACCATGCAAATCATATCGGAATCGCACGAAACTTGAAGGGAAGCTACAGGGGATTATTAGGAACATATCCTATCACTGTCAAAACATTCTAGAGAGGTACAACGATCGCGATCGTTCGTCTCAAAGTCAGCAGAGAGAGAGAGAGAGAGAGAGAGAGAGAGAGAGAGACTGTTGAACCAACCAACCTTGGCAATACTTACCAATACTTACCTTTTTTGCCTGTATTTTGTTGTTTTTCTTATGATTAAGATCCCATAGAATGAAGAGGCAGAGGGTGGATCCAGAAATTGTCTTAGGCGAATAGGAAGTAGAAGAGAGACCATCTAAGTTGCTAAGAGGCTCTTTAAAGAGAGATATGTACTTTGCTCTGGCTAAAGATACATTTCTTGGAGATGATGTTGTGGGGACAGAGGAACCCCTCCATGATTCAGAAGCTTCATATTAGGAAGAAGTGCCTGTAAGCCAGAAGCTTCAAGTGACTAGCACCAAAAAGAGAAACATTGTTCTTTCTTCTGCCAGTGAGCCAGCTATAAAATGTAAGCAAGGGGTTGAAAATCTTGGATGAAAGACTTTTTTATTTTGCAGTATATATGTAGGAGCTGTTGAAATGTTCGACAAGGTCTCTTCTATCTTCAATGCCCCTTTCATTCTCGATGACCTTATAGCTCAGCACAAACGATTTCCTCAAGTCTCAAAGAGACAAGTTTGAGCTTGAGGTCCAGAAGGGCATGGTGGTTCTTGTTGACATGGTGGTGGTGCACTTAAAAGATTGTGATTCCACAAGACGGTCATACAAGAAGTACCATCAGCTACCTATTTTCTGTAGACCCTCATGGTGTCCTATGCATGACGAGGTTGCAAGTTAATTAAAGAATCCTTTGGGTTCCTTCTATTCTTAAATTCTCTATTTGCTAGTCTATTGAATGATCTTTCAGAGATAATGGATGAGGAGGATCTACCACCCGATGAACAAGCTGATGAGGACTTGGAGTCCAATGAGGTTCCTGAGATTGAGGAGGATATTAATCTTGACGTAGAGGCTAAAGAGGTTCAACGAAGCAAAATACTTACAATTAAAACATCTACCCATCAAACTACCTTTAGATGTCTCTAGCTTTAATGAGAAACAAGCCACATTGATGCTTCTTGGACTGCGAGAATTCAAATTTGGTGAGACATCATACATTTTCCTCCATGACATTCAAAGTATATTTTATTTAAGGGAGGACTTTGCACTTGCCATACTCTCCAAATTTCAAGAGGGGAGGAGTGGATTTGTATCTGATGATAGCAGTGACGACGAGGCAATGGAAACCTCTAGTAACCCGATGGAGTGCCTCAAACTGTGCTTTGACCAGGCAAAAAAGTATAGAGAGACACTCCCAGATGAGGCCACCTTCCAAGCTATCAGAAACAACCTCAGGCCATCAACCAATACTCAAGAAGTAGAGGACTGGTTTACACGTCCCGCACAAGGGCCCACGAGGTCAATGGAACTATGGAAGGATGACTTATATATGCAAGATGAGAGCAACATGGTAAGCCCCCCCCCCCACACACACACCCCCCCCCCCCCCCACAAAAAAAAGAGCTAGCTGTCACTATCTTTCTCTAACTCATACTTTTATGTACAGTCATGGATTGCTGAAAAAGATGACTTTCTTCACCGTCAGACAAGAGAGTATTGTGAAGGGATGCAACACTAGGACAATACCTTGCCAGACTCTGTGAGCACCCATACTAGTATTTCACAACGAAATGTCCCAAGAGGGAAGCACTGCAACATTCGCCCTCAAGACGCTCTCATGCTTCCTAGGTGGACCAATGCTACCACAAAATGCAGACAAAGTTATCCTTGTCGACAAATATTTTGCTACAAAATGTTTTGGATAATGTCAGCGGTACACAGGTGGTCGTGCAGCTTGTTATTACACATACACAACAATGGCACTCACTTTGGGGAAACAAAACCCAAATGAAATATTAGATTATGGAAAATATTTAATGATCCGATACAAGGGTAATGTGCCAAAAGATATCCACTATCTGTCATCAGGTTGAGAGACTTGTGACTTGTACTGTATCTATTATCTCATTAGGCATATTTGTATATGTTGTTACCTAAAATCAAAATCTCTTGATCCACGTATGTTTACCATGTTGCATTGTCTCTCTCCACTTTCTCTAACCTTCACGAGAATTGGAGTTGTTTAATGCCTCTACTCGTTTCCATTTCCTTTGTTGCAAATACCTAATTGCTTGTTGTTGCCAAATAGTCTGATACATGTTTTTGCTGCAGTCGATGAAGGATTCTGCAATAAAACCACTGGAACAGATTTTCAAATTGTTTGCCTTATCTTGAGAGCCACCATGACATGTGTGTCTGAAATATGATTCCTGCCCATGTAATGAGACTTTTCCAAGCCTTGGGTGTTCCATATTCCTGGGTTTCCATACTTTTGAATGAAGTATGGTAAGTGATTGAAAATGATGTGTTGCAAATAAAACAAGTTGTCAGGAATTTTAAACAACCTTTTAGCCCTTATCATTTAAAAGGGTGCGTTAACAATACCATGTAATAAGTAATCTCAGTTTCAGTCCATGTTGACCTAAATGCTTTTTTTAGTACTTGAAGGTTCTCCTTACTTGTTTAGATCATTTTGTGTCCACTCATCTTTGTTACACATATGAAAGAGCACATCGATGGAACGCCACACTTCACCCTTGGCATTGCGAGTTGTGGGTTCCTGGTCCTTCACTGCCATATGGAGATTTTTCCATTGCTGAGACTCAATTTTGCTGACATAAGTGGACTAATATATACTTCCATGCTTGGTTAGCTTCTTATCTTTAACGCCTCTTGGCTTTGATAAAAAACGATGTGCCTTGACCCCACCAATAGATGGTTTGCAGGGTACATCTTTATCATTGGTTGACCTTTTCTCGTCTCGCTAGATTTTCACATTGCCCCCATGGACACCCATCCATGACAACACTAGTTCAAGCGCCGCTATCGCAACCTTCTGTTCTTTTGAGTTCTTGATTTTCCAAGAAAACCCAATGTACAGATACACCAACTTCTCCACAATTCTACAAAGAGCATGCATTGTAAAAATGTGGACATTGACAAGTGGAATATCCAGAATTAGGTGGAAATTAGGATCCTCATTGTGGCAAGTAGGTGCCTTTCTCCACCATTTTATCTAAATTAAAGTATGAAGGATCATTAGTGGGGCATTTTTAAAGAGCCCTATTCATCAATGTTATTGTGAATCGTTCTAGCTTCTTCTCTTTGAGGATCTCACACTCATCTAGCTTCAAAACAAAATACAGAACGCCACCTGTCTCTTCAAATGTTACATTGTAGAACTCAACCATTCTAGTTTGCAACAAAGTGAGGTCCATGAAGATATTGTTGTACTCATAGTAGGCTATAGTTGCTCCTTGAGATCTATAAATACCATCAATATGAAATGGATATCCATTGAAATTTGTCTATGCATGGTTGAGTTGAAGTCTCTTTTTCCAAACACTTGCTGCTGTTGGTAGAAGTTTAGACTTTATTCCATTCTTCACAAAAATGGAGGAGATATACTACTGAATAGCTGAGTACCCTGTCTTACTCATACCAAGGGAGTCAAGTGTGCCCTATATTTCACTTGCAGGCATTGTAGTCTTTGTAATAAAATGGTCAACAACATCTCGCTGCAAAACCTTATACTTTTTGTCATGCATTATATCCTTTGCGAGACCACCTGTTATCAAAGGCTTCAGCTGCTTTTCTACATTCGCCTTTGGATATATGTTTTCTTTGTCTAGAGATATAGCATGTCTACATAGAAAATATAACAGACATAAGAAAAAACAATGTATAGTTGAAATAAACTAAAAGTTTTACAATCTTGACCTCAATGCTTGGATTCTTTTCTTGAGACCTCCAGAGCCAACCTTCAAGGTTTTAAGATTCCGTAGTCTCTTTTTCGCACACGAGTACCTAAGCTTGTATCTTTCCTTTGTAAGTTACACACTTTTTCTTACAGTACCTATATGTCTTGTGTGCGCTGCAAAAGGGTTTTTGTTCCTCACAATGCAAAGTAGAAACTTGTATAATCTCATTTGATTGATGGTGAACCATGATTTTCTGAATTTTTGATTTCCCAGTTAGAGCTTTGCAGTAGCCAAGTAAACCATTCTGTCCGTCACCTGTAAAGGTCAATAAAGTAGTCAAATTTACAAATGCAAGGGAAGCATTGGTCATAGGATTCAAAGGATAGAGGGAGCCATTTATCCATAAATCTATGTGTTTTGCTTCTTCTACTCTAAACATTGCTTTCTCCATTTGTTTTACTTCGCTTGCATAAAGGCTCATATTCAAGACTCAAATCAACGTGTAGATGATATTTATGATGTTTAGTGAGAAGGTTTGAGGGGGTGGATGAAGAAGCCATGAATACATAGTCAAGAAAATCAAGAAACAAAAGAGTATAGCACCATTACTCCCTAGACTACCTACTACATACATCGTATGGAAAAGAAATTCCCTCCTATATGACGAGGTGCATTCAATATAACTGAAAAGGGACATTCCATCGATCATTACGGCCGTTATGACACTATCAAAAGAATACACTTCGAAGTACACTTTTTAAACGGTTGATGAGGACACCTTTTCTTTTACCACACCAACTTTCTAGAGAGAGAAGGCAAACAATTGTATTTTCATAGAAGGCCCTCCAAATGACCTCTATGCCTACGAGATTTTCTCAAGTTTCAAGTGAAGGGTGCAGGCTGTGCTGATTTCTTGGATGCGGTGGCAAAGGCAGAAAATTATGAGAAGTGGGACCAATTCAACCAAGCTAGGAGAATGATTTCAACGGGCCATCATCCGAATAATATTGCAAAAAATCCTCAGAATCCACCAAACCAACCTTTCTCAAACAGGCAAGTTAACACTGGACAACAACGTCAAGGTAACTTCCCTAATGGATGAAATGTAAGTGAAAATGGAAACAAGAAGAAGCAACCTTTAGTGCGTTGGCAGCATGACCCCAAATTTCTTGAAAGAGCTCAAAGACTAGGACTGTGCTTTTGATGTGGAGAGCAAGGATATCGGACGTTTGAATGTCCAAACAAAGCAATTAATAAGGTGGTATGGGCCAAGATGGCTAAAGTGGAGACAATTGACGAAGCAAATGATAAAGGTAAGTCATCTGGCCCTCTTTCGATGTGACATCTAAAAACTTATGTGATCAAATTTGTGGGTAAAATCCAAAATTCAAAATTGAACTTCTTAATCGATTCGGGTAGCACACATTGCTTCTTGTCCACAAAATTGATAGAGAGACTGAATCTAAAATTAGCCCAAGAAATTAAAAGACCTATGGAATTAGCTAGTGGGAATAAAAGTCTCACAAAAGGCCTAATTGAAAATCTATCTTTTTCTTTGAATGGTCAGAATCATAAAGAAATTTTTTATGTCATAGACATGGATGTGCATGAGGTAATTATTGGCATGGACTGGGTGACTGAAAATCACGTCTTGATTGATTGTGAAGAAAGAAAAATTTCATTTAAATCTTATAATGGAAGTAGTCACACTATTTAGGGGGAGCAAAGAAATTGTAAGTCCATTCTAATTTCAGTCAGGAAGCTTATAAGGGGACTGAGACAAGGCTGTGAGACCTTCCTAATCTTCACAAATGAATTGAAAGATGAACCTGAAAAAGGGAAGGGAGAAAATCCAGAGTATGTGGAAAAGCTTCTTGATGAGTTCAAGGACGTTTTTCCTGATGACCTGCTCGGTATGCCTCCTCCTAGATCATTGGAGCATGGGATAGATCTATATCCAGGATCCGAACTATTCTTTAGGGTCCCTTACAAATTCAACATAGATGAACTTAAAGATCTAACACTCCAACTTGATGACTTGCTGAAGAAAGGCTTAATCAAGCCTAGTGCATCTCCTTGGGGCAACCCTGTTCTTTTCCACAGGAAGAAAGATGGGACTTATAGATTGTGCATTGATTACAGGGGTCTTAATAAACAAACCTTTAAAAATAAATATCCCCTTCCACACATCGATGAGCTATTGATTCAACTTAGCGGTGTGCAAGTATTTTCAAAGCTTGACCTTTGATCTGGATACCACTAGATCAGAATTAGGGAAGGAGATATTTTCAAAACTGTTTTTCGTACATGATATGGGCACTTTGAGTTTACAGCTTTGGCTTTCCGTTTAACTAATGCACCCGCGA
This sequence comes from Adiantum capillus-veneris, assembly GCF_014529385.1. Lineage (NCBI taxonomy): Eukaryota > Viridiplantae > Streptophyta > Polypodiopsida > Polypodiales > Pteridaceae > Adiantum > Adiantum capillus-veneris. Next base: position 148,649,528 of record NC_140937.1, on the reverse strand, counting down.
TATTCATGTGTTTAATGAACAATATATTTCATTCATTTCTTGATGACTTTATTTCGGTATTTTTGGATGAAATTTTTGTTTATTTTGAGAATGAAAAGGATCATAAATTTTATCTAAGGAAAACTCTTGAAGTACTGCGTGAACGTCAATTGTATGCCAAGCTAAGTAAGTGTTTCTTTGCCAAAGAAAAAATTATATATCCGGGAAGGGTAATCTCAATAGAGGGCATTCATATTGATCCTGATAAATTCAAGGAAATTGTGGAATGGCCAACATCCAAAACCATGAGAGATGTGAGGAGTTTTATGGACTTAGCACAATATGAGCGGGCCCATATTAAAGACTTTTCCAAGATTGCAAGCCCTTTAACGAGTTAACAAAGAAGAACAAGGGAAAGCATTGAAAGCAAGGGTTGCTAAAAATTGTAATTTGAAAATTCCAAAACTTGGGAAACCGTTTGTGGTAACATGTGATGCAAGCGAGGAAAATATGGGATGTGTCTTATGTCAAGAGGGGAGAGTTGTGGCATATGAATCTAGGAAGTTGAGAAAACATGAAGTGAATTATCATGTGCATGATTTGGAATTGGGAGCTATTGTTCATGCATTGAAGCATTGGCGTCATTTGTTGCTTGGTGTAAAATTTGAATTAAGGACTGATCATCAGAGCTTAAAATATATTTTCACTCAGCCATTACTTAATAATAGGCGGAAGCAGTGGCTTCAGCTAGTGTGTGAGTATGATTTTGATCTAAAATATTTGGCTAGAAAAGAGACAAGATCATCGATACCTTGAGTCGAATACCGAGATGTAATATCATTTATGTGGTCCGTAGTGATTTGATTGATTAAGTTTGATGTGAAGTGAATAATGATCATTTCTACTCTAGCATTATCTCTTATCTAAATTCTCATGTGGGAGGGATGTTTGAGAGGAAATTTTGTTTACATAAGGGTAACTTATATTATCATGATTGCTTATGTGTGTATGTAACTTCCTCTTTGAAGCATCAAATTTTATGAGAATGCCAAAATATATATAAATTTTAGATAATCTTGTTCTAAACAAAAGATATGGGATAGTGAAATAGTCATTCTGAACAGAGAACTAGAAATCAGTTTTATTGTAGAGTTAGATAGCTTAGAAGTAGGACGCTTCTTGAAGTTTTGGTTAAGTGAGATATATCCTGTAAAAGATGCCTCTTAGATTGACTTCATTGTTTTATATGATGAAAACCCCTCCTTTCAACTCTGAGGACAGAGTTAATTTTGATAAGGAGAGAATGTAATAGGACTAATTTTTGAAGTTCTTAAAGTCGAAAAGAATGTAACAGGTTAGAACTCTTTGTTAAATATGGTTTAAACGATTATTGAATAATTTATAAGATAAAGAGTATTAGTCATACGCAAATGAGTTTGAGATATCGAGGGACAAAATACATTCTCTTCACAATACATTAAAGATATATTTAATAATTATTGAAAAAAAGATAATTTGATTATAGATTGTCAAGTAAAAACGTAGTCAAAATTGATGTTTTATCAATGTCAATATTTTATTTTCATGCGTTTTAGCTCAAAATACATGGTTAAGCTTAAGATAATTTGAAAAAGTTATGGAGACCCAAAAATAGTGTTTTTTTTAGTCGCAACCTAAACATTGCATTTTTAGCCAAAGAAAGAGATTTTTTGCAATTCTGTCTACGTTTCCTTGTAGACCATATCTATTCCCGTCGTTTTGAGTACCTGGAAGACTATATTTTGAGTTTGTATAACAAAGCTATGGCAGCCTACAAGCAACAACAGGTTAGCTTACAAACAGATATACACAGGTAATATCACTTTTGTTGATCCAACCAGTAAGTGATTATACTCTTTTATGATGGCACAAAATTATGTTTTCTAATTTGATTATCATATTGAATTGGCTACATGAGTATGTTCTTTTTGCTATTTTGTAGATGTTGCAAAAAACAATGTGATATCTACTCTACAAAGTGAAATGGGATATATGCAAGGTGTCATGATATTGAGATTGTGATCATGTTGCGATTTGGATTATGATTGTTGTTACCATCCAGAGATTGAGATTGTGATTGTAATTGAGATTGAGAGTGTGATTGTGATGAGATTGAGATTGTGCACAAGAGTGAGATTGAGATTGCGATTGAGATTGAGAGTAAGAGTGTGATTGAGAATGAGATTCAGATAGCTCGGGGGTGGTTGGGAGGTTATGAAATGAGCTATGTTGTTCTTGAAATTATTATATTATATCCATATAAACTCTTTATTTCATCTATTTATTTTGTGTACTTTGTATTTTTTATTATCAATGCATTCCGCTCTCCTGTGTCTCGTCACATTGAGCTTGTTGGACCTTATCCATGTGGCATAGGATTTCCATTGTCCTCTCCTCTTAAGCTCCTTGGAGGAAGACCGCTACTTTCATTGGGAGAGGAGGGTGATGAAGATGGAGAAGAGGATGACTTCTTTCTCTGCTTTTTGTTCTTGGGAGTTCTTTCTTCTCTCTTGGAATCAAATCAAGATGAGAAGAGTTATGTGGCAATCTTTTCCTCTTTGGAGGAGTCGGAGACCTTTGAGAATGTCATCTTCTTGGAGCCACATCCTGAATAAAAGTGTTTAGAGACTCACTTCTATTTCTCTCCATTGGTGGAGGTTGTTCATTTGGAGCATGACATCACCTTTTTGGAGACGATGCATCCCCAACTTGATGTTGGAGCTCTTGAAGTGGATTGTCCACTACAAGAGGTTGTGTGTACTTGTGACGTTTTTAGTGACGGAAATACATTGGATTTTTATACTCCCCGGTGTCGCTAAGACCGTCGCTAATTGCATCGCTACAAGAACGTTGCTATGAGCGTCGCTATACTCATTGCTATATAGCGATGCCTATAGTGACGCTTATAGCGATGGTTTACAGGCTACCTATAGCGGCGCTCATAGCGACATTGCATTAGGAAAATTTTGAACTCATTTTTGGGCCTTTTAAGAGTGCCACATCATCAAAGTTGTACAAAAGAAAGCAACCCGGTAGACCCCTCTAAATATTTTTTAGAACCCCATGATATGACCTATCATTGGAAGGTTCTTGAAAAATGGATTCTAAAGAGCCAAGGTCCGAAAAGTTTGGATGACTTCTATGAAAGTTATGCAATTTTTTTTTCAATCAACCAGGTTTTGTTACCGTTACGGTAATATAAAATCACCTTTTTCTAGATCTACATGAAGGCAATGTCCGATACATGCATGCTATATATCAATAGATAGCATTTGAAGAGTAGATTCTAAATATCCAACCTCCGACAAGTTTGGATCTTATTTGCAAAAAAAATCCGATCCCCACTTTTTGAAAGCTATGCCACATCAACATTTCTTACAAGGCCGAGTCCAAACTTTTCCTAATGGCAAAGCCTTATATAGTGATGCTTATAGCAATGCCCGAGAGTAAAAAATAATTGGGTGGTAGTGCATTGAATGCCCTACCACCCCTGCCACCCATCAACCATATTGAATGTTTCAATAATAGAGTAAACCTAAATGAATCCAAGATAAACCCAGATTGACCTTTGAAAGGAAGTGCAAGGTATAGACCCAAAGTGGTCACCCACAAGACAATATAACCATTAATTCCATCATCCATAGTATTGTTTGCAAAATAAAGATAAAAAATTGACACAAGTAAATTGATGAAAGTAAATCAATGACAATTGTACACATCATAGGCAAAATCGCTTGATTGTAAGCTTTGCAAATGTAACAGTTACAACACCATTGTCATTATTGAGAAAATATACATGGTTTTCCAATAGATATAAAAAGACGTATACACGTCATCTCATTATACATGCTATGACAAAAGGAAACTAATGCTATCTAGCTACGGCTAGACTGACGTCGTCTAATCAGAGTCTCATCGCGTCTAAGTGGCGTATCTGTCGGATTCTGCAGAAAGAAACAACAAGACTTTCTGTAAGTATAAATATATAATTTATAAAACAACTACAACAAATGGAAGAGAGTAAACCCTAATACTAACCATGCCGCCGCGAGAACTCAGAATGTCCATCAGGGCGTTTAAGCCCTTTTTGCCTGCGTTCTCGGGCTCGTACGGTGTGGGATCACGTCCTGTCATCGACCACTGTTCAAAACATACAACGAATCCATTATGTTAGAATTTAAAAGTACAAATAGACGTAGCTACCAAACCTAAAGAGCAATGCAAAAACACTTCCAAAATCGGTCTCAAATGATGCCCACCCGCCGCTCCCCAAGTGGTGCAAGCTCCCTGCCTCTACTCGCGCTTTGGCTGCCTCCTTTTGTTGCTTCCACTTGTCACGATTCTCGTGCGCTGCTTGCTTCGCATTCTTCCAATCTTCTTTGGCCATCCAATCTAGCTTCCACCCATGCTTTATTGCTTTTTGTACTGATAGTCGTTTTTTCGGCTCTTTGTAATTGCCACAGTGAGTTACCTCACCCTACCAAAATCACCCAAACACTGTGGCTATCCCTACCATTTCACTGTACATAGGCGTGCGTGAGTCACGGGACTTTTCCCATATCTTCTTAAAAACCCTCAGCTAGCTAGTCACTGGGCTAGGTGAGCCAAAAAATAAAAAATAAAAAAAATAAAAAAAAAGTATATTATGGCCTCTTTGTGTGTAAATATTTCATTGTATATATGGCCTAAATATAGGGATTTTTTATAATTATTTTGGTATTTTATTTAAATATTTCTACTTAGGTGTGTGTTTTATTAAACCTATGTACACCTTATTTCATCCTCTTACACCATAATTATATTTTTTATTTTTATTTTATTTTTTTTGCCACTATGTACATACTCTAACCTCATATTTTTCCTTTACACAAATCACTCCCACATTTTCACCCTCACCCTCGTGAAAACAAAAAATTGATTTCTACTCATTGGTTACTTTTATTATATTATTTACTTGCATACCTTTTCCTCTTTCACCCAAAATAATTCAAGGAGGGACCATATCATATGATTCCAATATCTTTCCATATCCATAACTCCTCCATATTTTTATTATTATTTTTACTCATTATTCTAACACCATGTGCTCATTGAGCTAAAGTCCATGAATAGTCCATACACTAGTCCCACCATGTATATATTTCTTATTTCACCAATAATCCTCCTCCATGCATGGGTCAAGGGCAACTTGAATGCTTTGTATTATAATATGACAAAGGAGGGGCTCACTCTTGGATGCATTGTACAAATTCAACAAAGGAGGGGGCCACTAAAAGACTTTTGCAGGCATAAAAAACAGGCTTTTTGGTGAGAATTTTGGCACCTATCTCCACTCCGAATTTGGAGCGGTGGTCAAAAGAGAAAATGTAGCCCACGCTCTGAATAATCACCCCAAATGTTTTCATGATTTTTGGAGCTACCAGCTCTGAGCTATGATTTTTTTAGTGGACCCCAGTTTTCCCATGCTATGCAGCCACACTCTCTCTTCCACTTTATCATTTTCCTCTTTCACACACACTTCTCCACTCATCATCCCCATCTCTCTCACCACTCCTCTCTGCACACTACTCACCTTCTCCTCAACCTTGAAGAATAAGAGAAACCATGGTGAACTCATACCTCCCACACACAATTCCATTCCAAAATTGACCACCTAGTCTCATTTTTCCTCCTCCAAATTACCCATATCTATCAAAAAACCACAAAATTCAGCCCCTTCTCTTAAAAGACAGCATCATGGTGGTTGATTACTCAGCTTCAATTACCTTGTCTCTCAAGGAAGGTCAAGAGTGGAGAAAAAATGTACCGTCAAAGCTAGTGGATCGACAACAAGCGTCAAAATTGGCCCTACTCAAGATACTTGGAGCATCAACCTTGTAAGAAATCCACCTTTTCTTACCTCTTAAGAGTTTTTCTTCCTTATTTGTATCCTACATGGATACTCCCATTGTAAATATCCAATTCCATTTGTAAATTAATACTAACTCTACTAACACTAACCCACTATGAAAAGTCCTATCACCTCCATTTCTCTCCTCTCTCTTTCCCCACCAACTTCTTGATAATTCCAAGCAAAAGAAATTAGATAAATTGCTGAAAATCTAACCCAACCATGGTTAGAGGAGTAACCCTAGCCTTCAAAATTGCTATAAAAGGAGGGTGTAGCTAGCATAAAAGGGGGGAGCCATAAGCAAGAGCACTATGCTATAGCTTGAGAAGCCAAGCTCAACCTCTCTAGAAGGAGCTCTTGAGTGGAAGCTCATTGTCTTATGCATGTGCATGTGTTGTAATAGGGGATTAGCAAGGGAACTCTATGCCATTGTAAGAGAGAGAGTGATCATTCAATTGAGAGTAGGAAATCTATCATTTCTCCTACTAGTGTAAGCCCAACATTTGTTGAATCAAGGAGGGTGGATTTGGACTAAGCTTGGATACTTTGTCTCCCTTCCAACGTGAAGTAATGGACAACAATGATGCGTAAGTGTCTTGGTGTTTTTTTTTGTTAAGTTCTTGATAGCTTGTCTCTGGTGTTGTCATCAATCTAGCCATAAATCCCACATATTGTAAGAGGGCGACAGGGTGGAGAGGACTCCCCTGGCCTTAAGACAGTGATTGGGGTGGCTTTTCTTGTGATGTGTTGTGGTGAAATTTACGCAAGCTATGTCGAACAAGTACTAATCTCACTTTGATTTGTCATGACAGATTTGTAAGAAGGTATTAATGCAACAAGCACCCCCTCCCCCTTTCTCTCTCTTTCTTAAATATATAGTTGTGTTTGCTTGATCATCGCCGATACGTTTCAAAGCAGCCCGAGCACTATCTCTCTCTCTCTCTCTCTCTCTCTCTCTCTCTCTCTCTCTCTCTCTCTCTCTCTCTCTCTCTCTCTCTCTCTCTCTCTCTCTCTCTCTCTCTCTCGTGTTTTAGTGTGTGAGAGTATTCCATTGGTGTTAGGGTTAGTGTAAATTCCTTGCTTGTTTGTGGGTTGCTCTAACGATTCTCCTCTTTTGCGTCCTAGTTCGCTCTTAAACTAGGTGGTGCCCCTTGTGTAGTTGGGATTTGGCGGTGGGTTTGTTGTTTTGGTTTGTGTTGTGTTGTGCCCCAGCCCCATTGAGCAGCACGGGGGCCTTTGAAGGGTGTCTAGAGGCCACTCTTCTTGTTGCCCGCCCCGGACCGCCTCAAATTGGTGCCCCCACTGAGGACGGCTTGTGTATTTTTGTGTAGAATCAACCTTTAGCATAGTCAAGTAGTTTGCACTTTGTTCATAGAGACATTGTAAATCTCTTTATGCTTTTGAATGATTTAACCATAATCCTAAGGAGTTTTTGTCCAGGAATTTTGTAGCACAAGTGGAGTCTTTAAATCTTGCAAACTTGATTGGACTTGATGAGGATGTTCTTTATGAAATTGTGAGAAGGTTGCCTCACTCCGACTGTGTGGAACTCGAAGGAAAGGAGCTCCTAGTCAATTGCTACTTTCTCACGGCCTTCGACGAGCATGAAGATCTAGTTTTTATACAAACCGCTTGTGCATTGGGAATTGTAGAGGAAGTGCAATTTATCACTTGGGACGTGGTTGCTCTTTTGGATCCAGAAAATGAAGTTCTAGAGATTTCTGTTTATCGCCTTAGCTTTGAAGAATTTCAACCCTTCTTAGAGCTCATCAATAGTCTACCCTTTTGTTTTGATCAAACAAATCGAGACCTTATTGAAGCTTGGATAGCTGAAGAAGAAAACCTAGAGTGGTATTTTCTCACTTCTTCATTTGCAGGCGAGTGGTTCTAGATCTCTATTGTATCCCTTATTGTAACTCGTGTTGTAATCTTTTCATAATAATGGAGAGCCAATGCCAAATGTCTGGATATCCTCTTTTCTTTGGAGAGCCTGGAGAGGATGCAGAATTATTTTTAGCAAATTTCAAGATGTCTTGCCGTATCAAGAGGATAGTAACCGATCAAGAACGTGTAGAAATGTTTGAGGTGGTCCTTAGGAAAGATGCTAGTACTTGGTTTGACTCTTTGCCTGAGGAAGTTAAGGGGAATTACACAGAAGTTTTGAATCGTTTTAAGAGATACTTCTTTGATCCCCAAAACACTCAAAAACTATGGCAAGACATTGTTTCTCATAAGCAAAAAGACTTAGATGACTACTACTTGTACAAGCAAGAGTTTCTACGTCTTTGGGCTCTATGGATACGAAATGTTGCTAACCCTGGTGATGGTGCAGAATTTTTAAAGAAGGAGAGGTTCATAGCCGGACTCTTTCCTGACCTTAAGGTAAAAGTTGAGGCGGGTGCACCTGCTACTTTTGATGCAGCTGAAACTAGGGCTGCTGAGAAGTATAGGAAACTCAAGTGCTTAAGGGGCGAGGTTCCAATAGAAGGTCTTAGACCCAAAGGTAAGTCACAAGCATCAACATCGAGGGAGCTTCCTGAGGTAACGGCGGAAGTAATTGAGAAGTTAAACGAATCTTTAAGCAGCCTGTCAATTCACCTTGCACAAGCTGTAGGTCCAAAGGGACAAGCAAAGAAGTCTGAAGAGCGAGATCCACGACCTAGGAGAGTCTTGCAATGTTGGAATTGCGGAGAGTCTGGACATGGGATGTATAATTGTCCTTGGCCCCGTGGGGAGCCAGGGAGGCCTAACTTGAATTACCCAGTGATGAATGCAGGTGAAGGAACTCGTCAACAACCAAGGCTTCTACAAAGGCCAAATGGACCAAGACCACCTCCACAAGGGGTAGAAGGAGTTCCACCTTTGCCAGATTCAAATGTGCATGTGGTAGAGGTGACAAATTCAAATGAGGTTGACATGGAAGCCAATGGAATTAAGCGTGGCCGAGGAAAAGGTAAAGAGAAAGAAGGAGTCACATCACAGAGTGACCATGGACAAGGCAAGAAGGCAAAGGGAACCAAGGAAACCAAGAGGACTCGACGTCGTATCAACCTCCAAGACTTCCCTCTTGGACATGGTATGGCTCCGTACAACTTGTTGGAAGACATGAGAGGTAAGGGTCCTGATATTTCATGGCCTCAATTTCTTGCATTATGTCCACAAGTTAGGAGGGATTTAACAAGGGCAGTTAGCACTAGGAGAAAGGTAAAAGAGAGTGTGCCTGTTGTAAAAATTGCACAAGCTGAAATGAATGAGGACATTACACCGGTGCTAGACTGTTACATCAAAGGGAGATTGGTTAGGAAAGGTCTAGTGGATGGGGGTGCACAAATTTGCATCATGACAGAGGGACTCATGCAAAAACTAGGCATGCACATCCATGAGACACCTGAAATTAGGGTCAAGATGGCAAACAATAGCAAGGCTAGGTGCGTAGGCATTTGTAAAAATGTTTTTGTGGAGGCCTTTGGCATTAAGAAGGCAGTGGATTTCTATGTCATGTCTACCAAGGGAAATGGTTACCCATTTATCCTAGGAAGACCATGGCTAATGAAAATGCGAGCTTTGCAGGATTGGGAGAGTGGAAAGCTAATTTGCAGGAATGACAATCACAAGAAGGTTGTCTTTGACATGAAGGAGCAACGCCAAGAGGAGCTCCATGAAGAATCATCTCAAAGTGAGACGGAAGAAGGTTGGACCGATAGCACTTCAGAAGAAGAAAGTAGCGGCAGCATTACTGAAGAGGAGTCTTCCATCGAAGTCATGGGGGTAAGGTTTAAGCCAAGCAACCAAGAGACCTCTTGTCAAGGCTTGGAGGAGGTAGGTCCTCAAGAGAACGAAGGTGATCAAGATGAAGGGATGCTGGAAGGTATGCTATCAACAACACTTACAAAGGATGAAAGGGAGGAGTTCAAATGTGTGCTAAGGAAGTTTCCTAGGCTTTTTGCTAAAGACTACACCGATGTGCATGGAGTAGATGCTGTTCAACACAAAATTGAGTTGAAGCCAGAGGCCACACCTAAGGCTCAGAAGCTACGAAGGCTAGGAGTCATCAAGGAGCAGGCTTTACTCAAGGAGGTAAGAAAGCTTCTAGCAGCAGGGTTCATTTATCCAGTGGAGAATTCAAAGTGGGTCTCTCCTGTTGTTGTCACTCCTAAGAAGAACGGCAAGTGGAGGGTGTGTGTGGATTACCGTCCCCTCAATGAGGCAACAAAGAGAGATCACTTTCCCCTCCCATTCCAGGATGAGATACTAAATGAGGTAGCTAGTCATGAGAAGTACACTGTGTGCGATGGTTACTCAGGTTACTTTCAAATAGGGATTGCACTGGAGGATCAATTGAAAACAACCTTTATCACTCCTTGGGGTTGTTATGCTTTTAGAGTCATGCCATTTGGTCTGACAAATGCTCCTGCAACATTCCAACGTTTCATGAATATGGTGTTTCAAGCAGTCTTTGGAAAGTCAATTAGGGTGTTCATTGATGATTTCTGTATTTATAGCTCAAAATCATTGCATCTACAAAGGGTAGAAGAAGGTTTAAAGAAGCTCTACGACATGGGAGGTCAACTCAACCCCGACAAGTGCCATATAGGTGAGGATGAAGTAATCTTGCTTGGTCATAAAGTTTCTTACAAAGGCATTGAAGTGGATCCTTCGAAGGCAAAGGCTCTTATTGAGCTACCATCACCCAAGAGTCTTAAGGAGGTCATCTCATTCATTCAAAAGGTGAAGTATATGTCACGCTTCATTCACTTAGCCTCGGAGTTACTTCACCCTTTGCAAAAGTTGACACAACAAGTAGAATTTGCATGGTCTGATGAGCTTGAAGAGTACTTTTGTAACATTAAAGTCATTTTGTCAGAGCTACCAACACTCATGCCTCCTTGTTGGGAGTACACATTCTTTGTTAGCTCTAGTGCTGGGAAAGAAACAATTGGTGCTGTGTTGCTACAACAAGATCCCCACAGTACAAGGATGCGACCCATCTACTTTGCTAGTAGGGTCATGAATGCTTTGGAGAGAGACTACACAGAAGCAGAACTCATGATGCTTTCTCTCATGTTTGCGGTGAGAAAGTTTAGATCCTACCTGCTACCAAAACCTTTTGTAATTCTCACTGCAGAAAATTTGTTCCCTTGGGTGTCATCTCAAATGAATCTTAGTACTAGGATCTCAAAGTGGATTATGGAGTTGCAAGAGTTTCAATACTCTTTCAAGGTAGAAGATAGTGTGCGTGCACAATTGGCAGGGATTCTCACTTATAGGGTGCACGAAAAGGAGATTAAGGTGCCTGAAGTAAAGACCCTACCATTGCCACCACCAAAAAGTATTCCTAATGCTTTTACTTTGTTCTTTGATGGAGCTTTTCGTCGAGCCACAGGAAAAGCAGGGGGAGGGCTAGTGTTGCTCAACCCAAGTGGAGAGGTGGTCATGAAAGAGAAGTTCAATCTACCAAGTTCAGCTAGCAACAATGAACCAGAATATGACACTCTACTTCATGGTTTGAAGATGTGCATTGGCCAAGGGATACAACGCCTCATGGTAAAGGGAGATGCACTTCTCATTGTTAAACAGATTTTAGGCATTTGGGCATGCAAGAATGAGCGGACAAAAGTTCATGCCATTCGTAGATTGTTTAATCAATTTGAAGAAGTGCAACTATATCATATTCCTAGGAAACAGAATGAAGATGCTGATTTACTTGCACAACAAGCCGTTGCATGTGTAAAGAAAGAAGTGCAGGTCATCATGGTGGCGGCTGCTGTGAAGCAACCGAGGTACCAGGGATTGGAGTCATTGGCTCCCATCATTGGCTACATTTTGGAGGGTGAGTTTCCACCAGACTTCACAAAAGCTCAGAAGAGGAGACTCATGAAGAAGGCAAGCGTATATCTCTTCCTAGAAGGCTCCCTCCATCAAAGAGGGAAGGATCAAGTGTGCAGACGAGTACCAACTATCAAGAAAATTCCATCCATTCTAAAAGGTTTGCATGAAGAGGCATGTGGTGGTCATTTTGCCCAAGAATTAACTGTGAAGAAGGTTTTGCTTTCGGGGTATGTTTGGCCAAGTTTGCATGTGGATGTTCAACATTGGTGTAAAAGCTGTCACACTTGTCAGATAAATGGAAATAGAAGGTTGGTGCATGGCCCGAGGCAAATAGTGCTTGCAAATGGACCCTTTGAAAAGTGGGGCATTGATGCTATGGGTCCTCTGCCTAGGACAAAAAATGGTAAACTCTACATTCTAGTGGCTGTAGACTATATGACTAGGTGGGTGGAAGCACAAAGTGTGGCAAAGGTAAATGAGAAGACAGTGAGCAAATTCGTCTACACTCACATTTGTTGTAGATTTGGCACACCTTTGGAGATTGTTTCTGATAATGGTCCAGGGTTTAGAAAAGGATTGCTCACAGAAGTTTGTGAAGAGCTTCACATTCTACATCGTCATAGCACACCATACTACCCACAGTCAAATGGTTTGGTGGAGAAGGCTAATGGTGTCATTGTAGGAATCATTAGAAAGATGGTGCAAAACAAGACAAAATTATGGGATGACTTCTTGGATGGTGCCTTGTGGGCATATCGAACCACATATAGGGAAGCCACGGAGTTCACACCATTTCACTTGGTCTATGGTCAAGAGGCTTTGCAGCCTATCGAGCTCAACATTCCAACAATGCGACTTCATGGCAAAGGAGCACAAGATGATCAAGAGGCATGGATGGATCGACTTCTTACGTTAGTGGAGCTTGAGTGGAAAAGAGAAGCAGCATATGAGTGCTACAAGAGGAAAGCCACACAAGCGAAAGAAACGCACGACAAGAAACTGAAGGACAAAGGCATCAAGGAAGGAGAGCTTGTGCTAAGGTATGACAATCAACTTGACAATCGTTTTGATGCCAAGTTTGAAACAAGATGGCAAGGGCCTTACATAGTCAAGAAGGCTTTCAATTCAAGTTACTATCAGCTTATGGACTTGAATGGTAAAGAGCACTCCAGGAAAGTAAACGGGTATCGCTTGAAGCCCTATTTGAGTCGCCTTCTACCAAAGGATCTACCAAAGATCTGTCCAAAGGCCGCTGTCTTATGTAAGTATTGTTACATGAAGCATGAGTGTAACTCCAACCAAAATTCTGAGGGGCCAAACAATGAAGATCTCGTCAAGGACTCTGAAGCACTCTCTTTGGAAAAGATGCTCTATGATGGTACATGAATATACCATCATCTAAGGGGAGGGCTAATGATAGTCGTTTTTTTGGCTCTTTGTAATTGCCACAGTGAGTTACCTCACCCTACCAAAATCACCCAAACACTGTGGCTATCCCTACCATTTCACTGTACATAGGCGTGCGTGAGTCACGGGACTTTTCCCATATCTTCTTAAAAACCCTCAGCTAGCTAGTCACTGGGCTAGGTGAGCCAAAAAATAAAAAATAAAAAAAATAATAAAAAAGTATATTATGGCCTCTTTGTGTGTAAATATTTCATTGTATATATGGCCTAAATATAGGGATTTTTTATAATTATTTTGGTATTTTATTTAAATATTTCTACTTAGGTGTGTGTTTTATTAAACCTATGTACACCTTCTTTCATCCTCTTACACCATAATTATATTTTTTATTTTTTATTTTATTTTTTTGCCAATATGTACATACTCTAACCTCATATTTTTCCTTTACACAAATCACTCCCACATTTTCACCCTCACCCTCGTGAAAACAAAAAATTGATTTCTACTCATTGGTTACTTTTATTATATTATTTACTTGCATACCTTTTCCTCTTTCACCCAAAATAATTCAAGGAGGGACCATATCATATGATTCCAATATCTTTCCATATCCATAACTCCTCCATATTTTTATTATTATTTTTACTCATTATTCTAACACCATGTGCTCATTGAGCTAAAGTCCATGAATAGTCCATACACTAGTCCCACCATGTATATATTTCTTATTTCACCAATAATCCTCCTCCATGCATGGGTCAAGGGCAACTTGAATGCTTTGTATTATAATATGACAAAGGAGGGGCTCACTCTTGGATGCATTGTACAAATTCAACAAAGGAGGGGGCCACTAAAAGACTTTTGCAGGCATAAAAACCAGGCTTTTTGGTGAGAATTTTGGCACCTATCTCCACTCCGAATTTGGAGCAGTGGTCAAAAGAGAAAATGTAGCCCACGCTCTGAATAATCACCCCAAATTTTTTCATGATTTTTGGAGCTACCAGCTCTGAGCTATGATTTTTTTAGTGGACCCCAGTTTTCCCATGCTATGCAGCCACACTCTCTCTTCCACTTTATCATTTTCCTCTTTCACACACACTTCTCCACTCATCATCCCCATCTCTCTCACCACTCCTCTATGCACACTACTCACCTTCTCCTCAACCTTGAAGATTAAGAGAAACCATGGTGAACTCATACCTCCCACACACAATTCCATTCCAAAATTGACCACCTAGTCTCATTTTTCCTCCTCCAAATTACCCATATCTATCAAAAAACCACAAAATTCAGCCCCTTCTCTTAAAAGACAGCATCATGGTGGTTGATTACTCAGCTCCAATTACCTTGTCTTTCAAGGAAGGTCAAGAGTGGAGAAAAAATGTACCGTCAAAGCTAGTGGATCGACAACAAGCGTCAAAATTGGCCCTACTCAAGACACTTGGAGCATCAACCTTGTAAGAAATCCACCTTTTCTTACCTCTTAAGAGTTTTTCTTCCTTATTTGTATCCTACATGGATACTCCCATTGTAAATATCCAATTCCATTTGTAAATTAATACTAACTCTACTAACACTAACCCACTATGAAAAGTCCTATCACCTCCATTTCTCTCCTCTCTCTTTCCCCACCAACTTCTTGATAATTCCAAGCAAAAGAAATTAGATAAATTGCTGAAAATCTAACCCAACCATGGTTAGAGGAGTAACCCTAGCCTTCAAAATTGCTATAAAAGGAGGGTGTAGCTAGCATAAAAGGGGGGAGCCATAAGCAAGAGCACTATGCTATAGCTTGAGAAGCCAAGCTCAACCTCTCTAGAAGGAGCTCTTGAGTGGAAGCTCATTGTCTTATGCATGTGCATGTGTTGTAATAGGGGATTAGCAAGGGAACTCTATGCCATCGTAAGAGAGAGAGTGATCATTCAATTGAGAGTAGGAAATCTATCATTTCTCCTACTAGTGTAAGCCCAACATTTGTTGAATCAAGGAGGGTGGATTTGGACTAAGCTTGGATACTTTGTCTCCCTTCCAACGTGAAGTAATGGACAACAATGATGCGTAAGTGTCTTGGTGTTTTTTTTTGTTAAGTTCTTGATAGCTTGTCTCTGGTGTTGTCATCAATCTAGCCATAAATCCCACATATTGTAAGAGGGCGACAGGGTGGAGAGGACTCCCCTGGCCTTAAGACAGTGATTGGGGTGGCTTTTCTTGTGATGTGTTGTGGTGAAATTTACGCAAGCTATGTCGAACAAGTACTAATCTCACTTTGATTTGTCATGACAGATTTGTAAGAAGGTATTAATGCAACAAGCACCCCCTCCCCCTTTCTCTCTCTTTCTTAAATATATAGTTGTGTTTGCTTGATCATCGCCGATACGTTTCAAAGCAGCCCGAGCACTATCTCTCTCTCTCTCTCTCTCTCTCTCTCTCTCTCTCTCTCTCTCTCTCTCTCTCTCTCTCTCTCTCTCTCTCTCTCTCTCTCTCGTGTTTTAGTGTGTGAGAGTATTCCATTGGTGTTAGGGTTAGTGTAAATTCCTTGCTTGTTTGTGGGTTGCTCTAACGATCCTCCTCTTTTGCGTCCTAGTTCGCTCTTAAACTAGGTGGTGCCCCTTGTGTAGTTGGGATTTGGCGGTGGGTTTGTTGTTTTGGTTTGTGTTGTGTTGTGCCCCAACCCCATTGAGCAGCACGGGAGCCTTGAAGGGTGTCTAGAGGCCACTCTTCTTGTTGCCCGCCCCGGACCGCCTCAGTACTTCAGAACTCTTGTACTTGCAGTATTCGCGCATTTGAACCTTCATCAGGTCTTCATTGAAGCACTCATCCTGACTTAACACGGGAAACTTGTCATGCAGCATGCTGATGAATCTGTCTTTTGATTCACTTGGCACTTCACTCCAAGTGTTTAGTATGTAGTGTCTAAACACCTGAGAGCAAAGACCATGCATGCGCGAGATCACCTTCTTGCCTTCATCATCCAAGATGATACCACCGCTGATGTCAATGGAGTACGGCAAGACCTCTTGCATGTGATGCGTGAACCTAGGTGTCTCGGCAGGGGTCTCTAGCAGCGTGTCGATGGGGGTACGGACGTCAGGTGTCTCCACTGGAGTCTGGGCCCCGAAGCGAGGAGTGTCGACTGGGGTGACTCCCGGAGAAGTAGGTGGTGGTGTGTATCCAGGAACGGCCAATAGCCACGCAAAACTTGGCGTAGATGACGATGTCATGGCTGGTGTGGGGGCGGGCAAAGAAGGGAAAGGTAAAGAGCCTCGTCGAACACGAGGCGGTGTTGAGGCATCAACAGCGGCATCCCCATAACAACCGCCGCCGCCACCACTAGAGCGTCGGTGCCTAGACGAGTGTGAAGATCGTCTCATCAAGATTGAAGCTTTGGAGCGCTCTAACTGCTCCAAAATAGAGGGAGATGGTGAAGGAGTAGAACGACGTGATGGTGCTCCAGAGCGATGACGATCCTCGTACCACCTCCTCTGCTGGGGTGACAAAGAAGAAAGAAACTCATCATCATCCATACATACATTAAACACACGAACATTTAATCTTAATATTGAATGGAGAAGAAAACATGGACAAGTAGAGAGAGAGAGAGAGAGAGAGGACTCATAAAGGGGGAGATATTCCTATGAAGTTCTTGTGAATTTGTCTCCCGTGTACATTCTACATATCTTTTAAAAGCACTACGCTCTGAGTGCGATGGAGACTGAGGTTGCAATCGCGAAGGAGGTGATCCGTCTCTGCTCATAGATGTTGCTCGCTCCACTTCTTACTCATATCCACCACTTCTATGCCAATCCACAATTGTCGTAGCTCTTCTAATAGTGGACGAAGATACACATCCATATTCTTCACTCTATACCGCCTTGCACAATCAAGCTTAGCCACAGGTGCCCCTTCTTGGTAGTCAACCACGGGGGAATGTTGTAGTTGACGATGACAACGGACCATACACTGTAAGATGTTGATCTCTGACCAAATGGATATACGCCATCCATAGCCAGGCCTAGGCGCAAATTTCGAGCTTCCATGGAAAAATCCGGTCATGTTTTGTCTATATGTTTCCAAGCTGCGCAATCTGCAGGAATTTGTAGCACACCATCCGAAGATTTATTCTCCTCTTGCCATGATGCTAGGGCAGCCATGGACTTACATTCAAAGAAATGCTTGATGCAAGGAAGCAGAGGAAAATGTCGCAAAACCTTTTGTGGAATTTTTGTTCCGTGGAGATCTACTCGATATCTCTCGGAATCACATTTTGAACACTTCTTCATGTCTATGTATTCCCCTCTGGAAAGAATGGAATCGTTAGGACAAGCGTAAATCGAATTGTAATCCATCCCCAAGTTTTGCAAGATAACTCAACATAAACATAGATCTAAATGTAATCTAACCTAATTTTAAATCTAAGTTAAATCTTAACATAATCTTAAGTCTAACCTAATTTTAAATTTAGAATAAATTTTAAATAGAAGTTAAATGTAATCTAACTTAATCTTCGATCTTAATCTAACTCAATTTAATTAAATGTAACTTTAAATCTAACCTAACCCTAAATCTTAATATAACATTTCATTTCATATTTTCTCTACTTTTTATCTCTCTCTCTCTCTCTCTCTCTCTCTCTCTCTCTCTCTCTCTCTTTGTTTTCTCCCCTTACCTCTCTCTTTTCGTCTTCTCCCCCCCTCTCTCTCTTTGGTTTTTTATTCTCTCTCTCTCTCTCTCTCTCTCTCTCTCTCTCTCTCTTTCTCTTTCTCTTTGTTTTCTCTTCTCTCTCTCTCTCTCTCTTTCTCTTTGTTTTATATATCTCTCTCTCTCTTTACTCTCTCTCTCTCTCCCTCTCTCTCTCTCCCTCTCTCTCTCTCTCTCAATGTGTGTGTGTACACATTCTTTGTTTATGCATGTGTGTGTGTGAATGTGTTTTTTGTTTATGCATGTGTATACTCTCTCTCTCTCTCTCTCTCTCTCTCTCTCTCTCTCTCTCTCTCTCTCTCTCTCTCTCTCAAAGACACAATGTGTGTGTGTGTGTGTATGAGAGAGATGGAGAGAGAAAAAAAGAGGGGAAGAGAACATGAGAGAGAGGAGAGGGAAGGAGCATACCTAGCTCTCCTTCCTCTCCTCATGTGTGTGTGTGTGTGTGGGGGGGGGGGGGGGCGGGGGGGGGGGGGGGGGGGAAGAGAGAGAGAGAGAGAGAGAGAGAGAGAGGGAGAGCACAGGTTACCTCTTTCGCTTGAGCGTCGAAAACTCAAATCTGAGATTTGAGTTTCTGGCGCTCTCGATTTATTTTTTACCCCTGTCGGAGTCTCTATGGGCGTCTCTATAGGCATCGCTTTTCAACAAAGAAAATAGCGAAGCTCATAGCGACGTCGTGGATTTTCACTTTTGAGTGTCGCTAATGTGAAGTGCCTCTTGTAGTGGTTCTCAACACCCATAGAGAGTCCACTTTCTCCAAGAGTCTTCCTAAGAGCTGTCTCTTCTTGGGAAGTTGGAAGAATACCATGTGTGTAAAGTTGTTGTTTAAATTATTCTTGAAGTGTGGGATTACCCATGGCTTGTTGAAGCCTAGAGATAAGATAATTCACAAACTGGCGGCCATCATGAGTATCACCATCATGTGCAAAATCAAAGTCATCAACATTATCCTCCTCTCTTCATTATTTTCAGCCATGTTAAACAAAAATTATGTGTGCTCTTGCAAGAGATGATTCTAGCCAATGTATTCTACCCTAGGACCTCTCTTCTTAAGCAAGAAAAGAGTAGCCTATGCTCTAATACCAATGTGACGAGATTAAGCTTATAACATCAATTGTAGCAGAATTATATTGATAAGAGAGAGAGTATTTCATTAAGGAGATTCCTTATGAGAAATATAGTGTTCTTGGTTGGATTCTACAACAAGAAACAACATAACTAAATAGCTTGGCATGAACAATAACTTGAAATAGAGAGAAATTAAGACTGGCAACAACTAAGGACCGGATTTACTTGGAGCCGGCCCCCCCTCAAAATGGACTTTGTATTATAGCTTCTCCCATTGAGAGAAACTTGTGTAAAATACAATATTTATTCTCGTCAAAGACCCATTTGATGCCATGAATATGGTGAGCTTCATTCGCCAATAATTACTTTTGTTTTGTTCTCAATCCCAAGACCTCAAACACCTTCAAAGGTGGAAAGAGATAGCGGGGAGTGAGGATGAAGAAGAAGAAGAAAAAGTATTCTTCTCAGATTAGTTCACTCATGGATCATAGCATAACTTAGCAATAGAGGTGGAGAAGAAGATAAGCATGCTTGGAGCTTGGCACTTGCTTGGATTTGCATTCCATGGCCAAATGATGTTAGTGTACGCTTCCCCATTTCTCCCTCACATAGGAAGGATATTTTTACCTCATGAGTGCTTGTGTGTGGTGCAAGAGTGAGTATTCTCATCGATTTTCCCAAGAACACTATCTTGAAGGCTAATGGTCCATGCTAGCGGCTAGCCAATGAATGGCTTTCTTCATATCAAGCAAGAGGGTTAGTCTTGTGACAAGTTTTCTTTATTCTCTATCTGAAAAGAGAGCTTAATTATTTAATTTAATGAAGCTAAATTCTTATTGGCTCTCAAGGTAAGCTATCCAATGAGATTTAAGCTAGATCATGGGATGCTCAATTCTCATTGGTTCCCCTAGTAGGCTATCCAATGAATCAAAGCTAGCTAATGTGGGACTCAATTCTTATTGGTTCTCTTTGTGAACTATCCAATGAGATTTAAGATTGGTTTTATAAAGATTAATTCTCCTTGGTTCTTTATATTGTCTATCCAATAGGATTCAGGCTTGGTTGTGGGCAACATAGCTAGGAGCTGACATGTGTCCTTTATGCCCTATATGAAAAAGGTGACTTTCCTAGCGTGTTTGTGTGTTATCTCTTATCTCGCTACATCTAAGGCTTGCCCAATGCAAGTGGGGGGTGCAACCTAGCCCACTTGGGGACCTTGGTAACCTTAGTGTCAACATTGAATGGTCTAAAATACCTAGAGTTGGCATTAGTCTTTCCATTAATCCTAGGCTCAATGGACTTTAACGCTTATCCTTTGGAGTCTTAATGAAGCTTACCCTACGTTTATTTCAAGATTCATTGGGTTCACATTGCTCTTTGGTAGACTATCTCCCCTCTTGATCCCCTATTGAGATAGTTTTATCTCTCCTTTTGGTCCTCTGTTGAGATAAGTCCAGTGGCACATATTTATACTCTGATTCTTGCTCCCTTTATCTTCCCATTTTAAAGGAAATTTCTTCTCACCAAGTAGCACTAACGACACGAGGGGCACGCCACCAAGTTGAACTAGGCCTTATCGTGCCATGCAGTACATAGAAGGTATGGGAGAGAATTGCATGAACGACGTGAGAAAGAGGGGGGCAAGCATGTAGGGGAAGTCCATATCACACCGTAAGAGATGTTGGAAAATTTAAAAAGAGAATGGGGAAAAAACCCGAATGACGTGAGGTGGACCATAAGATACGTAACAAGGAGTGACAACAATGTGCACATGCAAGTATGTTTTTAAACGACCGACATTTTGTACAAGTGACTGTTGGACACTTGCAACATGGCACACGTGCATGAATGCCATGTGTTGCCAACAATCAATTTTAAATGGCATATATAAGCCCTTTAGTCACTTTTCCATTCCATCCCATAGCCACCCCGCATGACATGATATGGGCCTCTCACATTTCTTGCAATTCCCATTATCGCATCGTTTAAGGCTCCACTCTAGCCTACATCCATTTAGCCATTGCAGTCTATATCCCCTTCCTCCCTCCCCATCCATTGCTTTGGTCTTCCTCCCTACCCATACATCACATTGCCCATCCATCCTCTCTACACGGCAGCTTATATCCCCTTTCTCCCTCCCCATCCATCACTTTGCCTCGGGGGTTTCACTGTTTAAAAACCCCCTCTTTTAAATTTAATTTTTTTTTAAAAAATTGAACATTAAAAACCCTTATTTTAATGTATTTCTGTTAAATTGCCTAAATTTTATAACCCCTCCTTTCGAACTCACGTTATACATTAACGTGATTACATAGTACATCCCCCGAGAACTTTGCTCTTCTTCTTGCACGACGCGATTAGGCACATTTGTACATCCTCTATCCCTCTCTCTTTGAGTTGTTTGGGTATGGTCCCCTTTGTTTCCTTTCGGCCATCCATTATGGTCTATTTGCATTGTTTGGGTATGAAGAGTGTTTGTGTGCGAGTGGGTGGAGTCAACCTTATTCTTGCTATATGTACAAGAATAAGATGAGCAGTGGGTAGGAATCCATAGCTTGGGCAATCGGCAAGGCACAGATGCCTTTACCCCAACAATCTCCCACTTAAAGGCGAATGTGCCAATAAGTGGATCCTAGTAGCTAAACTACCAGTATGTACAAGAAAATAGGCGAGAGAATCTCTCAACCTATTCCCATTGGTATGCTCAATCGATCTACATGCAATTGTATTGGCTCTAGTGATAGACAAGCGTGTGTATCCACACTAGAGACTGCATGCAAATCCCGCAGACAACTCTTTATGGTCTACAAAAGTCCACTATGCATCATGCTAGTGCCAGTCACCGTACGACTGATAATCCCTGTTGCAAATGCTCCCATTGCAGTTTCCAGGTCAGGCCTTGACACTAGTAGGTCATACATGAGGCACATGAATGCTGAAAAATTTTGCACAAACCTGGTTGTCCTAGCCTCGACTGCACTATCTGCATGTATAGCATCATCAAGACCACTCATCGTGTATGGATGTGTCAATGCCAACACTAGGATGTCTATGTCCTTCTCACCCATAGGTGGAATTGTGCATCCTAGCACCAACTCATGAGCCTCTAGCCTGAGCATATCAAAGGACTCCATGTTTGTCATCTTTGCTTGTGTCTCTAGGAAGCAAACCCCCGCTACCTCTACTTGCACAGACTCTAACAACACATGTTGTGTCTCAGTAAAGCACTGTCTCTTTACCCCTGTATCTATAGATTCTATTGGCACGTCCTGCACAACTAAATGCTATGTCTCATGAGCATAGTGGAGCTCACCCGCGAAGGAGACATGTCTCATATCTTGCTCAAAGCATCCCAGCAACAAAACCGAGAATGTCATCTCGAACCTCGGACACATGCATAGGATATACCAAGCCACTGCGGGCTCCTTTGGCAATCACTAATGAATCGCAATGCATCTTGAAATATTGCTCTCTAAGCAGTGTCTGACACCTATAATCTGATAACCATCTCAATGAGATCAAACTCTGTCTCAGTTGAGGAACGTAGTGCACATGTCGTAGCATATATGATGCTCAACTAGGCAATGACAAATAAACATCTTTTGCACATACAATATCAAACGTCGAACCATCAGCCATGTGCACACAACCATATCTCCCACTAGAGAAGGTGTTAAATTAGTCACGATGTGGTGTGATGTGAAAAATTGCATCCTCATCTAGCAACCAATGTCGAAAAGTGTCACCTCTCAAAGATATGTAATCAGGAGGAACGCTAAAGGCAAACATGACATCCTCATCAATCACGTATGAAGCCACCACTCTAGCATGTGTCAAAACCTTATGTGTATCATGCATAGATCTCTGCTACTGCCTCATATGTCTGAAACAATTGCATCTAATGTGCCCTGTGCCAACCACAATGCCAACATCACATATATCGGCAAAAACGAGACCACCATCTCTCACGAGTCATCATTGTAGACTCTAAACTACAACCATAAGTGAATGTCAAGAAACTATGGCGAGAAAATGTGGGAGAAATTTGGCAGAGTCTCCCCCGTGAATTGAGCAAAAACTCAAGTACACAATCTCTACCATAAACCATGCCAAACTGGCAACAAAGTGGGAGATAACTCAACCACTACACAATCATGGAAACCATGATCAAATGCATCAAAATTGATGCTCACATATACATAAAATCAGCTCCACAATGTGCTATATCTGCAAGCATACAATTTGGGACAAAATGCTCAACTGAGCGTAAAGCGCATAACCATATACGCAAGTAGTGAGCAAACAAGCTCAAAATGCATCCCACAAGAGAAACTGCCTAAAAAACCTATGAAACCTCTGAGGCAAAGTCTATAGCCACACGAGTATATGCAATCCTCACTCCTGCGAGAGTGGATACAACAACACTAAATTGTGTCCAAGGTGACAAAACCTGTCAAAGTGGCAGTCAAACTTGACCATTAAACCATCAGAGAGAATAATCACAAATACCATGGAACATGGTGAGAATTTGGGAAAAATCCGACAGAGTTTCCCTTGAAAACTGAGTGAAAACTCAAAAAAAATATCACCAATACCACATAAATCATACAGACACTCAGTGTCTCAATAAACATATCCACAAATGGTATACATAAAATGCCAAAACCATGACAAACAAGCTCAATCCTGAGCGGCTCTATGGACATGTACTAGTCCAAAGATGGTATAAACCTATGAACCTGGTACCTGCAAGCTATACCTAGCTCAAGTTCTATTCGTAAACTACATACATAGCATGAACTGCACAAAATCATGCTAAAAATTGCTCTATGGCATGCCCCACAAAATCATACATAGTCTGCACTGCAAGAAAGCGCGAGAATTGTAAGCCAAACATCTAGAATCTAGAGCACTATGTCATCGATCAAAAAAACACGTCGACCAAAAACCAAGTGCAAAGCACAATCAATCAATTTCTTGTGGTCAAAATCGTCCTTCGAGAGCCGCGCTCAGGGGAAAACTACTCAGAAATGGTGCTTCGAAGCCGTTATGCATCAGTGTGTGCCGTCGAAGCTGGAAAATGGGAGTACCAATCAAAGTCAAAACGTTGTGGAGACTATGTCGGGGCTGTGCCGCTCCGGATGGGGGCTAGAGGAGAGCGGATGCCGCTCTTGCTTGTCTGTCTCTTGCTATGTTGAGGTCAAAAAGCTGAGGGTGTTAGGGGATGGCCGTCAAAGCAAATCCACTCTGAAATGGTCGAGGGAAGAAAGCCACCGATGAGGGTATGCCAGAGGAGATCCCAGTTGCTCTCTCTCGCTCTCACTATGTTGAAGCCGAGAAAAACCTGGTTGATTCCATCTTCTGCCGCCGGATGGAAGTGATGACCAAAATCGTAGCCACCAAAATTGGTGTCAAAAATGATGCCAAGCCGTCAATGCAAAGCCATAGAGAAGAACACCAAAAGTGGATGCCCAAAATTGATGCCGAGTTGTCGATGCCAGGCTCACCAAAGCGGGGAGCCTAACACCGATGTCAATGATCATCGTGAACCGAAGAGATGTTGAATCTCTCTCTCTCGCTCTCTACCACTTCGGGCTCGATGCCGCCTTTCATTGTCGGTGGACGGAAGTGCCAATGTTGTAGCTGTCGATGGTCGAACGTCAAGGCTTAGCTATGTACCGAGGAGCGTTCTCTCTCTCTCTCTCTCTCTCTCTCTCTCTCTCTCTCTCTCTCTCTCTCTCTCTCTCTCTCTCTCTCTCTCTCTCTCTCTCTCTCTCTCTCTCTCTCTCTCTCTACATTTTTTGGTTGTCGACCGAGAGTGTGTGAATACAAGCTTAGAAAATTAACAAAATTAACTCAATGTTAATTTTATTCTGGTGAGTGTTCTCTACTGCACTTGATTTGAGAGAGAGAGAGAGAGAGAGAGAGAGAGAGAGAGAGAGAGAGAGAGAGAGAGAGAAGAGAGAGAGAGAGAGAGAGAGAGTGTGTGTGTGTGTGTGTGTGTGTGTTTAAGAAATATTATCTAACAACAACAGTTTGATTTCACAAACTATTGAACCATACAATGGGACTAGAGACTAGTCAACATGTAAATAATCAAATCTTATGTATGCATTAGATAACAAGTAGATAAAGTGAAGTAGATAAAGTTAATACTACAATTGATATTTAAACCAAATACAGACATCTAGTCTATTACATGTTTTTATCAAAGATTCATATACAAGGGTCATCTATCACTAATCAAAATAACCGAACAGTGGATGACCTTCAATTATTGTCACATTTGTTGTTGTAATCCCAAGGAAAGAATCTCTTACATGTCAGCATCCAAGAAACACAAGCCCGTCAGAACTAGCATTACTTGGGAAACATGTGTCAATGACTCCCTCCCCTTGTTATTGGTGTCAAAAACTAACAACATAACATAGATCAAATATGAAGTTAAAAGAATGAGCCATTTATTTTCGATATTGTTTACATCATTTAGTTCTCAAAAAAATCGGACAACATCTCCTTTGTAAATTTGATCAATTCTCAAAAGTCCAGTCTAATGCCATCTCATCCGAGACCCCCACTTGAGGATTAAGGCTCTTTTAACAATCATTGGATTAATTTCAAAGCAAATTGCAAACCATTGTTTCAAAAACTATGCATTTATCCATCAAGAAAGGATAGCATCAAAAATCTCTTTACAATTGTGAATTCACCACTATATACTTACCTTCAACAAAAGTGAGTTCCTGCATAGAAGTACAATTTAAGAGAGTTGGTTTTTACTAGTATCGGCAGTAAGTTGTATTGTATCCTTCTTCTACAATGTTACAGCTATGCATACATTCTTGCTAGCCTTGAACACAAGATAAATTAGTTCCAAGCTAATAAAGTTGGGTAAGGTAGCCTTGAAATGATTCAATGCCTTCCCACCTCATAGTACAATATCCCATCCAAAACCTTTCCAGAAGATATACTATATATAATGTCATTTATATTTATATATACCTATAAATGAGATACCAAAGGATAGTACCACATGTGGCTATACAAAGACATGTTTTAGGATCCAAACCACCGCACAATTTGATGCTCAACATCGTATATCCATTGAGTATAAGCCTCCAAGTCAGATGTCGATAATGGTAACATCACATGAAAAATCTGCCAGTCAGACAGGGTTACTATTTACATCAAAGATAACCCTTAAAACTCAGTCCACAATCAATCCAAAAAAATTGTGATAGCATAGCATGACAGCCAGCTAGTTTAAGAAAAGAATTTGTGAGTTGTCCATCAAGGACTGTGTAAGGATCTTTTAGACAACCCTAGGGCATGGCTTGAGAAGACAATCTCCAAGTGAGTGTTGATTAGCCTAGGTGTATGTGTACATGATGAATTTACCAGTTCTTATGTATACAAAAGGCCAAATCCTAAGAATTACAGTAACCAAGCATTATGCTCAAGATTACTTACATCTATTTATGAATACACAAAAGCCAAATGTACTGAGAAGGTGCATAAGCACCTACAAAGCAAGAGATCGGGTAAGATGTATTCACACAAATGGAACCTCAAAAGATTTAGAACCAGTATGAGCAACACATAGAGATACACTTAAGTTCAGCTCTTCAATACCACAGTATCATTTAAAATCGGCATTTTTACAAAACCTATGTACTGAGTAGGTGCATAAGCACCTACCTGAATGTCGACCAACTGTGTCCAAGGGGGCAACCTAGAAATTGGACGATGATTACAAAGCCTGAGGTTTGAGAGAGAAATTGGTATGAGGTTGTGAGGATGCTAGAGCTCGAGCATTGGGTGATGTATTCCTTCATTCGCCTGTTGAAGGAAATAATGTCTATGTTGATCATGTGTGTCCGTTTGTGTGCATAGCGCTTGTATAGTGCTGCCAAGCCCTGGCAAAAGGTCCTCTTTGAGCTAGAGTGTGTGTGTGTGTGTGTGTGTGTGTGTGTGTGTGTGTGTGTGTGTGTGTGTGTGTGTGTGTGTGTGTGTGTGTGTGTGTTGAATAATCCTCACGCATCAGTTGAGCCAGTTAGGGCGAGTGGAGATGGCGATCTCTGAAAACCCTGAGGCCGGGTAAGCAAGAGGCGAGCGAAGTGCATCCGCAGCTTTGCAGAGCACAGTGTGTACAAGGCTATCACAGAGAACGCGGTGCTATTAAAAGATGAGCATGTGTAGCCAGGGATAAAAACCACTCTTGATAAGTTTCACAAAAAGAAGATAGGGAGAGACACTAAGTTCCCATTTTTAAATCCTCCTTGCGAGTCTTGTGAAGGATGTGTGTGCGTGTGTAGATTCATGCACATGAGAATTTTATATGCCAAATGCCAAACAAGGCCTTAAACAACTAGGACCAAAGGGAAGGTGGGTGGGGTAGTTACATGGAAATCACTTCGTAGAGAGTTCCAACATTTTTTGCAGAGTAATAAACTTATATAAAATTTATGTATATGTCAAAGTCCTTGATGCATCAAGATCCAATATCCAATTTAACCGATACAGGCTTGAGATAGACATCAAAGCGTATGCAAGTATCATTAGAGAATATGTGCCGAGGAAGATACATATACCATATACATGTGAGGGTCTCATCAAAAGAGGCTCAAGGGTGTGATAGGGAAATCCAAACCAAAATTTGGAATGAGATAGAAATCTCTCACCTACTAAGGTTAAAACAAACTGTCATGTTTAAATGTGTGTGTGTGTGTGTGTGTGTGTGTGTGTGTGTGTGTGTGTGTGTGTGTGTGTGTGTGTGTGTGCGCGCGCGCGCGTGCTCGTGTGCGTGCAACACACACAATCACTCCCTTACTCTTCTCCTCTGTGTCAACGCTACAAGGTTGTGATTGACTTGCTTATGAGCAATTTCCAACACTCACTTGCTTGCTTTACTTTGTTGTCAAATTGCAAGTTGTTGTCGTGGTGGCTATGCAATTTCCCTTGGACTCCCGAGCCTTACCAACATTTCCCATACATGTGTGTGTGTGTGTGTGTGTGTGTGTGTGTGTGTGTGTGTGTGTGTGTGTGATCACACAACCACACTGCTTTTGTGAGCCCAATTTCTCACCCCAATTCTGCTCATGTTGCCCAACGTGCTAATTTGGCCAATGCTTTCAAATCCTTTCAATGCATGGTTCCCTCAAGCTAGTCAACAGATGCCTCTTTAGTGCTCCTTGTTACTCGGTGCCCTCTTGCACTCTCCCAAGCTCCCCTGTTTCACTCTTGTGCAGACTTTCAAACTTTGATTATGCTTCAATGCTTCCCCTACATTTGACTTGCTCTATAGATCCTTGCTCGATTCTCCAAGCCTATCAAGATTCCCTCTTGAGTACAAGGTGAGATGCGCACGTCACGGCTCTGATCTTTCCAATCCAGCTCCGATCCGCCTCCCACGCAAGTTCCATGAGCCCTCAAGCTTCGCAAGCCTCCATGACCTCTGAAATTTCGTGTCGGATCTATCGCCATACCGCTCCATTATCCATCGCTTCTATGTATCGTCGAGAAGCCGTCACATGCATTAGCTCTGGTACCAGTTGAAGAGTGCGTGTGTACGGATGCGTGCATGCATGGTGCAGATGTGGTGCGGTGTGTGGCTACAAGAAGGGGGAGAGAGAGAGAGAGAGAGAGAGAGAGAGAGAGAGAGAGAGAGAGAGAGAGAGAGAGAGTAGACTGTTGTGTGGGTGGAGTCAACCTCTAAGTGAGGAGCTCCTTACTCTTGGTATATGTACAAGGGTAAGGTAAGCAGTGGGCGGGCACCCATCGCCTGGGTGACCGGGCAAGCCACAAACGCCTTTACCTCAACAGAGTACGATGTCCCTTTTCCCTTCCGGCCATCCATTGTTCCATTTGTTCTCCCATCCCTTTTATTTCCCTTAATCACTGCCCCATCTCCCTCCAATCAATTCAACATCCCCAAAGCTAGAGCAAAAAAATAGTCGGATTCTTGAAGGTCAAGAGGAGATTTTGGAAGAGAACCCAAGTGAAAAGTTGGTGATTGATGTCATGGATGTTGGTGACATGAAAGTGTACACAAAGGCATATGAAATATTTAATCCTAAATTTGATCTTGCAACCATGTTGGACAAATTGAAAAATTTTCTTTCAAAGGAGGTCAAAGAATTTGAAGAGGCAGTTGAGGGGGTAGTGTTTTGTACTAGATGGCAAGAGTTATTGTCATCTAGCTGAATTTACTACAAATTCTCACTGAGAAAAGCAAAGTAACTAGGAGACTTGGATACTTTCCAATAAGTCTTCTTTTATTTGCCCACGTCCATTTTGTGTCCTGTCTCTTTGAAGCCTTGTAACCTTGTTCCAAAGGAAGTTACCTTTATTTTCTACTTGTTCCTTAGAGTTGATATGCAAGGCAAAGATCAAGATGAAGGGAAAGATACAGATAAAGAGGGAACAAATTCAAATGTTTCCACAGTCCTACAGATTGATAAAAGTGAAGTTTTGGAGGAGGAAGAAATTGATGTTGTAGTTGAGGAGCATGAGAGTGTAAATTTTGATGTTGCTCAATTTAGAGCTAGTACTGTCATTGATGATCCCACAGAGGAAATAGAGTTATCTACGGCCTCTCTTATTGTTTCAAGCCTTCCCTTATTTTATATCAATGGAAAAGAGTCTATCCCTCTTCACCATATTCAATGTCTGCTTAATATCAAGGAGGACTACTGTATTGCAACCATTTCTTAAGCTTTTGAGGTGGCCAAAGACTTCATTGACACAAAAGAAGAGTCAAAGAAGGAGTTTTTGGCACTTGATCTACAAACATCCTATAACTTATTTCTTCCTAATCCTGATGCACTTGCTATGTGCATGAAAAGAGTGGAGAAAGAGAAACCTACTCGAGGATTTTGAGAAGAAGCTTGTTGAGCTTGGTATCCAACCTTTTGGTAGAGATTTTAAGTTGAAGGAGATAGAAAAGGATTTTGACAAAAGAGAGATGGTTGGATTATGCAACCTCCTTCAAGAAAAATTTATTGCCAAGGATGAGTTGCAGAAGGTAGGTTCAGATTCACCCTGATCTCCCTTCCCACAATCTTCTTTTTTCTTCAAGTTTTTGATAAACATTTATTACTTCTTTTTTTGTAGATTGAACTCCTTGACAAGGATAATTTTCTTGGGAGGGATAAAGGCTCCAAAGGGAAAGCAGCATAGGGAAATTCCAGAAGTGATGCCTCCTCCCTCATGCACTACTTGCCTACATTGGACAATGCCACTTTCTATGCTCTTCACATGCAGTATTCTAAAGATCTTGAGCTGGCAATATTTTCCCTGAAGGTATTTTCATGATTTGAGTGGGATAGTTTCTTTGCTACTCTAGCTATACAGTTGCAACTGAGGAGACATATGTCAACCTCCTTGGGGGGCTATAGAAGAAGAAAGTTCTTGAGATACAGGGGTGACATGCCAAGTGATACTAAAAGAATCAAAAACAAATGTAACACCGATAATATTTTACGCAAAAATATATTTTTTGAATTTAGATCTTTTTAGGAAGAGGTACAAAGTTTCAAAGTGAATCATAAGTCTCCATCTTAAGGTCTTTCTTTGGTTGAGCAACATGGTTGTTGGTTGTTGATCTCATCCTTTTAATTGCCTCCTATAGAACCAATAATTCTTTTAGTGCATTGCTTCTTCTTTTCCCCCCTCCCTTTCTCGTACACCTGAAAAATGAAGTCCTTGCTTGATAGTGAGATTTTTCCATTCCTTGAGTATTCCATGTTGCAAGGAGTCCTTGTTTTGCAAAATATGGTCCATGGAGGTATCTAAAAATCTTTTGCTGTCATAGTTGCTCAAAAATCTTATTTCTCCTCCCAGTGAAACATCTTGCAAAACATCGCTCGTCCCATTAGAAAGAGTAGGATATTCTTTAAGACACACTTGACTACCATGAAAATCCATTCGAATGTGGAAAACTTCGCATTTTTCTATGCATTCATCTGCAAGTGTACTCGGCTTAATAGAATATGCATAATCAAGATGAATCCGAAGCAATTTATCCAAGATTCTAATATTTTCATGCATTGAACATATGCACATTTTTTTAATCTATTGCTAGAATTGGATCCCAAATCATAGAAGACGATGGATAGTCGACGACATTCACATTATTCCTCGATGGTGATTTTCCAACCTCGTGTTCTATAAGCCATCCTCTCTTTCTAGTGCTTGCCATGCAATACAGACATGGATACTGGTATTGTCACCTCCACATACACCAAAGATACACTTCAGTTCCTTAAGGTCGGCACTCAAGTGCCATTATACAATGAAGTCACGTATGCCATCTACATGGAGTTGTTCACCTGCATTTTTGTTTCGTATAACAGAAGGGATGTCGGTTTGCAAAAAGAGCCATTTTAATGTATCATGGTTCTCTACTGGTATTTGAGCTGCTCCAATCCACCATAGCTCCATTTCTGGTTGAGTTTTGTGGTATGGGAAATCTATGGCTATTGTCTAATGCTCTATTCATTAAGAATATATATACTCTTTCCATTTTTTGTCATTTCTGAATTTGACCCTCATCCAATTTCATAACAAATATAACTTTTCATTCACAATCTCCTTCTTGCATTTTATAATATCTCGCCATAGCAGATTGAACTTTTTTTATACTCATCCAAATGTTATTAAAAACACAACACTCAAAGGAAGATTTCTTCTTCTATTTTCTGTATGGCATCGTTTCCTCTATATGATAGTATTCTCCAAAATGTTCAGGTGTCTCTTCATTTAACAGAGTCCTCGTTTTCCCAACATTATGAGGCCTAAGCAACCCAAAAGCTCTAATCTTATAATACTTAAGGACCGTAACCATGTTTTAGAGATGGCTCTATATCCCCTTCTACTCACTCCCACTGTGTCAACTTCTTGCATTTGGGAAGGTTAGACGAATAAATCCATATCTTTCAGTTAATTTTGAAATACCCATTTCTTTTGGGTTTGATTTTCAAGAAGTTTCAAAATGTCGTTTTTGTTCATTACTTCATTCAAGAATCTCACCCTTTCCTAAGCATTGGACATATCAAATCCTAAGAGGTTAGCACATGTTCTCTAATAATTTTTAACCTTTTTTTCCTTTGGCCAGATTCTTCTGTCAAATTTACCACATCTCTCATTTGTTTTACTCGTGCTCTTAATCCTATTGGAGTTTCTTTGAAGGTCTGCAACTAATGATTTTCTTGTTTAGAGACTATTTGATTTTTAAGTTCTTAAATTCTTGTTGCATTCGAAGACAAAAAAGTTTGGAGATATTGAATGTAATATGCATGATTAATGTGTAACTGAGATAGCCTAGAGCTATATCCTAGTAAGCCATCAACCCTATCTCCAGCAAATTTCATCAAATCATGGGGTGTGTGAAAAAATGGATACCTTCCGGTGTTGGAATCTGATGGATACAAGCTCCCATGTGTCCATAGGTCAATGTGCTTCTTCCCCTCGTTGCCAAGTTTTTGTGCTTCACTTGCATTTGTAATTGGTCTTTGACACACACTCCGCATAGTTGCATATTCTTGGTTGAGTTTAATGTTCAAATGGAACTTGCAATTATCACCCATTGCAAGTAGTGAAGAGCACACACTAGAAGGTATAATGATAATAGAAGAGTTGTTAGCATTAAAAGAGAAGAGAGAAAGCTCATGAAAGTGAGTAGAGCACTCTAAAAGGTCATAGGATAGAAAGAGAAAAAAAGAAGGATTGAATCATTCAAAAGTGGAAATAGCTATTTGCCGCCAAGTCAATTGAATGAGAACAAAATTCGAGGTGGGCCGCAAAGAAATAGTGTGAAAATGATATCTTTTTGAATATTTAGAGATATGTACCTAAATACGTTTTGAATAGCATAGATATGCTTTAGATAACCAATACAGCCAAATTTGGAGCCGTTTTAATCCTCAACGGCTCTGCTAATTAGCAAGTTAACCAACTCCTAACACAATCCTTTTTGAGTCATTTATGCCCTAATGTCTAGCATGCAACATGGAATCCAGGTTGTGGAAATGTATGAAGTGATTGAGTCTTTTGAAGATCAAAAAGATTTCAATGTCAACCGAAGGATTAAAACTGTGGGTAAAGACAAGTACAAAATTGTGGTAAAGAAAGTGAGATTGGTAGCCTTACCTTCACCATCAAATTGCATGAAGAAGCTAGAATAAACTTTTTTGCAGCCAAATCTCAAGGATCCGAAAAAAACTAGACACAAATTCACAATGGAATCTCTAAAAGAACTAAAAGTTGGTTGTGAAGAGTTTTTAACACAAGAGAAGAAGTGTTTTTTTTAAATGCTTTCAAAACATGGTAAAGCTTCTTCTTCTCAACCACATAAGATACGTTGTGTTGATCCTAGTGTTGTTGCACCTATGGTGATCTTCACTATACCTCATGTACCTTGGAATTTGCACCCAATCCTAGTTCTAAAAGCACATTTGCCTACCTACCCATTACAGAGTTTGACCTTTTAAGCTTGAAGCCTCACAAATGACTTGATTTATGCATCATATAAGCACCAAGCATTAGAAGCAATGAAGATTAATCGGTTTTTCGAGTAATATTTGGTGCATTCAAAGATTCTTTTATTATGGGAGGATCATTGTCGCCTAATTAACATGGTTTTTTTGGATTTTGAATGGGCTACTTTTCACGAGTGTCTGTAAGTGGTTGTTTGTCATGCTTGGCACCTCATACCTAGCACCATTGGGCAAGTAGGCATGCTTGGCACCTCATACCTAACACCATTGGGCAAGAAGTAGGCATTTTGGCCAAGACAAGATGTAGTCTTCTTGGCTGTTTTCTATGCATGCGGAAAAGAAGACATTTTGTATCCTAAATTCGAATAGAAGGCAAGATCTTTGTTGCATGCCTTCACAAGAAGGGAAAGTGTCTTTTACGTGTGAAGGGTTTGAAGCTTCCTCTTGATGTATTGCACATGTCAACCTTTGACAAGCACCAATTGACTAATGTCTTCACAAAATACCATATACAAGCACACGATAAACTATGCCTAAGCAGTGGATGGGAACCTTCACCTAAGCAAAGCCAATCACCCTTCTACAGGGGAAAATGTTCACCTTCAGCTACTTGAGATTTAATAAGACTCCAAGGAAACTCTCCCCCATCTCACACTCATAAGGCCTTGAGTTTCAATGGAAATGCAAGAAACACCTCATTAGAGGGCTCCCCATAGGCTCTCTATATTGGAGGGCCCTCAAAACTTTTAATAGTTGCATTTTCAGAATAACACATCCCCATAGGAAGCAAGTCACGTTTTGAAGGGTCCGATTTGGGAAAAGGACAATGAGAAAACCTAGTGTAGGAGGTCAAAAGGTAGAGTCTCCTACAATAGCAAGTCATTTCTTAAAAACAAGGGCCCTTTTGTATCTAAGGGGTGGTTGAAAGACCCCCAGCCAGCCTAAAGGCGTTTTGAAAATGCCCTACATTTTTGGAAAAAAGAAAGGGCGCATGGGTCTACCTAGCAGGATTTAAAGAGCCCCTCCCCTCAAAAGCACCTTTAGAGGGCCTATGGGGGAGCCCTCTTACTCAGATTGAATACTTGAAACAGACATGTAAGTTCATCAGAGGAGCCCTTAAGCCCAGGTACTCCCACATGAAATCTGACAAAAACAACTACCATTGTCCATTGCAGCTTTTTATTGTCCATCACTACTTGACATGAGAGCAAGGTGAATAGAAGTACATGACAGAATTGTCTACATGGGTCTTGGTTCTAAAGGGATTTACGGATGATTTCCTGTGCGCAGAGCAGAATTTTGTCCGAAATATATATAATCGGCCAGAAACTCCAAGAAATAAGCTTCGCTTGTAAAAAGACATGAAAATAGCTACCGACAAATACCTAAAATATATAATACCAGATACCTTGAGAAACTCATTAAAACTCCAAGAAATATGATTTGCTCATAAAAGAATACAAAAACTGATACGATCGAAAACCTGGCATAAAGATACTGGACAACACATTCAAGTGATCAGATAGAAACTCATGTAACGCCATGGTAGCTCCACAACGAGAGCATAACCCGGGTTAATATTACACACGACAATGACAACCGGGCGCTTCAATTGGGAGACAGAGATCCTCCAAATAAAGATATGTATACCAAAAGCCATAAAAATCTCTCAGCAGCGGAAAAATGGCCAAGACAATTCCTTTGTCAATAAGCAACCTTACAAGTGTCTTCAAAATTTAACAAGAAACTTGAATAGCCTTCCCATGAACAGCACAAAATTGCTTGTATGCAGCATGAGCACGGCGCTCAATGCATGGAAGAATTCCTCACACACACAACAACTAGGTCGTTAGATATCACTATGATTCTCGTCACCAACTAGCCTATTTTCTTTCAAGTCCGTTAGCTTCTTTGTCCATCTCCCCTGTTTGATCAAGCAATCTTCCAGCTTCCTCATCCGCTTCAACCGCCTTCTTTTGCGACTCTTTTGCTCGCATCGCCTGAAGCTTGCAGTGATTATAATAACACACCCCAAGAAACGCCAATCCATAACCTGCTAAGTTAATGGGTGTCACCCTGTCCTTAATCACGGACCAAGAGAATGCAATGAGAAGCCAATCCTTGACAACACCAGCCACATTCATCGTCAGAGCCGATGTCTTCCCAACAAGTAGAAACACTGCCAAATTGAGAGCAAATGCACAAGCTGAATTGAGCCCAAACACCATAAAATCAGGGTTGAAAGAAGATGTTCCTGAGAGAGCAGGGTACTCCACCACGCACCATGGAACTGAAAGAAAAAGAAAGCAACAGGGAGCTACATAGTAGAGGGTTGTAATGGGGTTGAGAGTTATTCCTTTTGATGTCAAAAGAATTTGAATCAAAACCAGGCGCGTCGCCTCAAATACAACAGCCCCAAGCTGCAACATAACACCCCACCCATTGAACATTGCCTCTCCATATGCAGCAATGGCTACACCCACAGATATTCCAATCATGTTAACCATAGTATTTGATCTGAAAGTCTCCTTGCTCATGAGGACACCAATCGAATAGACTGCAACAGGCATCAAAGCTTTGAGCATTTGAATGAAGGACACGGATAAATAAATGTACGCCGAGTTGGAAAGCCAAAGACTCAGTGCATAAAGTGCACCAATGGGTACAACTGATGACATGTAGACCTCCCTTGTCATGGAAATTGTATCCACAAGCTTGAATACGCGCACAAGGAAAAAAGCGATGGTAGAGCAAAAACCCATGTGGATCATGGTTAGGCTTATAGGATAAGGCCAATCGTACATCTTCTTGTCCAGAATGTACTTGTTGAAGATGATGACAGTAAAGCTCAAGAAGATCCATATCCCGACATATAAATAGCTCAGCAGAATCTTCTTGATGAGTCCAGAATTTACAGCAGGCAAAGCACTGCCGGTGCCCCTTCCCATTTTGTTTGTGATGCCTGTTCAAAAAAAAGACCTTTCCATTACATCATATCAAGAAAAACTCCGGACCAACTCTACAACTCCAAATGCGTGACAAACAATTCTACAGCGACAAGCACTCTATTGTTCATGTCAACAAGGCTAGAAGCAAGCCTTGTAAACAAAGCCAGCTTCATTGTCAAAATTGCATCACCACTGCTCTGTTTTCTATGGCTATAAGACTTGCAAGGTTGCTGGGTAATCAAAAAAAATATTTGATCACCAAGCACAAAGCCTGCGTTCAAAGCAAACACAATGGTCATGGATCCGAGCCGAGTAACCAGCAGAAATCTCTGCTACAAGTGTCCACATGTTGTAGACAAACAAAACGATAGATGCAAGGGTTCTCTGCAGGATCCTCGACACGAGCTTTCTGAAGTATTGCCGGCCCTCAGGGCAAACCCTAAACTGCTAAAACGGAGATGTCTACAACGATAACTCCATTGGAGGAAGCAAGACGCAAGGCTAGATCTGCGACTTCAAATCTGACCCTAATTCTGCGAAACTGGAAGATCGCAACGGGTATACCTGCTACAACCAATCGCGTGGCGGTTGGCTCGCCGTCCAAGGTGGGTAGGTGAGTTGCGACTCCCTGCCGTTGCCAGAGAGCGTTGAATAGCTACTCTGGCTGCCTCTGGATTCGGTCCCTCCAGCCTCTGTGTGTGCGATTGTGTGAGCAGTGGCACTGAGCACTGTGTGGATGTGTGTGTACACTGTATAGGAAAGGCTGACCAAAATAAACAAGAAAATGAGGCCGTTTGCTGAGGCGGGAATATTTTCTTCCCCATGAGTCAGGACAAAAGCATGGCATGATGGCATCATATCAACGGCAACCATTTGCACAAGGGAGATCGAGAGATTTGGCCGTCTGATTTTTTTCAAGCGTGTTAACGTTTTTTTTTTTGGGTCCTAGTTTACTTTTGCCTACCGAAGTTCACTTTTTATATTAATGTTTATGCTTCGTGGACACCAAAAGCAATGTGCACACGTGGTTAAGGCATTGGAATCCCACGGGCCATAAAGAGTTCAAATTTGGGGGAGCCTGTCACATCGCTGTTTGGTTGGTCGTTCGATCTTCTCGAGATTCGTGCACATTGTTCCTGGCCGTTGACGGTGTCTTCATGAAAGACCCATGGGCGTTAAAGTTGAGGCCCACGGGTCTCGCTCGCTCTTACCACCGATATATGTATGTGCATGTGTGTGTCTATTTTTATACATCTCTGATACATGATATGCCACTGTACAACCCTGCCTACGGTCAACTGAGCAACTTGGCGATGGATGACGGCTCGAACACAAGTGGACATCCTCGTTACGAGCCGGGTGGGGGGGATTGGCATGTTGGTGAATGATGGATAGAGAACGATTAATTGAATATTTATCAAATACAAATGTATGAACACCACACTTGACATACATATTGACCACCTAGTTGTTGAAATATTTGCCCCTTTCAAGTAACCCACCTTGCATATATTTATCCATGTACGTGCCTTCAAGATGCACACATAGGTGGTCACATTTGGAGAGAGGCCCTCACTATACATCTGATGAAGACAACCTAGAGCTTCCTCACCCAATCACGATGTTTTTCTTCAAGACCCCCTCTCATCTGATTTTTTTTTCCTCAATCAACTTCTTGCATAACTTATGATGCCTTCAAGATGCGAGCATAGGTAATTGCATCCAAATAGAAAATCGAACCACTATTTTGTGGCCTTACCTCCATTGGGCATAGCCTACAATCACTTCACTCCAAGCGACAACATTTTGAAGGAGAGTTGGCATGAGGTTGGCAACTCTTTACAGGTTATTAATGTTGTCAAAATTTGCTAGTTGACTTCATTTGGGGAGAGGCCCTCACTTTGCATTCGAAAGACACATAGTGCCACATACTTTCCATATGCAAGCATTGGAAATCACATTTCAAGTGATATCCTCCCTTTGCATTCGATCAAAACAACCCCGTGCTTCCTTGTTTGGCCACTTCAATAGCTCTTTGACAACTGGAGAGGTATTTTACTATACATTTGTTGCGAATACAGCATCCTACTACTTTTTTGCCTTGTTTTGTTTGTTTACCCTGCAATGATCAATGCATCCCAAAAGACCACATCTCAAATAGGAAGCTCATCCAAGAAACCTCACTGAATTCAACATATGTGTCGACTAAAGATGTAAGCACATGTCATCATATTTGGAGAGAGACCTCACTAAGCATACATTCACCCATGTCAAACCCCTTGGCTATTGCCACATGCCTTCCACATGTGAGCATGGGCGATCACATTTCAAAACAAACCTAGTGCCACATACCTTCTAGATGCAAGCACATCGTATCTGTTATGGAATGGATGATGAGAAGGTTGAGACTAACATTTATGGTCATGGGTGCGTGATGTAGCAGGTCAAGGCAGCTGAGTCGTGGGCAAGTGGCTGACAGCAGCTAGCATGACATTGAATAATCCAATAAGACATAGGTTTTGTAGTTAGTTCAATAAAGTTTTTTGATCCCCAAAATGGAATGTAAATAGCCTCATTTTATGAGCTGACCCTTTTTATCAATTAATATAATGCATACCTAGACGAAGCTAGCTCACTCTAGGCATGGGGGGATGATTGTGCCCAATGCTCTCTCTCTCTCTCTCTCTCTCTCTCTCTCTCTCTCTCTCTCTCTCTCTCTCTCTCTCTCTCTCTCTCTCTCTCTCTCTCTCTCTCTCTCTCTCTCTCTCTCTGCATGGTACCCTCGGTCTAGAGGGGCGTGCACACAAGTATGAGGTGTGTTCTCATCATCACGATTTCCATGTTCGCAAAAGTGATATCAGAGCCTAGGACTGCGCTTCGATCAATTTCAACACTATGAAGGCTACGCATGCAAAAATAAGTGCAACTTTGATCCTAAGTAGTAGGACTATGACTAAGAAATTGCTTAAATTTTCCATTAATTGCATGGTGTCTTGGCTAATCACATCTTAATTTCATGTAGCAGCATGCAAAATTCATCTCTGATGGGATTCGAACCCATATCTTCCCCTTCATGAAGAAAGGGAGCACGACCATTTGTGCTTTAGAGACACAGGCGTACGGCAAACGAGGACACATACAAGCAAAGAGTTGGGGATGAGGCAAAGCCACAAGAAACATAAGATCATAATTAGATCACGAGTGATGAAACATTTAATGCACTAGTAACTTGTCTGCAGAGGAAATTGATAACATAGTGAGCATTTCATTTTAAGAACAAGTTCCTAATGAGCATAGAGAGGGTACTTAATTTGAGAAAGCAACCTAGCAATTTACACCTAGCTAATTTGGCATTGACAATACTTAAAAAGAGAGAGAAATAGAACAATTGATAATAGTTGAGGACCGGATTTACATGTAGCCCGTTCCCCCTCCATAAAGGCTTTGTATTATAGCTTCTCCCATTAAAGGAGACTTTTGTACAATACAATTCTTGTGTTCCTTGATAAAACTCTTTGGTACAATGAAGGTGGAACCTTCATGCACCAAATTATTCTTAAAAAACACACCTAGTGTCCCTAGCCTCAATCCCAAGACCTCACACACCTTCAAAAATGGTGAGAGCTAGCAGGGAATGAGGAAGATTGAGAGGAAGAAGGTGTATCTTACGAGAAAGAAGTATTCTCCTCACATAATCACTCTAATAGCATAGCTTAGCTAGTAATTAGCATGGTAGAGGAGATGAGCATGCCATTGACGCTTGGCTCTTGGTTGGATTTGCATTCCATAGCCAAGAGTTGTTGGTGTAGGCCTCTACTTATCAATGCTTGGAGAAGGAGATGGAGTTCTTCTTGCACACATGAGTTGTGTGTGTGTGTGTGTGTGTGTGTGTGTGTGTGTGTGTGTGTGTGTGTGTGTGTGTGTGTGTGTGTGTGTGTGTGTGTGTGTGTGTAGCATTGTGTTAGAATAAAATGCAGCCCTCTCTCATCTTGGTCGGCTCCTCTTGCTATTTGCTCATGCTGACCTCCCATTGGCTCCTGTAAAGCTTAGCCAATTACAAATTAGAAGCAGAATTGATAGCCTTTTGACAAGTGTCCCTCTTTCCCCTTTTGTGAGAGCTTTAGGTAATTAAATAATTCAATTAAACTCTCATTGGACCTCTTAGTCTTTTGGCCAATAGGAATCAGGCAAGCCATTGGGCTACTGGATGCTCATTGGACCCCTTGGTAGACTGTCCAATAGTCTTCTAGTGAGCTTAATTTCTATTTGGTTCTTTTATAAAGCATTTTTTAAAAATTGATTAGACTAACTTTACTCTAGCCTAATTCTCACCTCTATGGCCATCCAATAGGATTTGAGGGGAGATTGGGAGCAACTGGGCTAGGAGCCTGACATGTGTCCAGTATTCCCTTTGTGTAAAGGGGGAGCTTTGGAGTGTGTGTGTGTGTGTTTCTCTTTCATCCCCTACTGAAAGGGCTCACCCCCTCCTTCCTACGAATGTGAGAAGACTTTTTAGTCTTCCCATGACCATCCAATTTTCACTTTGCTTTGGCCATTGGATAAATGAGTTAATTTTTGGAACCTTAGCCTATGGAAGTCTTAATGGAGTTGAACCTTAGGTCTTTTGTGCCCCATTGAAGCACACTGCTCTTTATAGATTGTCCCCTTTGGATCCCTATTTTTCCTCCTTTGGATCCCTGACAGAGACCGGTCTGGCAGCCTTACCAATATTCTAGCTTTTACTCCCCTAGTACTTCCCCATATTAAATGATCAGTTTAACATGAGAAAACCATTTGGGAGTATTAGATATTATTTTTTATGACATTAGCTCTCTCTTGAAATCATAGTCGCCCTCGACTATGAGGTAGAGAAGATAAAGCCTAGTCATTAGTTCGTTTGCTAGCGGGTAGAGGATCCCTATTTTACCCTACAACACCATTCCAGAATGGATGACTAGTCATTTGGCGCTTAAGAGCCTTAGCTGCCGCAAGCATGTCTGCACTTTAGTCCGTATCAATCTTCCATAATAGAGTGACAAACTCTACTTGGTGTTCAAGAGACGTCGTCCCCACAAACATGATCCTAAGCATGCATACTTATTAACATGTGCCCACAATAAAGAAAAAGAGAGTCTTACAAGACAAAAACTTTGTTTATTTAAACATATTTACATTTGCTTACTCTAGGGAATCATTGTAAGCATTGACAAGGTTTAGGTTATCCTTTAATTGTATGCCTTGCATCCATCTAGCATCTTCAAAAGGATAATTTTTAAACTTGATAAGGTATCGTCGGATAGTCTTACCGCCTCGTAATACCTTGTCTTCGTGTCGGAGAATGGACTCGGGCTGCAACACCTCTTCTTGATCTTCGATCTCCGGTGGGTCTTCAATAATTGCTTCTTGAGGTGGCTCTCCTTTGTAAGGCTTTAGTAGGCTCACGTGGAAATCTTTGTGTATGAGCCAATGTCTAGGCAACTTGAGTTGATAGTCCATCTCATTGATTGGCCTAAGAATCTGAAAGGGGCCATAGTACCTTTTTGCTACCTTAGCATAGTACTTTTGGTGTCCCATAAGATTATTGCCCGTTGTGTGCCTTAATCCAGCCTTGGGAAACTTAAGCAAGACCCAATCATCTTGTTTAAAGGCTAGGGCTCTTCTGTGCTTATCAAC
Organism: Adiantum capillus-veneris; assembly: GCF_014529385.1. Classification (NCBI taxonomy): domain Eukaryota; kingdom Viridiplantae; phylum Streptophyta; class Polypodiopsida; order Polypodiales; family Pteridaceae; genus Adiantum; species Adiantum capillus-veneris. The sequence continues at coordinate 148,607,502 of NC_140937.1, read as the reverse complement.
AACAACCTTTTGACTTTGTTGAGGGATGGATATAGCATCCTTAATCTTTTGGAAAGATTCTTGCAGGTCTCTGCTATATTCATCTGCAGCGAAGATCTTCCCATGTCCCTGGAGTAGCAGGGGACTTTTTTATCCTCCGTCAATTACCTCAAAAGGTGCTTTTTTCGTGGAACTATGCATAGTGTTATTGTAAGCATACTCCACTAAGGGTAAGTACTTCTCCCATTGGGACTTTTGATCTACTTTTTTGACATAAGCTTTTAGTAGATCAAGAATTGCTAGGTTATCTATTTCACTTTGGCCATCCGTTTGGGGATGATAAGCCGAAGAGAAGTTTAGACTTGTACCTAAATTCTCAAAGAGACCCTTCCAAAAGTTACTGGTCATTCTAGGATCTCTATCCGACACTATGGACATTGGCAAGCCGTGGTACTTGAAGATTTGTGATATAAAGAGGGTTGCCATTTGATGGGCCTTGATAGTCTTTTTGACAGGTATGAAATGTGCTTGTTTGTTAAACCTGTCTACTATCGTCCTTATTCTTGTATTCCCATGGATAGACTTGGGCAATCCAAAGATAAAATCCATGGATATGTTCTCCCATGGTGAATTAGGGATTGGCAAAGGTTGAAGCAATCCAAGTTGCTTCCCTCTATCAAACTTCATCTTTTGGCATACCACACATTTTGAAACATACTCTTGTATGTTTGCTTTCATGGCAGGCCAATAGAAATATGTTTCGATCCCTTTTAGGGAAGACTGAATCCCTCTAAAATCACATCTCTAAAATCGGGATTGATGGCGTACTCATCTATCTTAGAAGATAGATCATTGTGAGTTGCTATGGATACCGCATTCACTCTCGGTTGTCTAATGAGGGCATCGGCTACTTGATTATGCTTTCCAGCAATGTGAGTTGTCACATTATCTCTAGGTCTTACGATTAATATAAAGTTGATTCTCTCGTAAAACTTGAAATATTACCTAGAGGTGTTGTTTGTGTTTGTCTAATGAATTAGAGTAGATGATTATATCATCAAAGAACACTCCAGTAAAGGTTTGGTGAGGCCTGAATAGCTTCTCCATCAAGCGGTTAAATGTGGCTGGTGCATTGGTCAAGCCAAAAGGCATGACAATGTACTCATAAAGACCAAACGTAATGCAAAATGCGGTCTTTACAATGTCTTGATCAACTATCCTTATTTGATGGTAGCCAATTTTTAAGTCAATCCTACTAAAGTAGGTCGACCCTTGTAGCTTATCAAATAGTTCTACCCGTGGAACGGGAAACCTATTCTTAATAGTGATCCTGTTTAGTGCTCTATAGTCGACACACATACGATATGTACCGTCTTTCTTTTGCACTAATAACATTGGTGAACAAAATGGAGATGAGCTAGGCCTAACCATGCCTTTCTCAACTAACTCATGCACTTGCCGCATAATCTCCTCTTGTTGAGCTTGAGAAACTCTATAAGGAGGTTTATTAGGCAGTGAACTTCCTGGAAGAAGTTCAATTGCATGGTCGTCGTTGCCTCGTTTGGGAGGTAGTTCACAAGGGATGTCGTCAATAAAAACATCTTGGAACCCCTTGAGGAAGTTGGATAAATCAAATTCCTTTTGATTATTTATATTTTCTTTTGCTAAAGCATTAGGTTCATTTTGAGAATCTTTAACAGAAATCATGTACACGGAAATAGAGCTCTTTATTGACTTATTGAAAGCTTGCTTATGTACAAGGGGTATGGTACTACCCAACTCCTTAGCATCTATGTACATATCTTTTTCCCTAAACCTAAAGTAGATTTGCCTTTCAGGAAATTTAACATTGGTAGCCATGCGTTCAAACCATGGTGCCCCTAGGATTACATCCTCATGCTTGAGAGGAGAGATGAAGAAATCCCCCTTGTCCACATAGATTTGGACATGGAGCCTCGATTTCCCAATTAAGGGAGTGACTGAGGCTTCTTGCCCCTTGAAAGCACCATCGACAAATAGGACATCCCCCATCTCATAGGCTTGGATGCTTAGCTTGGTGGCCAACTGTGTGGATATGAAATTGTGAGTAGAACCAGGGTCAAAGAGAATGAAAGCATCATGTTCTCTTACCTTTCCCCAAGCATGGCATAGAGGAGCTCCTTTGTGATGAGCATCCTCTTCTTGAATTTCAACCAAGGTAGCTCTAGGAGGCTCATTACGTGTATTCTTGTGAGGACAAGCACGATAGGCATGCCCCTGCTCCCCACACTTGAAACAACGGTTATCTTTTTGATAACGCTCTAGCTCTTTAGGAGAGAGTTTATTTTTGCCTTTATAAACTCCCTTCTCCTTAGCTTTGTTGTTGTTGGCGTTGCCTTTGGGAGACTTTTTGACGTTGTCCTTCCCCTTAGGCTCGTTACGGTCCTAGTTTTCCGTGGGCTTAAGATTTCTCTTAGCCCCTTGTTGGAAATTGACTCTTGAACAACCATGGTACGGTGTATGAGTGCAGATATGGTGCGTGGCCTTTGGGAGTTAACATACTCCGTCATATCCTCAGTTAAACCCGCACAAAATTGTTGTTTTTGCTCTCCAAAATCCATCTTTTTGAAGTTAGTGGCTTTGAGATGTAAATCCCAAAACTTGTCTACATATTTGTGAATAGATTCATAGGGAGAGAGCTTCAAGCTTCGCCATTTGGTGAGTACTTTGTATTTGGCATCGGTAGCCAAAAATTGCTTCATGATGGAAGCTCTTAAAGCTTTCCATGTTCGTGGAGCTTCACCGTTTGCTCGTAGGCTAGACCACCATTGCCTGGCAAACTTTTGAAAATGCATAGCTACATGACGTAGCTTAGAGGACTCCGTGAAGCCCTCATCTCCAAATGCCGCATTGAATTGTTGGATAAAGGCCAAGACTTTGTCCATAGCACCAAAGGTGCCATTGTAGGTAAGGAAGAGATGTTCTTTCCTCCCTCTTTGAACTTTTTGAGCTTGGACGACCTCTTCCAGGCGGCATAGGATTTTCTATGGCCTCTTCTTTTAGGTGGTTTGAGAGCTGCGCCATCACTTTCTTCAGAAGAGGAAGAATAAGAGGAGGATGGAGAGGAGGGTGACCTCTTTCTCGCCTTTTTCTTCCCTTGTTCCTCCTTGTCTGCACCATCACTTTCTTCATAAGAGGAAGAGGATGAATAAGATGGAGAAGAGGATGACCTCTTTCTCACCTTTTTCTTCTCATGTTTTCTTTCTTCCCTCTTTGAATTATGGTGTAGAGAAGTATGTGTGAGTGCGCGAATGCGGTGCGTGTGCGAGAGAGCAAGAGAGAGAGAGAGAGAGAGAGAGAGAGAGAGAGAGAGAGTACACAGGATGTGGGTGGAGCTCCCAAATCTCACTATATGAGTACAGTGTGAGAATGAGTGAGAGGTCCTTATTCTTTGTGGGTATAAAAAGTGAGGAGATAAATGTGGGCGATCGAACACGGGTCGATGGACACGGTCAAAGCATAAGGAGGCACACAGACTTTACCTAACATCCTCCCATTAAAGGTTGTGTGGCGTAAGTGGCGAGAGAACTAGCCTACAACTAGTATATACAAGAGGTGAGAGAAGACGACTCTCATCCTATGCCCACTGGCTCACTCTGTAACGGCTCTAGTGTAGATGCGACATGCATACCACTAGGGCTAGAGCTACGATGACACTCCTGATGCAGGTACCGAGTGACGACATACATGGATCCACAATGCACAATGCCAGTGTCAGTCATCGCACGACGGACAACTCCCACTACAAATGCACCAACCGCATAAGCAAGATCAAGTCTCGAGACCAAAAGGTCAGACAGAGACCCGAAAGCTGACGAAACATGCACTATGTGTGCCAACCTATCCTTATCAGCAACCTCAATGCCATATGTATCCTCATCAGGAACTACCTGACTATGCATCACCATGTCAGCATCGTCTTGCAAAGGCATATCTACTGAGATTGAATGCAAAACCAAAAAATCAGCACCACTACAATCACACACAGATGTTTGAAGGACACTATCGCCCTCAAACATATCAGACGCATCATAGAACAATGCATCAGTCTATGGCTCAACTAATGTCACCTCAATTGATGAGTGACAAAGTTGTGCATCCCTAGAGATACCACTGTCTACGTGAACGTCACCACAAGACAAATGCACAAACCTGCTCTCCATGCAACACATTCGCAAAAGAGACACGTCTCATCTCTCTCTCCAAACATGGCTGCAAATACACAGAGACTACACCGCCTCGTGTGTCAGAAATATGCAAAGGGTATACCAGACCACTCCTAGCACCTCTGGCTATCACCAGTGATCCCCTATGCATCTGAAATGACTGCTATCCAAGGAGTACACAATATCAACTACTCCGCAACTAACGCACTCTGGCTGAGTCCTGGTACATAACGTACATCTCGTAGCGTAAGCAATGCACTGCTAGCTAAAGACATGCATACATCACCCTCTATGTCATATGTTGAACCATCAGCAAACTGCACACAACCAAGTCTCCCACTAAAGAAAGAGTAAAACAAATCATGATGTGGCATCACGTGAAAAACTACATGCGTGCCTAGTAGAAAACGCGTAGACAATGTGCTATTCCAAGACACAAAGTAGTCTGAAGGCAAGCTAGACTCAAAAGTGACATGCCATTCACATGCATACTCTTTAGCATCTGTCCTCATAGTAGCACCATGCATCTACCTCTTCCACTGCCTCATACGCCTAAAGCAATGATGCCTATTATGCCCATCGTGGCCGTAGTGCCAACATGTCAGTCGCGATTGTGAGCGAGAACCGCCTCTAACCTGAAGCATCTTCATATCCATGTCAAGACTATGGCAAACAAAGTGGGAGGTAACTCAACCACTACACAATGCTCAAAAGCATGATCAATTGCATCAAAATCTATGCTCACATATGCATAAAACAACTTCACAATCTGCAAACTCTGCAGACAAACTGCTCAACCGAGCGTGAAGCGCATAACCATATACGCAAGTAGAGAGCAAACTAGCTCAAAACGCATCCCACAAGAGAAACTGCCTGCAAATATCTGCAAAAACCTGTGAAACCTGTGACTAGCATGTATTGTAGCCACACAAGAATACACAAATCCTCGCTCCTGCGAGAGTGGGTACAAGAACACCAAACCATGTCCAAATGGACAAAACCTGTCAAATGTGAGAGCTAAGCTCGATCACAAACTATGGTGAGTAAACTCCAGCCACTATCCCACAAAAGCATACACAAAGCAAAAGCTCAAGACACCTGCTGTGTTGAAACCGGTATGCAAGCCAAAACACTGCAGAAGATGTCCTCGACTACAAATGGCATAACCTGTGGGAGTACTAGACTCAACTTGTAGTTGGGAGTCAAAAGTGGAAGCTCCAAATGACCGAGCACTCACAACTCAAGACCAAAAATGCAGAGCAAAACACGCTCGCGATGCACCACCCAAAGGGAAAACACTGCATGCAAATCCTGAATGCTACAAGCAATCACAATCTCGATCGCACCAACGATACGCATAAAACTGCTAGAAAAATGTCACCAGAGTTCCGTCAGCAAAAACGATACAAAACCACTAACTAAAGTGACTGCACACTCAAGTTCATGAGCAACTAAAGCGCATCAAACCGCACTCCAAATGCATGGACCAATCTCCACACTTTGCATACATCATTGCAAACACCTACAAATCTAGTACACAAATGCCTGATCTACCTGTGAATGCCAAAAAAAACATGCTCAAGGCATACATTGCCGAGCTCAAAATGCAATTACATGAATCTCCATGAGCATCAAACCACATAAGGCATACATCATATCCTCAACTTTTTGAACACCGGTCAGCCCATATCTTTCAAACCATTCAGAATTTGCAGAAACTTCCTTCTGCTAATTTGTAGACCACGCGAAAAAAATTGGGAATAGTGGGAATGGATATGAAATGTGCTGTTTTTATATGTCAAAATAGATTTGTAAAAATCTATAGTTGTGTATCCTAGACGTGCAGGCAATCTAAGTGATGTATCTCAAAATTGGTAAAGATTTTGAGAAAACTTTCTTCTGCAAAGTTGAAGAGGACAAAAAAACAGCCAAGAGTACAGGGAATCGGCTTGAATAAAGACGTTTTGATAGGCCAAAATAGATCTGCAAAAATGTGCTACAATTTTTGCTACTTCTCCGCCTGCTTCCTCTGCTCTGATACCAATTGTGAGTGCGCAAATGCGGTGCGTGTGTGGAGAGTGAGAAGGGGGGGGGGGGGGGGGGGGAGAGAGAGAGAGAGAGAGAGAGAGAGAGAGAGAGAGAGAGAGAGAGAGAGAGAGAGAGAGAGAGAGAGAGAGAGAGAGAGAGAGAGAGAGAGAGAGAGAGAGTACATAGGATGTGGGTGGAGCTCCCAAATCTCACTGTATGAGCACATTGTGAGAATGAGTGAGAGCTCCTTATTCTTTGTATGTATAAAGAACAAGGAGATAAATGTGGGTGGCCGGACACTAGCCGACAGACACGGGCAAAGCACGGTGAGGCACACCGCCTTTACCTAACATTATGCGATGGCCTTCTCCGTTTAGGGGGTGTTGGAGAGCGTTTTTCTTGCCGTCTTTGTGGAGCCATCTCTGTCGAGGTGGCAGGAGACTCACTTCTTTCTCGTGCTTTCGGTGGGGGCTCTACCGTTGAAACTTGGGTTCTCCTTTGAGAGGGAGATGCATCATCAAGTAGTAGGTTTTTGAGCTCTTCGTACAGATCATCCTCTTCTTCCGTTATCGGAGAGAGTCCTCTTTTGGAAGTCTCACAAGGAGGCTTCCTAGGTACTCTCTCTTCTTGGTGGGGAGTTTGCAGGATGATGAGAAGGTTGAGACTAACATTTATGGTCATGGGTGCATGATGTAGCAGGTCAAGGCAGCTGAGTCGTGGGCAAGTGGCTGACAACAGCTAGCATGACATTGAATAATCCAATAAGACATAGGTTTTGTAGTTAGTTCAATAAAGTTTTTTTATCCCCAAAATGGAATGTAAATAGCCTCATTTTATGAGCTGACCCTTTTTATCAATTAATATAATGCATACCTAGACGAAGCTAGCTCACTCTAGGCATGGGGGGATGATTGTGCCCAATGCTCTCTCTCTCTCTCTCTCTCTCTCTCTCTCTCTCTCTCTCTCTCTCTCTCTCTCTCTCTCTCTCTCTCTCTCTCTCTCTCTCTCTCTCTCTCTCTCTCTCTCTCTCTGTGCATGGTACCCTCGAGCTAGAGGGGCGTGCACACAAGTACGAGGTGTTTTCTCATCATCACGATTTCCATGTTTGCAAAAGTGATATCAGAGCCTAGGACTGCGCTTCGATCAATTTCAACACTATGAAGGCTACGCATGCAAAAATAAGTGCAACTTTGATCCTAAGTAGTAGGACTATGACTAAGAAATTGCTTAAATTTTCCATTAATTGCATGGTGTCTTTGCTAATCACATCTTAATTTCATGTAGCAGCACGCAAAATTCATCTCTGATGGGATTCAAACCCATATCTTCCCCTTCATGAAGAAAGGGAGCACGACCATTTGTGCTTTAAAGACACGGGCGTACGGCAAACGAGGACACATACAAGCAAAGAGTTGGGGATGAGGCAAAGCCACAAGAAACATAAGATCATAATTAGATCATGAGTAATGTAACATTTAATGCACTAGTAACTTTTCTGCAGAGGAAATTGATAACATAGTGAGCATTTCATTTTAAGAACAAGTTCCTAATGAGCATAGAGAGGGTACTTAATTTGAGAAAGTAACCTAGCAATTTACACCTAGCTATTTTGGCATTGACAATACTTGAAAAGAGAGAGAAATAGAACAATTGATAATAGTTGAGGACCGGATTTACATGGAGCCCATTCCCCCTCCATAAAGGCTTTGTATTATAGCTTCTCCCATAAAAGGAGACTTTTGTACAATACAATTCTTGTGTTCCTTGATAAAAATCATTGGTAAAATGAAAATGGAAGCTTCATGCACCAAATTATGCTTGAAAAACACACCTAGTGTCCCTAGCCTCAGTCCCAAGACCTCTCACACCTTCAAAAATAGTGAGAGCTAGCACGGAATGAGGAAAGATTGAGAGGAAGAAGGTGTATCTTACAAGAAATAAGTATTCTCCTCACATAATCACTCTAATAGCATAGCTTAGCTTAGTAATTAGCATGGTAGAGGAGATGAGCATACCATTGAGGCTTGGCTCTTGGTTGGATTTGCATTCCATAGCCAAGAGTTGTTGGTGTAGGCCTCTACTTCTCAATGCTTGGAGAAGGAGATGGAGTTCTTCTTGCACACATGAGTTGTGTGTGTGTGTGTGTTTGTTTGTAGCATTGTGCTAGAGTAAAATGTAGCCCTCTCTCTCATCTTGGTCGACCCCTCTTGCTATTTGCTCATGATGGCCTCCCATTGGCTCATGTAAAGCTTAGCCAATTACAAATTAGGAGCATAATTGATAGCCGTTTGACAAGTGTCCCCCTTCCCCCTTTTGTGAGAGTTTTAGGTTATTAAATAATTCAATTAAACTCTCATTGGACCTCTTAGTCTTCTGGCCAATAGGAATCAGGCAAGGGGTCCAATGAGCATTTAGCCTTGGTAGATTGTCCAATAGTCTTCTAGTGAGCTTAATTTCTATTGATTCTTTTATCAAGCATTTTTTTTAAATTGACTAGACTAACTTTACTCTAGCCTAATTCTCATTAGTCCACCTCTATGGCCATCCAATGGGATTTGAGGGGAGATTGGGAGCAGCTGGGCTAGGAGCCTGACATGGGTCCAGTATTCCCTTTGTGTAAAGGGGGAGCTTTGGAGTGTGTGTGTGTGTGTGTGTTTGTGTTTCTCTCTCATCCCCTACTAAAAGGGCTCGCCCCCTCCTTCCTACGGATGTGGGAAGAATTTTTAGTCTTCCCATGACCATCCAATTTTTCCTTTGCTTTGGCCATTGGATAAATGAGCTAATTTTTGGGGCCTTAGCCTATGGAAGTCTTGATGGAGCTGAACCTTAGGTCTTTTAAACCCCATTGAAGCACATTGCTCTTTTGCAGACTGTCCCCCTTTGGATCCCTAACAGAGACTGGTTTGGCAGCCTTACCAACATTCTAGCTTTTACTCCCCTGGTACTTCCCCATATTAAATGATCAGTTCAACATGAGAAAATCATTTGGAAGTATTAGATATTAGTCTTTATGACAAGTGATCAGTAAATACACTCAAGAAAATTGAAGCAACTGGAGGCAAAAAATTTCTTTCAGCATAACACTGAGGTTTTGGGGCTTCTTGCTCAGCCGGCCATGGAACATGATCCTTCAAATTGAAGTGCGCGAGCGAGAGCGCGTGTGAGTGTTTGTAGCAATGGAGAAGAGATCATAAGAGGAGACCTTGTGTTTGCAAGGGCTAAAACTCACTCTCTACATGTGAGCCCCCTTATTCTATTATGTACATAATGAATAAGTATAGTGGGCGGGGACCTGGCCTAACCGGCCACATGGGGCTTTACCCCAACAACCTCCCACATAAAGGCCAATGTGGTTTGTGAGAGAGACAAGAAAACCGTACAAAACATGTACAAGGCCATCACAAGTATGACCTCAGCCGACGCCCATTGGCTCACTGAATCTGTGTGCATCCAGCTCTAATCGTAGAGAAAGGATAGAGAGATCGATGTTGAGATGTCGAGCTCTACACCTTGAGCTGGCATCCACTACGGGTCTTGGCCGCTTACGGCATTTACTCACTGGCGCGTTAGGTGACCGACACGGAGGATCTCTGCCAGTGATTCTACAGTTGGACTACACTTATAGTGCCAGCCTAGTACGCTTCTAGCGAGTTCACACTTAGTGACCGCATGTACATATGTGCTACTTTTCAGCTTTAGCACTTAGTCATTTTGTACTCTCTTTTCTGTGAAGAAGAAGAAGAAGAAGCTTTCCATCTCTGTGTGCTTTGTGCTTGTCTTGTGTAGCTCTCTTGCATCCTCATTCTTTACATGGTATCAGAGCCTGGTGCAGGCAAGAGAGGCTAAGAGAGCAAGAGCATCACAATCCCTTCGTTCGCAATCCACGACTAGATGCCGAAGGCGTCTCGCGCAGCGAAAAAAATTTTAGGGGTTTTTCGCACAAGTTTCTGAACAGGTCTCCAAAGTGCAGTATACAGAGATTTACTGTACAAGTACAGTGGTTGTATGTACGCTTGATTGTGGACACTCGTTGAGTGTAGAAAGCGTTACAAGAACCATGATAGCAGGTTCAGCAGATTTGTAGGTTTTTGCAGATTGCAGCTATTTTGTCTTAGTGCTTCAAGATGTCTGACGGTTTCAGTCAGATTGTTACTGAGAAGCTTGAGAAAAATAACTACCCTGCATGGAAGTTCAGAATAACAAATTTCCTAAAAGGAAAAGGTTATTGGGACTATGTAGAAGGAGACAATGAAAAGGAACCAGAGATTCCCGAGGCAAATGCTACAGCAGAACAAAGGAAAGCTTTGAGGGACTGGCAACAAGGCCAGAGCAAAGTGATGTATTGGCTTTCTATGAGCATCACAGATGGCATGATGGGCTATCTACAGGATGCTGAAACCCCCGCCATTGCATGGAAAAACTTAGGCAGAGTGTTCGAGGTGAACACCAAGGCCAGGAAGCTTCAACTAAAGTCGGAGCTAAATCAAGTTAAGAGGAACAACCTCTCCATCAATGATTATGCTTTGAAGATCAAGAGTATCATTGAGGCTCTTGGATCTATTAAAGTCTCAGTGGAAGACGATGACATTGTCCGTGCATGCTTGGATGGTCTAGGAGATGAGTATGTACATTTTAGGTCTTCCATGAATACAAGAGACGACATCCCCGTGTTCCAAGATTTGATTTCTATGCTTATTCTTGAGGAGAAGAACCTTGACACATCTTCTTCTCATGGCAGAAATAATTCTGAACAGGCCTTCTATTCTAACTCCAACAGAGGTAGAGGTAGAGGTCGTGGTCGAGGCCCAAGGGGTTGCAGGGGCCAATTTCTGGAAGGTCAATCAAATCAAAACAATACAGGTGGCAGGGGAAACCAGTCTCAAGGCAGGGGGAGTCAAAGAGGTCGTGGTGCAGGATCAAGCAGGCAGCAACATACTCCAGATAGTAGAGAATGTTGGACTTGTGGTGAAAGAGGTCACATGTCACGTGACTGTCCAAAGGGAAAAGAAAGTAGAAAGAGAGAACAGGGCAACTATGCATCTACTAGCAGAGATGCAGATGACAGCAAAAACGAGCGCATGTTTGTTATGCAACATGTAATGAATACAATGACTGCAGAGAATTCCACCCAAGATGATGTTTGGTATGTGGATTCAGGTGCCTCTAATCACATGACGTCTCGTGGAGAGTGGTTTAGAGATATGCGCAAACCAGATGTGTCAGGCTATGTGCAGACAGGAGATGACACAGCTCACCCCATTGCTCATGTAGGGCACATATCTCTAAATACGAAGAGTGGGAAATCAAAGTACTTAGCAGATGTACTTCATGTCCCAAACATTACAAAGAATCTTGTTTCTGTTGGACAAATGGTTGAGCAGGGTTTGCAGGTTCGCTTCAATCCAAATGGCTGTTATGTAGAAGATTTCCAGAATGGTTGTAAGCTGATCACAGAGGGCAAATGTGTGGGCAGAATGTTTACGCTGAATGTAGACATGCCTGAGGTAAAAGCTGCATTATTTGCACAGGGCACAGGTGTTGTGGCTGATGTTGACATTTGGCACAAACGCATTGGCCATGTCAATGAGCAGAGATTGCGCAGCATGCAATCAAAACAGATTGTAAAAGGTTTGCCCAAATTCAAGGTGGATGGTATGCATAAAGTGTGTGCAGCATGCCAGTTTGGAAAACAGTCAAAGGGCTCATTTCCACATGAGCGCAATGTATGTAAAAAGCCACTTGAGGTGGTGCACACAGATGTTTGGGGTCCAACCGATACTGCAAGTATACATGGTTGCAGGTATTATGTCTCTTTCATTGATGACCATACAAGGAAAGTATGGGTCTACTTCATGCGTAACAAAAGTGAAGTGTTTGGTCACTTTCAAGACTTCAAAGTCATGATTGAGAAGGAGACAGATATGCAAATCAAGACATTGAGGTCAGATGGAGGGGGAGAGTACTTCTCTAATGATTTTTCAGATTTTCTGCGAATGCATGGTATACACAGGCAGTTTACATGCAGATATACTCCACAGCAGAATGGGGTCGCAGAAAGGAAAAACAGGCACATTGCAGAGGTTGCACGTGCATTGATGAATGAGAAGAACATGCCTCATCATTTCTGGGCTGAAGCTGTAAATACAGCTGTGTACATTATGAACAGGACACCTACAGCTGCGGTGCATGATGTAACACCTGAGGAAAAGTTTACAGGTACAAAGCCTGATTTGGCACACTTGAAAGTGTTTAGCTGCATAGCTTACGTGCATGTACCAGATGAGTTGCGTAGGAAATTGGATCCTAAAGCAGAGAAATGTATTCTTGTGGGATATTCCCTTGAACAAAAGGGGTACAGGTGCTACAATCCTACTACACGAGAATTACGAGTGAGCAGAGATGTAGTCTTTGATGAGATGAGCAGCTGGTACAGTAATGCACATGGCACTATTGGGGCTGATGTAAAAGATGATGTGGTTGTACAAAATGTGAGGCCACAGTCACAGGTTTTGAGTGGACCACAAGAGTCCTCTTCTCGTGGCTCTGTTGAGAAACCATGGAATGGTAGACTACGTACGTAGGTTACTCCACCAACAGGTACAGGGAATGTATCACGAAAAGGAAAGGAAAAGGTTGATGAACCTCCCTTTATGGTTGATGCATCATCAGGTTTTTCACATGTAGACATGGATTCAGATGGTTCTGAACAAAGTCTTGATGAGGAATTTGGAATTTCGGCTGTCAGGACACCTGGTGTAAGGAAAGTACAAGAAGATGCTAGAGGGCAAGGGAGTGACCCAGGACCGCGCAGATCTAATAGAGTCAGAAATCCAGTTCAAAAATTGACTTATGATGGGTATCTAGCGCATCACCAAGCCTACATGGCTAAGGTGATACAGGATGTGGAGCCCACATGTTTTGAGGATGCAGTTGGAAATGTGCATTGGGATGATGCAATGAATGAAGAGATGGCTGCATTGGAAGCAAATGACACATGGGAGTTGGTGCCATTGCCAAGTGGCAAGAAAGCTATTGGCTGTAAATGGGTGTATAAAACCAAGCATAAGGCTGATGGTAACATTGAGCGTCACAAGGCAAGGCTGGTCGCAAAGGGTTATGCACAGACGTATGGCATAGACTATGAGGAGACCTTTGCTCCAGTGGCAAAGATGACGACAGTGAGAGCTGTCATAGCAGTGGCTGCATCTAGAGGATGGATTATGCATCAAATGGATGTAAAGAATGCCTTCTTGAATGGTGAGTTGCAAGAGGAAGTGTATATGGATCAGCCACCTGGTTATGTCGATCCAGGTTACCCAGATTATGTATGCAGACTTCTCAAAGCTTTGTATGGTTTGAAGCAGGGCTCTAGAGCATGGTATGACAGGATTGCCAAGTATCTTGTCAGTATTGGTTTTAGGAGAGCTCATGCTGATCATTCACTCTATGTACGTGAGAGTGATGTGGGGATTGTGGTCATTACCATATATGTAGATGACCTTATTATTGTTGGTGACAATGCTATGGAGATTGACCATGTGAAGGGTCTTCTCAAACAGGAGTTTGAAATGAAAGATTTAGGCGAGTTGCGCTACTTTCTTGGCATTGAAGTGATCAGGACTCCAGAGGGTGTATGGCTATCACAGAGACAGTATGCTTTGGACATGTTGTCAAAGTATGGTATGGCTGATTGTAAGCCAATTTCTATTCCCTTGGATGTGAATGCAAAGCTGAGTGCGGAGAAGGGTGATGTTGTTGAGGATGTCAACATGTACAGGAAGATTGTGGGTAGTCTAATCTACTTGACTATCACGAGGCCAGACTTGAGCTACACAGTAGGCTTGGAGAGTCAGTTCATGCAACTTCCGAGGAAGCCACATTTGGATGGAGTACGACGCACACTTAGGTATGTGCAAGGTACTCTTGACTACGCATTGTTCTATGCAGCAGATGCACCATTAGCATTGTATGGGTATACAGATGCAGATTGGGCAGGTAGCATTGTTGATAGGAGATCTACGAGTGGCTTCATGTTCTCTTTTGGGAGTGTTGCTATTACTTGGAGCAGCAAAAAGCAGCCTACGGTTGATTTATCGAGCACAGAGGCCGAGTACAGAGGTGCAGCAGTTGCGGCGTGCGAGGTAGCTTGGCTACGCACATTACTTGAGGACTTGGGAGTGCAGGTGGACCAACATATTTTCATCCATTGTGACAACCTCAGCAGCATGCAGTTGGCTAGGAACCCAGTGTTCCATGCCAGGACCAAACACATAGAGGTCCATTACCACTACGTTCGAGAGCGAGTGTTGGCGGGCGACATCGACTTGGTCTACGTCAGCACAGAGGAGCAGATAGCGGATATCTTTACCAAGGCCCTCGGAGCTGAGAAGCTTCGACGTTTCCAGACTATGCTTGGACTCTGAGACATGCAGAGCTCGAGGGGGAGTGTTGAGATGTCGAGCTCTACACCTTGAGCTGGCATCCACTACGGGTCTTGGCCGCTTACGGCATTTACTCACTGGCGCGTTAGGTGACCGACACGGAGGATCTCTGCCAGTGATTCTACAGCTGGACTACACTTATAGTGCCAGCCTAGTACGCTTCTAGCGAGTTCACACTTAGTGACCGCATGTACATATGTGCTACTTTTCAGCTTTAGCACTTAGTCATTTTGTACTCTCTTTTCTGTGAAGAAGAAGAAGAAGAAGCTTTCCATCTCTGTGTGCTTTGTGCTTGTCTTGTGTAGCTCTCTTGCATCCTCATTCTTTACAATCGACACCATACTCCTCACTAAAGCCACACACATCCTACAGGTATCTCACCATACACTGCAAAGTGCCCCTATGCTCAAGGCCAACATCAGCCACTGCATGACTAACTGCTCCCACTGCAAATGCACCTACTGCAAATGCAATCTCGGGTCTCAAGACCAGTATCTCATACATGAGACTCCCAAATGCTGATGCAATCCTAGCAATATCTTCCAATTTGACCATCTCAGTCAAATCTGGCTCAGAACTCCACTCATGGAAATCACCCTGACACCCGAACTCCGATCCTTGGAATCCATCCTTGTGTCCATCGCATGTCACATGCGCACCAAGAGAATTTGCCTGTCCTGAACCATGTTTTGGTAAGAGCAATGCCTAGCTCTAACTCACACACATCAGCCTCTAGCCTAAACATATCCATGAATGACTGAATCACAGCTGAATCCTCAGCACCCAAGCCATCCATATCTGTCATCGTATCCATGAAATGACATGCCCTGCTGCACAACTGTCTGCACAACTGGCTCAACATGCTCACAAACTGGAGAATCATGCATCCTATCCGCAAAGGAGACATGCCTCATCTCTCTGCATGGCTGCGTACGCACGAAGATTGTGCCGTCTCATACGTGACGTACTCGCATCACATGAATCATGCCAACAATAGCACCTCTCGCTATGACTAGTTGTCCATGATGCAATCTGAAATTGTGCTCATCCAGTACTACTTGGTATCCGCTATCTTGTAACTGACTCATAGAGATCAAGCTCTGCGTCAAGCTTGGCATATGGCGTACATCTCTGGCAACACGTATCATGCACCACTTGGCAACAATAGTCTGACATCTCCTGCACTAACTATGTCATGCACTGAACCATCAGCTAAACACACATGTCCAAGCATACTACTAGCATATGTGCTAAACCACTCACAACTCTGCGTGACGTGAAATCTAGCACTCACATCTAGTATCCAATGTGAAGGTAATGTGTCGTCAAAATCGACATAAAAAGTGAAGAGTAAATATGGAAGCAAAGGCAACATCTCTGTCATACAGAGCCACATATGCTACATCTGCTCCCACATCATCCAAAGTGATAGCATCCCTCTTGTGCTGTCTCTTATGCTGTCTCATTCGCCGATAATAGTGCCTACGTACATGCCCTGTATGACCACAATGCAAACACACAACATCTCCATGCTTGCAAGATCGTCCTTTGATTGTAGACATCTCTCTAGACTCATTTGTGCCAAAAGCATTACACAATCTTTGCCATAACTCTCTAGTTGCACATGCATCCAAACCAATGCGATAGATAGACTCACTAAGGTGTAACATGATCGCCGAACGTGCAATCTCATCCAAGTCCTCCCACTCATCATCAATCATAGACTCTGGCCTAGCATCCATGCCTTGTAGTGGCAACACTTGGCCCAACCGAGTCAATGCATCATGCATACCTGCTTTCCAATGCTCAAAGTATGAACCATCAAACTTTGTATGGAAAAGCACAAACCTTGACAATGATGTACATGCCAAATCCATGGCGATAACTTGTGACAAGACCAAGCACAAATCGATCAACTGACAATAAACAAAGCTTGGTTAACTCATACACCAAGTAATATCAAAATACAACATAAGCTGGCATAAACTATCTAAGAGAAGTTTCAACAAATATGGCGATCGATGTAATGAACAAGTGAGCAAAACCGCGCAAATGATGCCAAAAAACCTGCTCTAATCCAAGAGCACTATGTGATAATTGATGAAACTAGCATCAACAATCTCCCTCTTGAAGAGATTACCACATGTATGTCAAATGACATAATCCGGTGAGCCCAATGTGCCATGCCTAAGTGTTGGGCGGTCGGAGACTGCTAACCGGGAACTAACACTGACCATCATTCTACATAAAAGAATAAGGACTCGTAACCTTAACACTATTGTGTTTGGACTCCACCCAAACCTGTGTCTCCTCTCTTCTTCTCTCTTCTCCATTGCTACACACTCTCTCTCTCTCTCTCTCTCTCTCTCTCTCTCTCTCTCTCTCTCTCTCTCTCTCTCTCTCTCTCTCTCGCACGTGCACTTCAATTGGTATCAGAGCTCAGGGATTTGGAGCACCATTGGAGCTCAGCGGGGAGGCAAGCGGAGAAGCAGCAAAAACTGTATCATGCTTTTGCAGATCTGTTTTGGCCTACTAAAACGTCTTCATTTAAGCCAATTCCCGCAATTCTTGACCAGTTTTTTATCCTCTTCAACTTTTCAGAAGAAAGTTTTCTCAAAATTATCACCAATTTTGAGATACGTCATTCAGACTGCCTGTAGGTCGTGAAGTAGAAGTTGCAGATTTTTACAGATCTGTTTTGACGTGTAAAAACAACTTATTTCATGTCCATTTACACTACCCATCACCGTTTTTGCGTGGTCTACAACTTTGCAGAAGGAAGTTTCTACAAATTTTGCACAGTTTGAGAGATATTCAATTCAGACACAGCAGAGTGGTCTACCTTCGTCGTCGGTTCTTCTGTGTACAGGTTTTCATTGCAGACTCTTTCTGCAATCTCTGTCACATGCATATGTGATGTAAGGTCTTGAGGGTCAGTTAAATCACACAAACCGTCGCAGCGGTTACAGAAAAGGATTTCTGTGGTTGATGTAAGACCTTATGCGGTTTATGTATTGTGATGGAAATATGCAAAGCCTATTGTTGAGGGTCGTGGTAAGATTTTATTGAGTTGGGGGATTCTCAAATGTGGAGATCCTTTCGATGATACAGGTTTTGGAGCGAGCCCCCGACATCCCCATAGTTTCGGCATCGACATAGGATGTATGTTTATGTAGTTAGTGCAGTATTGGTGTGCATCTGCTGATCCCCCATTGTTGGCATTGCTGTCATCTTTATGCGTATGCATTTGACAGTGTTCAGTTGGTCAGAGACACTCTTCTAGAGTTGGAGACATTGACAATGACAGTTCTTTGAGATTGTATCTTGCCGGTTTAGCCACTTTGATCAGCGTTTCAGTCATTGCACACGTTTGTTTTGGGTTCAGAAGTCAGTTTTGCAGGGGGGACTTTGCTGAAATTTTTCAGGTTTTCTATCATCTTCTTTAGTGCAACAGATCTATTACTTTTGTTCCTTGCCGAGTGATGGCTTCATCATCGGAGAACTCTTTGTTCAACATTGAGAAGTTAGATGGCACTAACTTCCCATTTTGGAAGGAACAAATTTACAATATCTTAGTACAGAAGAAGCAGATCCGGCCGATAAAGATGAAAGGGATAAAGCATGAGGATATGGATGAGTATGATTGGCAGGAGTTGGATGAGCTTGCTAGGTCCACCATCATGCTAACATAAAGATGAAAGGGATAAAGCTTGAGGATATGGATGAGTATGATTGGCAGGAGCTGGATGAGCTTGCTAGGTCCACCATCATGCTGACTTTGTCAAAGAATGTGTACTTCAATGTGAACATGAAAAAGACTAGTTATGAGCTGTGGAAGAAGTTACGTGACCTGTATGAGAAGCAAAGTGCAACATCACAGGTTTATTGGCTGAAAAATTTAGTTGATTAGAAGATGGATGAGGGCACACCCATGTGCAACCATCTCAATGAGTTCAACACAATTTTCAGTCAGCTTTCTACATAAGGAGTCAATTTTGACAATTCGGTCAAAGCAATGTTCTTGCTAGTTACGTTGCCAGAAAGCTGGGATACTTTTTGCACAGCCATAAGTAACTCAGCACCTCCTGATGGTTTAACATGTGCTGATGTTGAGGGCAGTTTGCTTACTGAAGAGGTTAGCAGGAAGAATCTTGATACTTCTCGTGGTACTAGCAATGCTCTTGTTGTTCATGGTCGATCACAAGAAAAGGGCAAGCAAAATCAGATAGGAAAATCTCATAGAAAATCACGTGGCCGAAAAGATATTGAGTGCTATCATTGTCACAAAAAGGGTAATCTGAAGAAAGACTGTCGAAAGTGGAAACGAGAGAAAGGTAAAGACAAGAAGTCGGAAGAAGGCAAGACTAAGGAAAGCAATATAAAGATTGAAGAGATCAATAATGTTTTTGTTGAAGATTTTGATGGAGACATTTATCTCACATCTGCCATGGATTCAACATTTTTGGTTGCCACTGATGACTATGCTTTACAGGATTGGGTTATTGACTCACGTGCATCATTTCATGTGACTCCTCACAGAGAGTGGTTCAGTACATATGATGCAGCCCGTAAAGGTCGTTTTCGTCTTGGCAATGATTTTGCTTGCGACATAGTTGGTGTCAGCGATGTGCAACTGAAATTTCAGAATGGTTCTTCATGCATGCTCAAGAATGTGCGACATGTGCCGAAGCTTACCAAAAGCTTGATTAGTACAAGACAATTGGATGACGCAGGATATTACTGCACATTTGGTGATAGTTCGTGGAAGATCACCAAAGGTTATTTAGTGGTAGCACATGGTTCAAAGTCTAAGACTTTGTACATGCTACATGTATCCAATGTTAATAACCATGTAATTTGTGTAACCGAGCAGCCAAGTGTTTCTTTGTGGCATCGCCGGTTAGGACATATGTCTCAAAAGGAAATGAAAATCTTGTCTCGTTTTGGTTATGTGCCTGGCTTCAATTTCTCATACTTTTCAGTTTGTGAGCATTGTCTTATGGTAAACAAACACAGTCACCACACAAAAGGAGAAGCACTCGAAAAAGTGAGCCATTAAAGTTAGTGCATAGTGATGTCGTGTGGACCTATGCCTAATGTCTCCATGGGAGGTTCATTGTACTTTGTTACATTCATTGATGGCTTCTCAAGGAAAGTGTGGGTATATCCTCTCAGGAAGAAGGATGAAGTTCTTTCAAAATTTCAGAATTTTGTGGCATTAGTGGAGAATCAGTTTGGCAAGAAAGTCAAGTGCTTAAGGTCAAACAATGGTGGTGAGTATGTCACTAAAGCCTTTCAGAACTTTTGTGATTCCAAAGACATCAAAAGAGAGTTGAATGCTCCATATAACCCTCCACAAAATGGTGTTGCTGAGAGGATGAACCGTACCATACAAGAGAAGTTACGTAGCATGTTGTCTAATGCAGAGTTGCCTAATGGATTTTGGGCGGAAGCATTAGCAACTGTTGTCCATCTTATTAATAGATCTCCTAACAAGGCTTTAGATGAGAAGGTACCTAAAGAGCTTTGGTCTGGGAAGCCACCTTCTTACAAGCATCTTAGAGTCTTTGGCTGTGAAGCGTATTGCCATGTTCCAAAGGAGTTTCGAAGCAAGTTGGCTCCTAAGTCAAAGAAATGCATATTTATTGGTAATGACAATCCTGGCGAGATGGGATTTCAGTTATGGGATCTTGAAGAAGAAAAGATAGTTCGCAGTAATGACGTATACAATCAATGAAGAAAAAATGCATAAGAAGTCTGTGCATACAGTGGAGGTCAGGAGAGTTATCTTCCAAGAAGATGGAATTGTCCACAATAGGGCTGAAGTTCCTAATATCAGACAATAAGTACAGAATCGTCCTGTAGTACAAGATGTTGCTGAGGGACAACCGGCTCAAGCAATTATTAGAAGGTCTACAAGAGTTTCAAGGCTTCCTGATAGATTTATTCCCTCATTGGACTACATTATGTTGGCAGATTGCGGAGAGCCTTCCTGCTATAAGGAAGCCATGTCAATGGATGGCAAGGTGAAGTGGGAGAAAGCTATGCAATCAGAAATAGACTCGTTGCATAAGAATCAAACTTGGAAGTTGGTTCGATTGCCTAACGGTAAAAAAGAATTGCCATGCAAATGGGTGTATAAGCAAAAAATTACACCTCATGATAATAAACCCAAGTACAAGGCACGACTTGTTGCTAAAGGATTTAAGAAGCAACAGGGTATTGACTTTGATGAGATCTTTTCTCCGGTTGTCAAGATGACTACTCTGCTGTGTGTACTTGCATTGGTTGCTAAAGATGACATGGAACTTGACCAGATGGATGTCAAGACGACGTTCTTGCATGGTGACCTTCAAGAAGAAGTTTATATGCAGCAGCCAGAAGGTTTTGTTGAGAAGGCAATGAAGACTTGGTGTGTCAATTAGAAAAGACTCTTTACGGTCTAAAATAGTCATCAAGGGAGTGGTATCGTAAGTTCTACTCGCTCATGCTCTCTCAAGGCTACAAACATAGCGATATGGACCATTGCCTCTACACTAAGCGAGCTAAAGATGGTAGTTTGTTGATTTTGGTCCTTTATGTGGATGATATGTTAATTGCCGAGAAATGCAGGGATGAGATTTCAGCCTTGAAGTCAAAGTTACACGCAAACTTTGAAATGAAAGACATGGGTGAAGCAAGCCATATCCTTGGCATGTGCATTAAGCAAGATACATGCAAGAAATTGGTCTATTTGTCTCAATATGAGTACATTGCTAAAGTGCTCAAGCGTTTCAATATGGAGAAGGGGAAGGCATTGAGTACTCCATTGCCTCCATATGTGAAACTTTTAAAAAATGATTACCCTAGGTCTGAAGAGGAAAAGGCTGAAATGGCACAAGTGCCTTATTCATCTGCAGTTGGGAGTTTGATGTATGCTATGATTGCTACACGTCGTGATATTGCTTTTGCAGTGGGAGTTGTTAGCAGATATATGTCAAATCTAGGCAAGAAACATTGGGAGGCAGTGAAAGGGGTTATGCGATATTTGAATGATACAAAAGACATGTGCATTTGCTTCGGAAGAAAGGAAGCATGTGTAATGGGTTACACGGATGCAGATTATTCGGGGGACTTGGACAAGAGAAGGTCCACTTCAGGCTATGTTTTTGAATTCACTGAAGGTATAGTTTCATGGCGATCTTGTTTGCAAGATTGTGTTACCTTGTCTACTACAAAGGCTGAATATGAAGCTATATGGCTTGGTCGGCTAGTGGGAGACTTGGGAATTAATGTTGAGATGCCTGTGTTACATTGTGATAGCCAAAGTGCTATACAATTGGCAAAGAATCCAGTGTTTCATGCAAAGACAAAGCATGTGGATGTGAAGTATCACTTTATTCGTGAGGTACTTGAGGGCAAGCGATTGCAGCTTGCCAAGATTCACACCACTGAAAACTCTGCTGATCCTCTAACAAAGGGCTTACCTTCAGAGCGGTTTGCACATTGTCGGGCACTCATGGGGATTGGGTAGATGATCATGGTCATTGTCTACCTGGATTGTATGTATATATACATTGTCACCCTAACTTAAAGGCACATTGTCCTTTAGGTGGGAGGTTGTTGGGGTGCTAAAGCCCAATGTGCCGCACCTAAGTGTTGGGCGGCCGGAGACTAACCGGGAACTAACATTGACCATTCATTCTACATAAAAGAATAAGGACTCATAACCCTAACACTATTGTGTTTGGAGTCCACCCAAACCTGTGTCTCCTCCCTTCTTCTCTCTTCTCCATTGCTGCGCGCGTGCGCGCGCACACACACACACACACACACACACACACACACACACACACACACACACACACACACACACACACACACACACACACACACACACACACACACACACACATGCTCTCACACGTGCACTTCAACACTCTCACAATGCGATGCCAAAACACTATGGCAAAGCAACCACTGAGTACCAAATGCAATTAAAACACGATTGCAAACCATGCGCATAAACAAATAAACTCGCAAGAAAAATCCAGTAGAGTTTCGGTAGTATTTGGCTATCTAACCATAATAACCATACATGTCATAAACATGCTCGAAACCATGAGCAAATCATGCACAAAATCCACACTCAAGCATACATGAGCTACCCCAAAGTCTCAACTCCCTAAACTTGGAAAACAATCCTGTAATCTGAAACACAAAGTGCATCAACCGCACTCTACGAGCGAGGCATATACTAGCATAAACTTGGATACAAACCAACCAATATATGGCACAAATTGATGCTCAAAATAGCTGAAAATCAGCCCACATATGCCATTGCAAGGCAAAGAGTATCATCTGCCGAAAAGCGCACATCATGTGCATCCACATGGCAATGTAAACGAGCATCAAGAATGTACCAAATGCGTAGTAAATGAGCATCCAAATCAGCTGAAAATTCAGCTCACAATCATGCTAAAAATGCTTGAAAAACTCTCTGTAAATCCGTGCACCTTACTCTTGAAATCTGCTTAATCGCACATGTCAATGCACATAATCTGTGATGAATCTGACTCTTGAATCCTGAGAGTCCACAAGAATGCATACATCCACAAAGTGTTCTCAACGTATGTGCCTAAATTTTGAAAATCTCAACCCACACTCTCTTCACTGAGAGAAAAACATCATTGCGCAAAACAAGAGAATGACAAAGCTGAATTCGAGCTCTCTGAATGTAGCAAATCACCACAATAGGCATCATAATCTTCAACTTTCCGAATACCCTGCAGCCGGTCAGCCCATGTCTCCCAAACCGTTCAGAATTTACAGAAACTTCCTTCTACAAAGTTTAGACCACGCGAAAACGGGTGGGAATCGCGGAAATGGACCTGAAATATGCTGTTTTTACAGGTTGAAACAGATCTATAAAAATCTGCATCTGTGTACCCTAGACATACATGCAGTCTGAGTGACGTATCTCAAAATTGGTAAAGATTTTGAGAAAACTTTCTTCTGCAAAGTTGAAGAGGACAAAAAATCGGTCAGGGATGCAGTGAATGGGCTTGAATGAAGACGTTTTGATAGGCCAAAACAGATTTGCAAAAACGTGCTGTAGTTTTTGCTGCTTCTTTGCCTGCTTCCTTGTTGAGCTCCAATGGTTGCTCCCAATCCGTCAGCTCTGATACCAGTTGAAGTGCACGAGTGAGAGCGTGTGTGAGTGTGTGCAACAATGGAGAAGAGAGGAGACCTTGTGTTTACAGGGGCTAAAACTCACTCTCTACATGTGAGCCCCCTTATTCTATTATGTACATAATGAATAAGTATAGTGGGCAGGCACCTAGCCTAACCGGCCACATGGGGCTTTACCCCAACACAAATGACCATTGTAATAAAGTTTTACCCATTTTAATATATAAAGTGAGCCTTAAGCTCATGCTCCCAGCTTGCAGGGTGCGCAAAGGGGAAAAGCTTCCATGGATTCAGTGTCTGCTATAGCCCTATTGCAAGCCAGCAGGTGGAGGTATACTCACCCTCGCCTCCCCCACCTTTTCCTCTTCGGTCGTGCCCTCCTTTTGTAGCCAACATTATTCATCCGCTCCACCTGGTCACCCCCTTATATTACCCGACTGGCGGTTGTTTCTGGCCCACAACTTTGGCCATCTCCCCAACCCCTCACGTAGGTTAGCAGGTGTATAAGTGTAGCGGCAGCTACTGTTTGCTTTCACCCTCGGCACGCCAGTGTCTCCCACTTTCCCCCATCTTTCTCTCTCTAAACAAGAGCCATCCACTACTCTCTCTCTCTCTCTACTCATCTCACTCTCTATGACTCCCTCTTGCATGGCGGCGCCCAGTGAAGTCGCACTTGTCTATCTTTTCGTCTCCTCCCCATCTCGACCTCACCCATCACCCATCTCGTGGGCAATAATTAATTTCTCTCTCCCTCTCTTATTTGGTTGAACTAGCAATCCTATCTTTAGCCAACTTGCACTAGCTGCATGGACTGTTGGAAGGAGTGTCGCCCGCCTTTTTCCAACTATCTTGCTCTTAGTTTCGGCATGCGACCTTCCTTCACTCCAGAATGTTGCGGCACCTCACACCAAGAACTACCACATTTGCATGCTTTCACTGTTTGTTGGCGGGGCTACTGTAGCTCCTCACATATGGTGGGTGTTTTTATTCGGCTAGCCCTTTCCCAATGTTGCCTAGCAACCTCCACAAGGAGTGACACTGCATGTGATGTAGCCGCTTTCCCCAACTCATCAGCTGGCCGACATGCATTTACACACAAAAAAAAACCTTAAGGGTTCTTACACACACATCCCTCTCGTGTGCTTGGTCACCCTCTATACACACATGCCTACACACACACACACACACACACACACAGTTGCATCTCGTGTGTTGCTCACTTTCTCTTACACACGCTCACACACATCCCTCTCGTGTGCTTGGTCACCCTCTATACACACATGCCTACACACACACACACACACACACACACACACACACACACACACACACACACACACACACACACACACACACACACACACACACACACACACACACACACACACACACACACACACACACACACTTGCATCTCGTGTGTTTCTCACTTTCTCTTACACACACTCACACCTCAAAGCTAATCGATGCAAATTAAAGAAGAAGCAAGCTGCATCGAAGCTAATCAAAGAAGAAGCAACTTAGACTTGCATATGAATAAGGCACCGTGCATACCATCACAGACTTTGAAGTGCTGCATCATGCCAAATGATGCCTCCCTTCTTCTTGATCCACTTCCTAACGAGCAATAGATTGAGCTTCTACAACAAGACATCCAAGAGCTCCAACACCAACTTGCAAAAAGTGAGAAACGCGATCGAGGTGCAGAACTCAACGAGATGAGCGACTTGCAATGATTTTCAAGGCAACTTTTGACAACCACGCGGACCGTAAAGGCCAGAAAATCAATCGTCGTGCCTTTACTTTCTCTCACTATGATGACCGCAAAATTGGTAATGTAGTCCTTTCTTGGCTTAGCCAATTTGATGATTACTTTGCTGACGAATCCAATTCCGAGAAGGACAAGGTCAAGTGTACCCATGACTGATAAGGCATCACTATGGTGGAACATCATATGCAACAACACACAATGCCCAACCACTTGGCAAGAATTTCAAGACTAGATCAAGCACAATTTTCTCCCACCCCAATTCCACTTGCAAGCTCGATGTGCCTTGTCTGCTTTCTCTTGGATAGGAGGCGAGACAGTGAGCCGATACACTCATAGATTTTGGCAATGCCTACTGCTCCTGTGAATGATGGACGATGTTCCCAAAGATACGCTCCAAATCAAGTATCAATATGGACTCCACCGCAGTATTCAAGCCAAGATCCATATCTGAAGCCATCATCTCTCTACGAGGAAATTTCTTATGCACATGATGTTGAAAAGGAGATCAATTCGATAATGCATATGCTACAAATTAATCAACCGCGACATCTGCTCCCTTCAACAGTTTTTTGTGCTACAACAATAATCGCAGGTATAACTCCAATAATTATCAGACATCACGCACTCGCAATCACACCTGCACGTGATTTGAATGCTCCACATAATACACCACCTCCACGCATTGCCTTTACCTCTATTCCACAATGCCCTACATTTGAACAACCACCTCACAATTTCACACATGCACGTGATTTGAATGCTCCACGTAATACACCACCTCCATGCATTGTCTTTACCTCTGTTCCACAATGCCCTACCTTTGGACAACCGCCTCACAATTTTGCACCGCAACCTGCTGCACCCACCCACCCTTGCACATCCACAAACAATCATCCTCGCATAGTGTGTCATCGTTGTCACAGGATTGGCCATATCATGGCCAATTGCCCTCTCAACCGCCAACGCACCAATCATGTGGCCCAACTTCATCATCTCGACACGAATACAAAACTCTACGATGAATGGACCAACGTTGCCACACCTATCGATCTCAACTATGCCGATGCAATAGGTACTCCTATCACCATACACTCTTTGTCGTGCATGAATGCTTCTATACACAATACGACAATGATGTTATTTTTGAATGTCTTGCACACAAATTACATCTAACTAAAATAAAATTACCATTTAAGGTGAAGAGTGCATTCCAAGGCACACGGTTTAATGGTATTTACATGGTTAATGACGTTGAAATAACTCAAGGTGCATACACACAAAAGCGTAATCTTCTCGTTGCACTACTACAATCCACCGATGTAATTTTAGGTATGCCTTTTCATCACGAGCATAACTCCAACACTGACTACAAGACACACACAATGTACTTCACTTTTAACGGTCAACACATCACTCTCACAAGAGACCCAAAACTTGAGACACACCCACTCCTTTCACACACTCAAGTTAAACATGCACTTAGGAAAGAAAACAAAGCGTATATGGTCTATGTGATAGAGGTTGAGGAAGAGGAGTAACCCCATCTCTCTCCTCAATGACAACAATTTTTGCATGCATATGAATATTGTTTTGCTCTTTGTGATTACCCACCTCACTTACCTCCCTCTCGCGGTGTCGAGAAATTTGCGGTCTTGCCAGGAAAGCACCGGGCTTATGGCTGTGAGAGTTTGTGAGAGAACTCAACAAAAACTATATGAAGGAGTTAAACCATAGATGCCATGAAGACTAGGGTTTGGAAAGAAGTGCAATCAAAGAAGACTCACTCTTTCTCTCTTGCACTCACACACACACAAAGAAAGAACGCAAAAGAGAATGTCAAAACAATACGAAGATGAAAACATCAAGGCTATGGTCATATCGTATCATGGGTAATATGAAAGGGTTAATGGATGAGTTAATGGAATTCAATCTTGGCTGACCAAATAGGCTACGAATTGTTCTTTGGAATTGTAGTTTTGTGCTTACCATAATATAGATATTTTGTCTAGTGATTGGGATTAATTGTGTGTACAAATCCTCTTGGTTCATAGGAAGATAACTACGCTTACATAAAAAAAAAAATTATAGTCTATGAGAGGTAGTATGATGGGATCCGGTGATAGAAGTATTTCATTGAGCCTTTCAGGGCCGAAGAGAAACACGATACGTTGTTGAAAGTGTATTTTACGGCTAATCCATACGTTAATTCTAATAGATCGTACAGAATGAAAGCGATAGAAATGATCATCATGTGGGTTATTCATCTAGGATAGTATGTGAGGAATGTAGATATGAGAGAAGTGAAGAGATGAGAAGTTTCCCTCCCAAGCCCTATTCTTGCCCGTAGGCAATAAGGATACTGCGGGGAGAGATGTACCTGTAGCAAAGAGAACCTAGAGAGGATGAATTACTAAGAATGAGAGAGATAGGTTTGGTTAAGGAGATGCATATATATATATATATATGTTGGATTAGAGATGAAAATGAAAACAACAAGAAATCAAGAAAACATCAATGTAGAACACATCTTACTTGAAACCCTTCGGCACCATTATTGATGGGAGAGAGAAGAAGAGTGGATAATTCCACTTTGAATGATACACCAAGTGCAAGACCTTCTTTGATTAGAGTTGATCTTCCAAGGTTAGCTTGTTGCAAGAATGGCTAGTCTCCCTCTAGGAGAAAGTGTAGGCTTGGGCTTATGTTAATGGCTAAGTACAATTAGGCATTACTACTCACTCCCTCAAGAATTCCTCTCATCAATGGCTTGAATGCTTGAGTTCCTTCCAAGGAAGAAGAGGTCCCCTTTTATAGGTGAAGGGAACCCCCAAGGGTTTACACAAGAAGAGAGGAGCCAGTGTGAACAGGAATTGGAAAAGTTGGAAATGAGCTGTCCCTGCATGATGTGGGAAGACTGGGGTCCAGTATTTTGATCATATCTCCTCAACCGTGGCTCCAAATAAAAAAGTAAAAATATGGGCAAAAACTTCAGCTCATTAGCTACGATTTTCATTTTAAAATCGTTTTCCAATTCGGATTGGAACCTTGTGTAAAAAATTCAGCAAAATAGGGTCCATTTATGGCAGCAAAAGTCTTCATGTGGTCTCCTTAGCCTAAACTTTCATTTAATTCCAAAGGACACCTCATGCCATATGAAAGCATGACATTGCTCCTTGACAAAGTTTTGTAATCATGCTTGCAATAATGCATTAAAATAAGTGTATCTTTGAAATCATGCCACCTAGTGTCCCACTAGGATTTGATTCTCTCCTTGTAGCTATTTAAAAAGAAATACAAGAAAAGTATAAAAAATACATAGAATATATATATATTGGACTTTACCCTAGATATAGGATCTAGCTAGGGTGTGAGATGATAATGAAATAGTAGAAATAAAGAATCAATGCTTTTTGCCCCAAGTTAAAGAAGCGGAGCTATTGATGCTTTTCCCATAGTATTTTCTGATGGTAAAGTAAGGATATGTTACCCTTGAGAAAAATAATAGGATGAGATAGAAGGCTTATTATTATACTTAAATATGCATATGTACACTATAAGAAATATAATTATGTATCTAAAAAAATACAAGATAGATCTTGCAGCATGCGTTCCCACTATGTACGTGTCACAGCACGACAGCGGCGACATAGAACACACAATAGAGATAATCCCTGGCAGTCAACCAATGCACCATGCACCATATCATCACAGTATCATGCACCAATATGAGATTCAATGACAAGTCTCTGACCTCCTAAAAAAAGGACTTATTAGACCTAGCTCCTCTCCTTTTGGTGCACCCGTCCTATTAGTCCAAAAGAAAGATAAATCACTTTGGATGTGCATTGACTATAGGGCTCTCAACAAAATCACAGTGAAACCGCTACCCTATTCCCCGTGTAGATGACCTCCTAGACAAGTTAAAAGGTGCCTCAATGTTTAGCAAGATAGACCTAAAATCAGGGTATCATCAAATTTGTATGCACCCAAATGATCTTTTTAAAACTGCATTTTGCACACAGTTCGGGCATTATGAATTTGTTGTACTTCCTTTTGGTCTCACCAATGCACTGTCAACATTCTCTCACATGATGAACAATTTTTTTTTGGAGCACTAGCATTTCATCATTGTCTTTCTCGATAATATTTTAATTTTCAATAAATCACAACAAGAACATGAACAACATTTTCACACTCTTTGAGCTTTTACGTGACCATGATCTCTATGCTAAGCCTAATAAGAGTCATTTCTTCTAGACCAAAATAGAGTACTTAGGTCACATTGTCTCTAGTGTCGGTATTCACCCAGACCCCAAGAAGATAGAGACCATCCATAATTGGCCAACCCCCAAGATCGTACACAAAGTTAGATCATTTCTAGGTCTCTCTGGCTTTCATTGTAAATTTGTCAAGAATTACCCTCGCATTGCACTTCCTCTCACCCTTCTCACATGTAAGCATACGAATTTTTGCTTGGGTGAAAGTCGGCAAAAAGCATTTGACACAAGTATTTTCTCACACATGCACATGTTTTGCAACTGCCTAATTTCACACAACCTTTCTTTGTTGTAATCACTGCTGCTACTGGATCTAGAATCGGTGTTGTGTTAATGCCAACTGACCACCCCATTGCATATGAAAGTAGGAAGCTCAAGCCTAGTGAATCCAACTACAATGTATATGATAAGGAACTCCTTGCAATAGTTCATGCATTAGACATCTGGTAACATATCTTATGGGTTCCAAAATCCTCATTAAGACTGACCAACAGGCTATCAGGCACCTCCTCTCTCAATCTACTCTCTCTGATAGGCACATTAAGTGGGCTAGCTTCATTCAAAACTATCACCCAATGATACAATATCAACTTGGAAATCCAATGTTGTAGCTGATGCCCTTAGTCGTAGGCCAACAGATGATGTGCAACCCTCTAATCTTCACTCTTATACGTTTGCTAACTTTCAAGCAGTGTATCTTAAACATCTTTTTCCTCCTGAAATTTAATATTTTGATGCTATGATTGATGCTTATGAAACAATTATGGATTTTTCACATGCCTGGTCTGATTTAGTTGCCAATAATTATTTACATGTCGGTGACTACTCTTTTGCAAATGGTTTTGTCTTTTATCGTAAAAAGCTTTGTGTCAGTGCACGCTAATGCATACAACAAAGTATATGGGTCACCGTGGAATTCAAAGAACTTTCACCGCTTGCAATGATTACTTCTTTTGGCTTGACATGAAGCACGATGTTGCACAATTTGTCTCACACCACATTGTTTGTCAGCGTGTCAAGAGGCACCATGGTAAAACTCATGGACTTCTTATGGACCTGCCTATTCCAAAGGGCCCTTGGGAAGAGATTTCCATGGATTTTATCACAGGTTTTCCACCCACCTCTTTGCACAATGATATGATATGGACTATCGTAGATAGGTTCAACAAGAAAGAATATTTTATTCCCTAAAAAAAGACCCTCACTGCACCTTAAGCTGCCAAAATGTTATTGAATCTCATTTTTCCTCACCATGGTTTTCCTAAAGTATTAATTTCTGATCATGATGGTTGATTTTGAAGTCATTTTTGGTCTATAGTGTGCACTAACCTAGGCTTCGAAATGAACCTTACATTTGCTTTCCACCCTGAAAGTAATGGGAAGATCGAAGCTACCAATAGTACTATCCTTGACCAACACCTCCCTCTCCTCCAATTTGCTTTCAACAACACTCCACACTCTCCCACAAACAAAGCTCCCTTTGAGATTGTTTATGGTAAGAAGCTGTGTGTCCCTCTATGACCACCATCACTAGTAATGTTCCTGCGCCAACACCCTTGCACAAGATCATGTTCACATTTTGAAAGAAGTCACCACAGCTATCCAAAAAGCTCAAGCACGCTACATTGAACAAGCAAACAAAGAGTGTAAGTTCATTGAGTTCACTTTAAATGATTATGTTTGGTTGCGTATATTGAAAAGCGTCGTTTGAAGAACATTGAAAATCACCTCAAGGTCAAGTTAGCCCCTACATGTTACCCCTTTAAGATCATCAAAATCATTAACCCCAATGCATACAGGCTTGACATTCCACATCACTGGCGCATGCGAAACTCCTTTCATGTTAGTTTGTTGCAAAAATTTAAAGGCACCCCACTTATTGCACCTGTTTTTGAAGACCCACCATTACTCAAAGATGATGAAGAATTATTAATCCCAGAATCTATTATTGATCATGATCTTACTACTACACGCATCGTTACACAATAGTACAGATACATTGTTAAATATAAGAATCACTCTTTTGAAGAATGTTAATGGCTTCCGACAGCCATTTATATGTCCCACGTACCAGCGCGTGATTTCTGCACACCACAATCACAATAATGCATTTAGGCATGATGAGGCACGATTAGGCAATGCATAGCATCAAAATTTGGTGGAATGGTTTACTTGTTATGAATGGAACGGAATATAATGAATGGGATGGATTGGTACATTGGTTGGTTCTTATGGAATTGATTCACACACATGTTAGAGCTCCTACTTTTGGAAAAGATAGGTTCCTCCGTTATACACGTTGTTCTGGCTTTTACTATTGCTACATACACGTGTATTAGAGTTCCTATGCCTAATGAGGTGGGACTACTCTCTTGATATTTACATGTGGAACTGGCCCACCACATATTTCTTTGCAATTGTTATGTACAATTGAGGTTAGTTGCTTTTGTTACCCTGAGGTATGTTATGGAATGGAAAATGAGAAGGTTGAGACTAACATTTATGGTCATGTGTGCGTGGTGTAGCAAGTCAAGGCTGCTGAGTCATGGGTAAGTGACTAACAACAGCTAGTAGGACATTGAATAATCCAATAAGACATAGGTTTTGTAGTTAGTTCAATAATGTTCCTTTATCTCCAAAGTGGAATGTAAATAGCCTCATTTTATGAGCTGACCCTTTTTATCACTTAATAAAAATACATGCCTAGAGGAAGATAGCTCACTCTAGACATGGGGGGATGATTGTACCCAATGCTCTCTCTCTCTTATGCATGGTATAAAGGGGCATGCACGCAAGTATGAGGTGTGTTTTTGTCATCACGATTTCTCTGTTCGCAAAAGCATCACATTTGGGGAGAGATCCTCATTTTGCATCCGATGAAAAACCCACAGATCCGCTTCATTACATGCCCATTTTGGAAGCTCTTCAACAACTAGAATCCTCGCTATACAATTGTTGAAGACATAATAACCCACTATTTCCTAGCATTGTTCTTGTTTCCATGTCTTGCAATGATCAATGTATTCCAAGAGACCACATTCCGAATAGGAATCTCATGAAAACAAATACACCACATTTGGAAAACATGGAGACCGAAGATGCAAGCACCGGTCATTGTAATTGGGGAGAGACCTCATTCTCCATCTCTCACCCATCTCAAACCCCTTGAACACCACCACATGCCTTTCAGATGCGAGTACAGGTGATCGCATTTCAAAAAGAGGCCTCGCTCCACATACCGTCCAGATGCAAGCATAGGTAATCTCATTTCGAGAGAGACCCTCACTGATTCGATCAAAACAACTTACCGCTTCCTTCCTGTGCATTTTGGAAGATATTCAATGACTTTGGATACATATTGATGAAAGTGATCCAATGCATGAAATTGTTGGTAAGAGCGAGCAAGCTCGGGGGGCACTTAAAAATTGTATGAATATCATGTGAGTGCAGCAGAAGGGGTTATTAAACTTCATTTTTTCTCAAATTTTTACATACAGAAGGGTACTGTAATATGAAATTGGGAAAAAAATTATAGATTGAATAGGAAAAGGGTGTATTTTATTTGTAAAAAAATCACAGATAAGCAGTTTTAGAAATTGTTCTTGAATGCACATGATATACATAATTTATACATAGTGACCCCCCTCGAGCGAGCAAGGCCCGCCATTTGCAGCAGGTCGTGTGAGCTAGTAGAAATTGGTTTTTTTGTTTTTGTTTATTTGGGGGGGGGGTTCGCTCACATACTAAGGGGTCCATGTGGCATGGTGGTGGATATGGGAAAAGACCAGCTTATGGCCGATAAGTGAGTAGAAGGGAATTATGATTGGAGAAGGTGTTGATGATGTGCCTACCCTTGATCACATTGCCAATTCTCGCATCTTCCCTCTTTGTGGATGCACTCGGCTTTCCATCGTTAGGAGTGGATGCACACATAAGAGGAAGCCTCCATGGGAGGGGGTAATTTTATAGATTTTTTACCCATACCCTCCATTGTAGCATGTCTCAACATGCCAACCAACATTTTCGTGTTGGTGGTACCTCATTGGTTTGCTGCGTGGGTTGGTCCACATGGCCCTGTCCTACAACACGCAATGTCACTGGTCCTCATCAATCTGCCGACGGTAAAATGGATCGCATTGATAGGCGTTGTCTTGGACTGAAGTTGCACTATTAGAAAGAGGAGCATTGAGAGCCAAGATCCAAGACTAAAGTAGCATATGATCAAGCTTCACAATGAGGTGGAGATGAGGTGCAGCTACGCTCCATCTACAACAATCTAGGAGGAAACGATGGAGCAAGGAGGTAGTGACAAGGTTGCACATCATTCCCAACGGGAAGAGAGATGGATAGGAGTACCAACCCATGTTCTCCATCGTCCCCTTCATTTTGCTCCAGACCTGACTCCTGTCCAAATTATGATCAATCAACCTTATCTCCTAGCCTATATTATAGTATAAATGATGATGATGAGAGAATGCCAGAGAACTTTGTAACATTGGTTTTCTTCAACGGGTCTTCAACCTATGAGTCATAATACGAACCAAGGTTTTGGTCCTTGATGCAAAGATTTTGATATTAATCACACTCACTAATGATGACGATGGTTTGATGTGGCATGAAGGGATTCTTAGCGGCAAGGTTTTGTTGAGTATAGTACTCCAAAGCTCTCTCTTTTTGTCGATGCTCTTGCTCTCTCAACCTCCTCATATTAACCTCTGTACTGGATGATAACTTGCAAGCCTCCATCATCTATGCACCATCATCTATGTACTATGCAAAGCTTGCTTCGGTGATGTTTTTATGATCTCCACCTAATCGAGCTCAAGGAAGATCTCTTCTGCTTTTCTCATTTCCTCCTCATAAGCAGGCTCTCTTCCTCTTTGGCCTTGGAATGCTTGTGAAGGAAGGCCGCAATGCCTCCTACGATAGGTGAGAGTGTTGTGGTTGAGGAGGTGTGGCAATGGTGAGGAGGTGTGAATAGGCACAGCTGCAAAGCCTACGGCAAGAGAAAAGCAACGAAACACTTGGGGCAGGAGCAAAGGCAATAGCAGCACAAGAGCAAGAGCACGTTAATAGGTTGAGGGAGCATTTTCACGACAGGCTGATGGGAGGAGCTAGAGTCTAATAGCCTGACTAACCGCTAGGTCAACGGTGGATAAATCAACGGTGGATCAAAGCGGAGCCGTTGTTCCCTTCACTCGACCTCGTGGCCTTTATAGATGAGACATCTCCAGACACAACGGGTGGAACTCAATGCTAGATGCGATATGCAAGGTGATGTGCATATTGTGCTACCTCATGCTTAATTAAAGGACGTTGCTGTTGACGGCTGGGTCAACAACACAACATAGCTCAAGTTTCGTACCAAAGTCTTATCTTTTGTGAGTTATGAAATGCTGCGAATTATGGCTATAAACGTCATTTGTAATGAGTAGTTATTCTAGTTTCAGAAGCCGGGGTGCAATGGCACTTCCAGATTGTAAATACAAAGCCATTTGACCCTTTCAACCCCATTTTTGGTTAAAACTAAGGTAGCCTTAGTATATAAGGTACCTAGGTCATTTTGTAAAGGGGGAGAGACTTTAATCATAATCCAAACTTTAGCGCTGCCGTCTACTGTGTGTGAGAGAGAAAGAGAGTGAGCGTGAGCTTTATCCTCTTGCTATGCCTGGCTCGCTCAACACATAGGATATCCAACTGCACCATTGCTGTAGGCTCGAGGAGAGCTACATGACAACGCCAAGCATTCCACGCGAGACGAAGCGCACACGCCGACTCATCTACGAGCTATTTGTGGCCGTAAGTGTATCAAACGATGTCTGTTTTCTGCGTGCTAGTAGTCTATAGAATTGTGGCGACATAAGCTACACATAGGTACTCATAAATTTCAGTTTCGGGCACTTTCAAAATTTTGCTCTGTCATCCTACGCGTTTTCCGCAGACGGGTTTAGAGTGAGGGTTTTGAGTGTAGAAGCGTAGGGACAGGTGTATCCTAGTGAGGGGATGGTGTTCCTTAAGTTTCATATGAATCTTGCATGATTAGGTGAGTTACCGTCCGTATGTGTGTATGTGGCTAGGTGGTGTAGTTGAGAGCAGTGAGGTTCTTGATTGTGGTTTAGTTGGCATTCCAGAGTGTTGCATGTGTAGGATGGTCTTAGCCTGACAAGCTAAAGAGATTTCCTCTGTGTGCCTATCGTGTCATCTGTGTCCTTGATTGACATTATGTTGATCTAGGTAGTGTTTGCATGCACTTCATGGGTGTGTGAGTCGCTTCCACAACATTGGCGCCGTTGCCAGGAACACAAGGACCTAAGTAGATTTCCTACTAACACTCGTGTGATGGTTGCTTGATTTAGTTTCGGCTAAAGAAAACGTTTTTCTCTTTCTCTTTTTGACTGCAGGTGAAGATCTGATTGCAGTCTAGATTTGAAATTTGAATTTCAAATTCAAAAGGCTTATCATGTCATAAAATCTAATATCTAACCAACCCAACTGATTTTCTCATATTAAATTGATCACTTAATGTGGGAGAATAAACGGGAACAAGTGTTAAGATATAGATATGTGCTTATAGATCTATCTCAACACGGGGCCAATAGTAAAGGGGCCCAAATGGGAGATGGTCTATCAAGAGCAAAGCTAACCAATGGAGCATAAGACCTTAGGGTTAGCTTCATTGAAGACCTCCAATAATGTGTGTAAAAGCCCTTTGACCTTAGGTAAGCTAGGGCTGAGCTTGAGGTGGGAACCCGGCCCAAGCTCGAGGTGTTTGTCCTGCTTGAGGTGCTTGTCGTGCTTGAGGTTTTTGTCCTGCTTGAGGTGCTTGATTAAGGTACTTGAGGTGCTTGACTTACTCCATGCTTGAGGTGCTTGACTTGCCGCTTGATTAAGGTGCTTGAGGTGCCTTGACATGCTTGCCTGAGATGCTTGTGGGAATACCCCCTAGTCCAAGTGCTTTGTCATGCTTGATGACTAAGGTGCTTGAGCTCCTAAAGTCAAAAGCATCCCTACAAGAGGGGGGGCGAGCCCTTTTCCTAGGGATTAGAGAGAGAACACACACTCACACTCACAAGGGAAGCCCCAGCTTGAAGAGGCAGCAAGGACACATGTCAGGTCCCTACCCATGTTACCTTCATGTGTTGCTTGAAGCCTATTGGCTAGGCTTCAAAGGGGTCCAATGATAAATTAATTGAATTATCTAATTGTTTTTTGCATTTATCAAGTCCTCTCTCTCAAAGGGGAAAGGGGGACACTTGTCCCAAGGCTACCCATGTTGCTTGTAATGGCTCCTGCTTGTGATTGGCTAGGCCTGGAGGGGTCCAATGAGCTTCAAGCATGAGCTACAAGGGGGGGTCGACCCAAGCAAGCTAGGGGGGTGCTTAGGGGGTATACTCACCCACACACACACTCACAAACACTCTCATTGTGTACTATGCAAAGTGCAAGAGCTCCCTCTCCTTCTCCAAGCAAGTAGAGGTTGAGAGCCTACACCAACACTCTTGGCTATGGAGTGCAAATCCATCCAAGAGCCATGCTTCAATGCTTGAGCTTGCCATCTATTTCTTCTTCATTACTATGCTATTATGTATGCTAGCACAAGAGTTATGATAAGTGAGGAACTAGCTCTTTCTCGTATGAAATGGTTCTTCTTCCTCTTCCCTACCCTCATTCCCTGCTAGCTCTCTCCACCTTCGAAGGTGTTTGAGGTCTTGGGACTGAGGCTTGGTATAGTTAAAGCTTTCTTCAAGTTTAGGTTATGCTATGATGGTGATGCATGAAGCTTTCCATCTTCATTGCTTCACCTAGGTCACAAGGAACACAAAGAATGTATTGTAACAAGTCTCTCTTTATGGGAGAAATCATAATACAAATGCCTCTTGGAGGGGGGACCGGCTCCACATAAATCCGGTCCTCAACTGTTGTCATGTTCTCTAAATTCTCTCTCTTGCAAAAGTATTGTCCATGCCAAGTTAACTAATTGCTATAATTATGTTGCTATCTTCAATTATGTCTACCCGCTATGCTCACAAAATTATTTCTTGAAAGTACTCTCATTAAATTCCGCTACTCTCAAATTGAATAGTCAAATTCCATTACATTGGTATCAGAGCATTTGGTTTCTCTTTTCTTGCTTAAGAAGAGAGGTCCTTAAGTAGCCTATAAATGGTTGATGTTTTTAATTATAATAGAGTAAGTGGAACTGGGATCTAATATCGGTTTTGTTAAGCCCACTATGTGGGGGATGGTGCACACCTCGGGAGCTTTGGACTTAATAATGGAGTCTTTTTAGACTTGCCTACGGCTTTACCATTATTGAGCCATAAGAAGTCCGAAAGGAGCTAGCCCTTGGCAACTCTGCTATGTTAGAGCTACTCCTCTACTCTCTATAATTAACCACTTTGAGCCGTGGGTGTAGATACTTAAGAGCCGATTTTCAAAGGCTAAGAGGAGTGGTAACTAAGGTTTTGTATTGCCAAAGCATACACTAAGTATAAACATAAATTTTGTTAACATGGCTGACAATAATCAAGAGAGTAGAATGAACATTGATAGCTTTGATTTTGCACATGAAGGTGCTAATGATGATGCTCCCATGTTTGTGAATTATCTCATCACTAGGTTGCAACAAGTTATGGGCAACCCTGTTTTGCAAGCCGAAGACTCAACAACTTCTTGCTTATGGAATTTCCCTTCCTCTCCCAGAGGAGAGAGAGCTTAGGAGGCCTCTTGAAGAGACCCCCAAAAGAAGACTCTCTCCCATTCGAGAGGAAGAATCCAAAGAGAAAGAAAGCAATGACAGTTTAAGTTCTTCTGAAGATGTGGCTCCACGAAGACGGCGGTCTAGACGATCGCCTACTCCTCCAAAGAGGAAAAGAGCAACCTATAGTCCTTCTCCTCATCACTCTGAAAGGCAAGAGAGGAAACAAAGGAAGAAAAGGGCTAGGAAGAGGTCACCCTCTTCTCCTTCTTCTTCACCTTCCTCCTCTTCCGATGAAAGTTATGTCTATTCTCCTAGAGAATACAAGAGGGGAGGACATCGAAAATCATTTCCTGCATGGCGAAGGTCACAAAAGCTAAAGAAGTTCAAGGAGGGAGGAAAGAGTATCTCTTTTCTCACCTACGATGGCACCTTTGGTGCTACCGACAAAGTGTTGGCCTTCATCTAGCAATTTGATGCGGCCTTTGGGGACGAGGGCTTCACAGAGTCCTCCAATCTACGCCATGTAGCTATGCACTTCCAAAAATCAGCTCGTCAATGGTGGGCTAGCCTTCGTGGCAATGGAGAAGCCCCAAAGACATGGAAAACTCTACGAGTTTCCATAATGAAGCAATTTCTTCCAAGCGATACTAAAGATAAAGTTCTTACCGAATGGCGCGGCTTGAAGCTTCTCTCTCATGAGTCTATCAACAAGTATGTAGACAAGTTTTGGGATTTACATCTCAAAGCTACTGTCTTTCAAAAGATAGACTTTGCCGAGCAAAGACAGCAATTCTGTGCAGGATTACCTGAAGAGATGGCCGAATACATCAACTCTCAACGGCCCGGTACTATTACCGAAGTAATCCATCACACCATGGTTGCTTCACGTATCAATTTCCATCAAGGGGCTAGACGTAATGTCAAGCCCATGGAAAACAAAGATAAAAATGATGCAAAGGGGAAATCGAATGCTCAAAATAATACCCAAGGCACTTCCAACAAGAACAACAACAATCGGTCCAAGGAGAAGGGAGTTTACAAAGGTAAAAACAAACTCTCTCCTGAAGAGCTTGAAGCTTTTCGCAAGGACCATAAGTGTTTCAAGTGTGGAGAGCAAGGACATGGCTATCGTTCTTGCCCCAAGAAGAATACTCGCAATGAGACTCCTAGGGCTTCCACCATCGAAGCTCCAAAAGAGGATGCTCATTGCAAAGGATCATCACTCTCCTATGCTTGGGGAAAGGTAAGAGAGCATGATGCCTTCATCTTGTTTGACCCTGGCTCTACTCTCAACTTCATATCAATAGAGTTGGCCACCAAGTTGGGCATTCAAGCTTTTGAGATGGGAGATATAGTAACAGCTGATGCAGATTTCAAGGGACAACAAGCCTCCGTTACTCCCTTGATTGGGAAGTTGAGGCTTCATGTCCAAAGCTATGTCGACAAAGAAGACTTCTTCATCTCTCCTCTCCAACATCAGGATGTTATCCTAGGGCCACCATGGTTTGATCGCATGGCTGCCAACATGAAGTTCCCTGAAAAGAGAATTTACTTCACCTACAGGGGAAAGAACATGTATATAGATGCTAGTGAGCGTGGTCGCACTATTCCACTTGTAAATCCTCTTTCTTTTGATAAATCAATGAAGAGCTCAATTTCTGCGTACATGATTTATGTCAAAGAGTCTCTAAAAGCTAATAATGTTTCATCAAATGAAAATGATAGGAATCAAGAAGAGTTAGACTTGTCTACTTTTCTAAAAGGATTCCAAGATGTGTTCATCGATGATATCCCTATGGACCTACCTCCAAAATGAGGGGATGATGACCATCGTATTGAGCTCCTTCCAGGAAGCTCACCGCCTAACAAACCTCCTTATCGAGTCTCACAAGCTCAACAAGAGGAGATTATGAGGCAAGTACAGGAATTGGTAGACAAAGGGATGGTGAGGCCTAGTTCCTCTCCCTTTTGTTCTCCAGTCCTTTTAGTGCAAAACAAAGATGGTACATATCGTATGTGTGTGGACTATCGAGCACTAAACCATATCACTATAAAAAACAGATTTCCCGTGCCTCGGGTAGAAGATCTGTTTGATAAGCTACAAGGCTCTACCTACTTCAGTAGGATTGACCTTAAGAGTGGCTATCATCAAATAAGGATAGTTGATGAAGATATCCTAAAGACCGCGTTTCGCACAACATTTGGTCTTTATGAATATCTAGTCATGCCTTTTGGCTTGACTAATGCACCAGCTACTTTCAATCGTCTCATGGAGAAAATTTTTAGACCATATCGTAAATTCATTGGAGTGTTCTTTGATGATATCATCATCTACTCCAAGTCTTTGGAGGAACATAAGCAACATCTCCAAGTGATTTTTCAAGCCTTGAGGGAGAACAAACTTTTTCTCAACCAAAAGAAAAGTGAATTCTTCCTTCAAGAGATTCAATATCTAGGTCATATTATCTCTCACGATGGTATTCGTATGGATCCATCAAAGTTAGAGGTAATAAAATCATGGCCTAACCCAAGGAATCTACATGAGCTAAGAAGATTTATTGGTATGTGTGCATACTATAGACGCTTCATAGCAAAATTCTCTCAAGTAGCAGGACCACTACACGACTTAACA
Source organism: Adiantum capillus-veneris (assembly GCF_014529385.1). Taxonomy (NCBI): domain Eukaryota; kingdom Viridiplantae; phylum Streptophyta; class Polypodiopsida; order Polypodiales; family Pteridaceae; genus Adiantum; species Adiantum capillus-veneris. The sequence continues at coordinate 148,566,297 of NC_140937.1, read as the reverse complement.
GAGAAGAACGTTAAGTTTGTATGGACTGCTAAGGAGCAAAATGCTTTTGAAAAAACTCAAAGAGAAGCTTACTTCCCAATCAGTCCTCGTGCTTCCGGATCTCTCAAAGCCATTTGAGGTCCAATGTGATGCGTGTGGTGATTGCCTTGGAGCGGTTTTGCTTCAAGAAGGGCATGCCATAGCATATGAGAGCCGAAGGCTCAATAGTGATGAACGAGTCTTGGGCATTTATGAGAAAGAGCTTTTAGCTGTTCTACATGCCCTAGACACATGGAAGCACTACCTATTGGGGACTCCATTTATCCTACGAACCGACCACCAAAGTCTCAAGTATTTCATGACGCAAACCAAGCTTTCCGACAAACAAATGAGGTGGGCAAATTTTCTTTCGCAATTTAATTTCCATATTGCTCACATAGCTGGTAAGCACAATCAAGTTACCGATGCACTTTCACGACGACTAAAAGTTAATGTGGTGTCTATAGCTACTCACAATGATCTATCCTCTATGATAGATGAGTATGCTATTGACCCTGACTTTAGAGACATAATGTCAGCCCTTGCTTTGGGGAAGAAAGAGGAACCATTCACCTTGCAGGATGGTTATCTTCTCCACGGCAATAGGCTATGTGTTACCCATTCCCTTCGTGAGAAGGTTATGTATGAATCCCATGCTCCTCCATATGCAGGGAATAGAGGTATTCAACCTACTCTCCGAGGAGTAGAGACGTATTTCTATTGGCCTACCCTGAAAGTGGACATACAAGAGTATGTTTCAAAATGTGTAGTATGCCAAAAGACCAAGTATGATAGAGGGAAGCAACCTGGATTACTCCAGCCATTGCCTATTCCAAATTCGCAAGCTCTTGGTATCCATGATTTTTTGTTTGGATTTCCACTGAGAAAGTACCATTTTAATCTCCAATTTTGTTTTGAGCTCTACTATGAAAGATGAAAAAGTCTTTAGAGAGCATGGTTTGACAGACTCGACATCCCCGTATAGAGATCGTATATCTCCTGGGAAAAATTTGTGATCCATATTTATCTCAGGGATAGGTGTTGACTGTAAAGTAGCACTACCATCTTTTTGGTTTTTGATTGAGTCCCACAAGGATTGTGGCCACGGTTCTTCTACCTCCGGAATAGGCATCACTACTCGTGAGCCCACCCCATCTGTGGTATTGGCTACTTCCTTTGTATCTAAAGGTGCCTCAACTCCTGGCTGTTCCACTTTGTTTATAATACCACGACTTTCCAATTCCTGCACTTTATCATGGATTAGCACCTTCATTTTTGGAGCATCTGGAACATGTGGTTTCATAAGAGCTTGGGCTTTTTGGATGAGCTCCTTGCACATTTGCAACCTCTCTTTTTCATACCCCGGGTGAGGGTACATTAGCCATCTATCCTCTTGGGTTTGGTTGGTCTTTAACCTAGCATCATAAGCTTTCAAGATCGTATCCAAAGGTTCAAAGACTTTGTTGACCAAGACTAAACCTCCCGAGTTAGTCTTTGACTCTTTAGATCCCTTTGTATTTTCCTTGCTTTCTTGCTCATGTGTAAGTTGTTCTTTGGTTAGGTGCAGTTCAATTTCCAAAGCTGTTTTCTCCTTCAGGCTCTTCGCTTTCATTTTGTCTCGTTTGGCTTTCCATGATCTTCTTTCGAAAGTTCTCACCGATATGTTCTCAATTTCTCTTTGAACAGGCAATGTGGATTCTTCAATTGATTTGTTTTTGGTAGCTTCTTGAGCTTGAGCTCGATTCATCACGTTTAAAGGAATGGCAGGTTCTACCTTGGATCCGCTTGAAGAAGGTATTATGCCTACACCGTTTTTTGTTGCTTTCCCTCTGTAGTTTGGATTTTTAGCACAGTGTTGGCGTAGATGGTCTATCCCACAACGTTCACAAAATACGAATAATTTGATTTGTGGACCTTTGTTTGGACAACTTCGTGCCCAATGATCACCTCCACACTCATAGCATGGACCTTCTTGTTTCATACCTGGTGATATAGCTAATGGTTGTTCTGTCCTGGTAAGAATATTCTTCGAACCATACTCCTGATGATTGTCTATGAACATGAGCGTATTTGCATCCATGGAGTATTGATTTCTTGTAGGTTGTGGCACATGTGTTGGCTGAGTGCAGTTGAATACTACTCTGCCATCATTCAGAAGAGGTGGTTGTTGCCCTACCACACGTTGTACTTTGGCTGAGTGTTACACCATGGAGTGGGATGATCCCCTCCACAAGTATTACATCTCCTCAATTGAGGTTGTCGTACATTCATGTTCTATTTGTAGTCTTTGTTTATTCTTCTAATCACCCTCTCGACCACTTGATCAATGATTGGTTCCCAAGGAGTTTGAACATCTCTATTTGTTGTTGATTCACTCTTTGAAGATGAGGCACTACTAGTTGTATTTTCTGTATCTTCAGTCACCTCTCCATAGGCCTTGCAATTATCAACTAGATATAGAGCTTCTCTAGTGACTTGCTCAAACGTTGTGCATCCTTTCAAATGTAGGTCCTTTTTGAGAGTTCATTCCTCAAGCCCTCTATGAAGAGAACTGAAAATCTCTCATCTTGCAGTAGCTCTCTCACAGGACATCTCTTGATGTATTGTTTGAAGCGAAGCAAATCTTCGTTCACTTTTTCATCCTTTTTCTATTTGAAAGTGTAGATTTGAGACACAATGTTATGTTTGATTCCCCTTTTTGAGAACTCTTCTACAAACTCTTGTAAGAGTTGTGCTATGTTGGGAAAATCATCTCTATTTAGTGGTTGGAACCACATCAGGGTTGTTCCTCCCAATGTCAACTCGAATCCCTCATACTAAGCATGAAAATGTACAATTCTTTCAGCCCTCAAAACTTGTTTGAAGAGTGAGACATGAGTACATGGATCCCCTGACCCATCGTATTTTGTTTTAACACAATGAGCTACTTGATATGATCTTATTCATTTCTGTTCAGCCACCAATCTAATCAATTTGTGGTCTCTTGCAAAGATGTCTGTCACTCTCTCCTCTTGTCTTGGAGAGAATACCAATGGGATCCTCTCAGATATGAGCTCTGGCATAATTTTTGACTAAAAGTAAGTAGAGATTGGAGTACCCTTGTATGTGTATCGTTCTAGGTCAATGGGATCGACAAGTTTGTACTCATGACCATACTTATCTACCATCAAAACTTGCACTCCGTGGGAATTTGTATATGTGAATGCATAGAGGTTCTTATGGGTGGTCAACTCTCTAGGATAGGGCTCTACACACTTGTAAAAGATATATGGATCCCCGTTTGTGAACCTATACAAGCAGGCCTCATGATTGTAATTTGTAAGCACTCTCATGGATTCATTGGCTTTGATGAATCTCACATTCGGTTTGTTGATCAGAGGATGACTACCCTCTAGGTATTCTCCCAATCCCATTGTTGTCGGCATTGCATCATTTTTCATGTCTCTGAGTGGAATAGACAACCCTGATGGTGGATGATTAGTCATGGTTAAGTCTCACTGAAAAATCTCAAGATAGTCCTTGACAGTCCCACTTTGGCTTAGTGAACCTTATCCCTTTTTGCCCTTGGTAAGGTCTCTCAAAAGTCAGGAATTTGTCACATTTTTAGGTTTTTTGGAAATTACTCTTGGGGTACCCTAAAAGTTTGGAATTAGGAAACCTGAAAAACACAGGAACTTTGGCTTGTATCTTGGCCTCCCAAAGGTATTTTTAGCTCAAACTTGAGATTTGGGATGTACTCAAGTATGTCTACAAGATCATGAATTCAGATACCCCATTTATGCTAAGGTACATAGATCGCGATCCATGTTCCTCTGTCAAATTTTTCTCCAAATTTTGACTATGTGTAGACAAGGTCATATGTAGGCTATATACCAATTTTCATCAAGTTCTGAGGTTGAGGTACATGGATCGCAATCAATGTTGAACCACATCTAGACTTGTCATGTTAGGAGCTTGTTCTTGACTATGTCCACAAGCTAAATCTCAAATCTTTTTGGATTTGGACTTGGTTTGATAGGTCAAATGCCCAATACAAGGTCTGCACTACGGTTTTCAGTCTGTCACCTGTTGTGCTCCCTTTTGACCCAAATTTACTTAATTTTTTACAAAAATGGAATTGGGGATATGTTTCCTTATGTGTGCCTACTAATCTGGAAACTTCTAGGTGAAGCTGTCACTATGGGTACATGGATCGCGATCCATGTTTGGAGCCCATATTGACTTTTTTTGGTACCATCAGATTCAGCATGCTTAGTAGGTCCTATGGTATCAATGTCTTTGAAAACGGACTTCTGCATTGAAAATTAGCTCAATTTTGATACTTGCAAGAGTACTTGGCAGTTCTAGGCTTTTGGTTTGGTTTTTGGTGTCCAATTTCACTTTTGAAAAGACCACTAGACTCCTTGTGATGGGCTCTAGCTATGGTGCAAATATGGTATCAGTCTGTGACAAAGGAACATGGATCATGATCCATGTACCTATGTGTCAAATAGTAATGAAACTTGGCACACACCTTGCCCTTGGTCTCCTGATCTTTGCTATATGGTTTTTGTGTGATTTGGACTTGTCTAGGTCAGGCAAAAGTCAATCCCTAGATCTGTTTCAGGGTCTTCCTCTCTGAACACTTTTTGGCACTTTTCACCCACTTTTTGAACTTTTCTGACATAATTTCGTTGGGGACTTTTGTTCACAATGGTCTCACCTACAACCTGGAAAAGTTTCTATCCAAAAATTTCTCAGGGGTACATGGATCGCGATCCATGTTCCACCACTTTTAAACTTGATCTTTGGTGTGCTGATAGCTTATGATGTTTGTAGCTTGCTCCACAAATCTTTTTGAATTTGGATCAGTTTTGCCCAACCAAAACTGACTTCCATAGTCTGCTGCGACATTTTTTATAATGTTCTATTTTTTGCTCTTTTGACCACTTTTTACAACATTTTTGCATATGGTTCTCTTGGGAAAGTTGTTTGTGTATATCTTAGCTACCTACTGCCCAAATCTCAGCAAAACAAAATCAAATTTTTTCATGAGGTGCATGGATCGCGATCCATTTTGACCACATTTTGACATGAAACTTGGTCATCTTTTAGTCCATGTTATGGTGATACTCTTTCCCAAAAATTTTGAATTTGGACAACTTTTTCTTAGTCAATTTGAGTTTTTCTGTCTGCCCTGTGGTTTTTGACTAGTTTTTGTATTTGGCAATTTTGATCAATTTTTTTACATTGTCTCTTTTGGCAAAGTTATTCCACTAGTTATCAGGGATGTACTTGTCAAATATCAACCCAAAATGTGAAAAAGGTACATGGATCGCGATCCATGTTTGACAGCATTTTTTCATGAATTTTATTCTGTTGGTTCTTTATGCCGTGTAGAAGCCAAATCTCACCCCTTTTTGAATTTGGATCCCAAAAAGTTGAAAAAACCCAACTTTTGTGTCTGCAATGCCTGTTTTGCTATTTTTGCACTAACATCCAATTTTGATGTGATTTTTGAGTTTTTCTGTCAAGAAAACTTGATCAGAGCAGTCTCCCACTGATGCTCAATGTCACTAATCACTTTTCACCAAAATTGGTCTCTAGGGTACATGGGTCGCGATCCATGTTCCTCCACAGATTCTTGCCAAACTTTCCAGATTTCTTCTAGAGAGTCTACTGATGCCCTTGATCCACAAAGTTTTGAATTTGGATCACTTTTAAGGTCTCTACCATCAAATTTTCAAAAATTTAGAGTTATGGTCATTTCAGTCAAAATATGGTTTTCACCTTTTTTTCTCAATCTTTTAGCCCAAATTTGATGGTGGTAGTTTTTAGTTCTCCTTCTCCTAAGTATTGAAATGAAATATGAAACAAAATCAAACTAAACGGTGCAAAATAAAGTCAAAACGAAAAATGGAATAGCACTCTAAAAGCATAGAGAAAATTGAAGAATGAAATGCTTTTGGCTATCTCACTCACAACCCTCTTTACTTCTCAAGAATAGACCTAGGAAGTCCTCAACTTCTAGACTCTATCAAGCACTAAACCCCGTGTCTAGCTACTTCAGTGCTAAGGTGCAAAGGGAATGGAGAGACAAATCTTTAAAAAAAAGGTCTAAATACGCACTAGGTAACTCACCATCTAAGGATCATATCCCTGACAACGGCACCAATGTTGGCGGGTCGCCACGAGGGACATCTGCATCATAGCTTTCTGGCACTAACATAATGTCATTACTTAGGGAAGTCACTTGATGGGGCACGGAGACTCTATGGGATCATCAATCTCACAAAGTGAACCTTAACAAGCATACACAACAACTCTACAAGCAAACCAACACTCAACGATCAGGGAAATCTACCTATGTCCTTTCTCACAGCTCTAGGTCATCACGCCATTTTGGCACTCCAACGGACTCAAAATGCTACAAAACTTTAGGAGGAGGTCTAGGACATGTAGGGACACTATCCTAGCAACTCTGGTCACAATCCGACAAGGTACCAAAATCACAATCCATCATGAAAAAGGTCCTGAAAACTACAACAAATCAGTCTAGAAAGGTCGCCCTATGGTCTAAGAACACTCTCCTATGGTCAAAACGACTAAAAACAGTGATTTAAGCACTCAAATATGCAATTATAGCTCACAAACACGTAGTCGCGAACCACAACAAAACTGACAATGCTTACACTTAATTTAAAGAGCAAAGAGAGAGGAACAAAATGCCCACATGAAGAGCCCACAAGAAGAGCATTAAAGGTTCATGTGAGATTCCTGATTGGTTGTTCCTCAACAAAGTTGGATGGGACTATATCTATGGCAACACCAAAAACTATCAAGTAAAAACCAAATAACAAGTGTTTACAATCACCAACCAGCAATGTTTTATGACTTACAATGTATTAGGAAATCTCTTGAGCTTCCATTCCTCAAGCGCATGGAATGCCAAGAGTACACATATTTAACAATTGCCATTGTGCCATTGACTCTATTGTTCTTGAAACCATGAACTCTCCTCCAATGTTTGTCAAGGTTGCCACGATTTTGAATACAATGAGGCCCAATAGCTACAGGTTGCATGAAGATCAAGGTCCTTTAGAAAACACTCGTGGCATGCATTTCCCATTAGAAACCCTTGTGTCATGCAAGCAAACCGCCTCTATGTCATACCTTGGCTTCCTTGAAGTGGAGGGGGTTGACATGGTAGCACTAGAAGAAGAAGAAGAGTTGTGGTGTTAGAGAGAGAGGCCTGTTGCTTCAGGAATGAAATGAGAAGGAATGGTTGAATGGGAAACAAGGTGAGAAGAGGTAGTTCAAATGGATGGGGTGAACGACAGGGGAGATAGGTTGTGCAGACATGGAAAGCTTTCATTTGTGATGCAACTATGGAAATCTTGGCGGGAGGGGGGGAAGTGGCTCAATGGGGAGCAAGGGGAGAAGAAGTAGTTGAAAGGGATGGTGTGGATGAAAGGGGGAGACAAGTGATGCATCTATTGAAAGCTTCCTTATGTGATGCAGCTATAGAAAGCTTGGAGGCAGAAGGAGAAAGAGAAGAGAGAAGAGGTAGAATAGAGGGTACTGCTAAGAAATGCAAATTTTGGTCAAAGAAAATATTATTTTGACCATGTATTTAGTTAGGAGAGCTTTTAAAGAGTGAAAAGTGAGATTTAGAGATTTTCACAAAAACTTGAAATTATAGGGTTACTTTATGAGCACCCATGAAAATGGAGGGAAAGTCCCTCCCCCCCCCTCTCCCCCTTCTCTCTCTTTCTAGGGGACAAAGCTAGAATGAGTGGAAAAAATAGGCCCCCATGCCCCTTACTACCCTACCTTTTGAGAGGGTATAGTTGTGGCCACTACCCTCTGCCTATTGGTCCATGCTTAATCACCCCTTAAGCTGAAGGGCCCATTTTGAATTCATATTTTTCCTAATGCTAAAGACCCACTTCATCTATTCAGCAAGTGCCCTACTTTGCGATGGCTGGCCGCTAGGGTTTGCAAATGGGTATGAAGGACTTGGAAGACCATCTTCTTTATTGATGACCTGATCATGAGAGGGTGTGGACTCCAAAGCTAGGTTGTTTTGGTGTGCATCCATATTACTAGATTTTTCTATCTAAACCAGGTCTGGAAGTCTAAGAACTTTCAAGTTTTTGAGGACAAAGTGATATAGCTCATTTTGATGATATTGTGTGTCTAAGCACTGAGCTCATCCATGATGTAGGAGCAATAAGAGGGTCATCCAACAAGAATGAAGAATTGATTCATGCATTGAGCTGCTTAGAACACTTTAGAGGGTACGCATATCACATTTGGGTTGGTATCCCTTTTTTTTGTACAAGCCTATGTTGGAACCCTAGCCTCCTCAAGGCACATGTAGTCATTATGAAGAGGATGGGGTCTAAGAGAGCCTCTTTATTTTTCATGACCTTGTGGAGGTAATTAACATTTTGACAAATAGGTATATGGCATGTGTGCAAGAATGGTGGGTGTGTAAGAGATATGTAAGAGTGGTCAAAGGATCCACTTCTCTCCCCAAAAAGGAGATGGACACTTTTATGATTTTCGGCCTTCCATAACTCCCACACATGATCTCCGAGCTCTTTCCATAGATAAATCCCATTTTGGGGGGAAAATTTGAATTCAAATAAATCAGTCCTTTTGCATGCTTGAATTCAATTGATATGCTTTGATTAATTTTTTAATATTTAAGGTTTGACTTCCTTAAATTTCCAAATAAAGAGGCCCTCCTAGACCCCATTCTCTTCCTAATGGCTTGAGGGCAATTGTATTCTTTTCGACTTAATATAAATTCTCTTGAATCACAATTGTTTCTAGTATTTAGCTTACATTAGGAATTAAAAATTTGTTCGTTTAGAAGTTGTTGTTTGGGTAGCTGATTGAAAATATCATTAAAAATGGTGAGAGTTAGAGGAAAAGCAAGACGAGTCGGCGATGTATGCAAGCTCATAGGAGCCTAGACTACCACACACATGCAACCCAACCAGCCTCCAGCTAAAACCCACAGAAAAATCCTTGAAGCAAGATTGGAAGCATGAACCAAGCTTAGCCACTCTTGATTTTTGCAAATAGCAAAGAGCTGAACAACCAACCACCCCTTGCTCATATCTCACTCATCATCAACCCATCTACTCACTCATACCATCTCTCCTTGAGCGTGAGTAGCTCTAGTAGCTCTTCCTTATCGCACGCAGATTATATATGTAATCAGTGTTTGTTTTCTATGCTTATTATCCTTATAATGCGTGCATTTTTAATTTTATAATCAGTGTTTGCTAAAAATGGAATCCAAGGCCCTAGGCATGGAGGAAGACATCATCAAGTTTTTGCAAATGCTTGCGTCCAAAAAAATCTAGATTTTTGATGGAGTCCCTCCAATGAATGAAGGGTGAGGCTCCAACAAGGGGTTTGGCCCAGATGATTTGTAATTCTCTCTTGGAGGACAAGGTCGTCTTGGTCAAATAAAAAGAAAAAGAGCTAGTTGAAATTTCTCAAGGATTAAACTTTGAGGTGCCAAAGACCCTCAAGGCGGGTGTGCTTCAGGGGCCGATTCATATGAATGTGAACAAGGAATCAACAGCTTTTGATGCTCTGAGACTAGGTGTTTCATTTGCAAGCATTTTCAAGGGTCCAAACTCCAAGGATTGTGCTAAAGTCATAGTTGTTGAGGCATCAAGTGAGCGACGCCAAGAAAAACTAAAGAATTATATTAATGCTCGCTCCAACAGGAGCTGAAAGAAGGAAACAATCAATTAGAATGCGACCCAAACAATAGAAGAAGAACTTGCTCCCAAGAAAAATGAAGTGGGATTTTTGAAGAAGGGATGGAGGATTGAGCCTATAGTGCTCTAAAGAAGTCTCTTTCCCAACAAGTGGAGGTTGCAGAGGCTATCACTGTCGTGATTCCGCTAGCACTTATTAAAAAGAAGATAGCCACACAAGCTAAGCTTATGCTTGTTGGACGGATACGCCGCGACGGACGTCAGCACAGCGAGAACTCACCTAACAAGTTTTGTCAGCTAAGGACAAAGATCGACCCACAGGCGTGTGGAAGCAAGTATAAGGTGTCAACCTACACTCGACCGACTCCTAACCAATTCCTACAGAGGTCTCTACCCAATGTCTAAGTCATAGTCTTCAAAAGTGCATAAGAGGAAACTTCCTACAACGCTTTCTAGAGCCTAACACCCATCAAACAATCTCGAAACACCACAGAACTTGAAGGAGACCCTACTATCACCAATAGGTCGCTCTCCCTAAGGTCGATGAACCAAAACCCGAACCCAAAACACTCGGTTCAAAATCACGTAGGATGTCTGGCCGAAATTTGCAGGTCTCCATTTCCGAAATCTAAAGTGCCGAATGTGTAGCTCTACTCAATGTGAATGCGTGGATATGCTGCAATGAAAAATCGGACAACGTATGCTCACCAAATCACCAGATGAAGCTTGCAAAACCGGACCGTACGTTGAATGTAGGTATCGACGCGTAGCTCTCATCCGGGGCAACACATTGCACTTCTCCGCACTCAATTCCGACCACCGGTGCACATGTAGCGTCAAGATGAAGCTCACACTCTCTCTCATACACAGTACACTCACTCACAGACAGTATATTTTTCAAAATGACAAAAGGTCTTTCATTAAGGTCAAAAAGTGATATATATACCTTACAATTCTCAAACCCTAAAGTTCCAAATTAACCAACTACTCAATTTGACTACCAGCACTGGGATACAATCTGGAAACTTCTATTAAGCCCCAATATTTACAAGGTGAAAAATTGGGTTTCCTCAATAAATGAATAATTACAAAAAATGATAATCTTCCGAGTAGTCAGTTTCCGTGGGCTGTGTCCAGCTTCTAACACTCCCCCCCTTCTTGCTTATGTCGTCCCTGATATGGCCGTTGAGCTGCTTCTTCATCATATGGTTTTGCGCATCTTGAGAAGCGATTCATATCTTGCATGTAGATTCATCATTGTTGGGCCGAAAATATCAATTTTTACGGTGAAGAAGCCGGTGTAGAACGCTTCTTCAAAGTCCTGGAGGTGATAGGATGGCAGAAACATTATCCTTTGATACAACGCATGTATCACCTCCTTGGAAGGTTGACCAGACAGATCATAGGCACATCTGTAAGTATCTTGGAAGAAGAAGATACTGTTTGTCACCTGGACTTGCTTGAATGTCTCAAATATTGCTAAAAGAGTTTTGCAGATTTTCCTCATCATGATGCACGTAAGGTCAGGTGAGCCAATGTGAACAATTTGATGGCGCCCGTTAGGATTTTCACCATGTACTGGACACTTATTCTCTCACCTACCTTCAAGCCCGGCAGCTTAGGATAATTCAGCCAAGTGGGTTGGCTCCTTTGTAATATCTTCTGGGCCTTCCACGTCCTGATCCTTGGTAGAGGACAAAAGCTTAGGTTGTCTCTGATGTTTTTGGGTGCCTCTACCAAATGGATTAGGTACTGTGGGTACTTCGTCAGCCATGCCTTCCTCCATTTTGGCTAAGAGTCAACTATTAACCTGGCCCCTTCTGGGTAGGAGATATCTGCATTGTAGAGCGGCATTGTCGGCTCTTCTCTAATCCTCTTGTTGATGGTGGCATCTTCATACTTTAGCAAAGGATATGGGAGAGAGGGCTGAAGCCATTCGCGCCTGAGGTTGCTGGCGTCAATCTTCTGGATGGTCATGGATTTGAAAACCCTCTGCTCCCATTCCAAGGCTTCCTTAGTCGTCTCTCTGATCTCCACCTCTATTGCTTTACGCAGCTTTTCTTCCTCTTCCTGTGTCAGATCTTGTGGCTCTTGAGAGGATCCTACTAGGATTTCCTCTTGCATAGGTGTGTCCACAGGATCTGCCACATTTTCTAAATCTATGCCCTCAGTGGCCGCTGGCCCTGTGCTTTCTTGCTCTCCAGCTTGCTGTCCTCTCAGCTCCTTAATCTGCTTTAGGAGTTTCACGAGGAGGTCGTTCAACTCGGCGTTTATCTTCTCCGCCTCCTCGAGCTTTCTTTTGATACTTTCTATTTCCTCTTGCATGACTTTTTGTTCTTCTTCCATTCGTGTTTGCATAACAATTGACCCTCTTACCGTCATCAACCGTTTCTTTTTCTCTAGAGTCAGCTCTTTCTGAAGTTCTTTCATCTGTTCTTCATAAATTTGGCTTTCCATAGTGATGTGAGTCGAGCTAGTAGCTCTGACTCCGGAAGGAGATTCCCGTAGCCTCTGGATGGTTTGATCTTTCACTTTAAGCTAGTCCTTGAGCTCAAGGACCTCATTCTGGCTGGCTTCTTGATCTAACTCCGCCTTTTCTTTGGCGTTTTGCATTGCTTCAACTTCTTTGGACTCCTCAGCCAGCTGTAGGGTCAGGTTATCCCTTTCCCTCTCTGCATCTATCAATGATTTGCTGAGTTGCTTACACTCCTCTTCGACTCCTTGCATTCTTTGGGTTGCTGCATGATTTTCTTTTTCCATTTCCTGGCATCTTTGCAATTCCTTTTCCAGACTGGCCTGTAGCTTCGCTTCTCTCTCTTTCTGCTTTTGACTTTGTCTTTGTAAAGAGTCTACTTCCAGCTTTATCTTCACTTCAGTGGCCTTGAGAGTTGCCATCTCACTTTCTGAGGCCATGGACTGCGCTCTTAACCCGGTTAACTTTGTCGTCACCACATCCCAATTGTTGGAGGGCGGGTGCAGGTCCACTATATCTGTGGCCATCTCCTTTAGTTCTACTAACCTGATGCTTTGCATTTGCTCCTTAGGCCCTGTGCTTGCCAAGTCGAATGCTACTGTGGCAGCCTCTTCTTTTGTGTATCCTGCAGCTAGCAGGTCCAGAAATGTGCTATATGCGTCATGTGGCTTTGGATTCTCACTCTTGGGTTTAACCTCTTCCCTCTCCTGACTTTGTTCTTTCTTGGACTCTTCCTGGCCTTTGTGTTTGTCTTCCTTCTCTTTATCTTCTTGTGGAGGGCTGCGAGGAGGTGGTGAGGGCGGTGGGCTGGACTCAAGGATGACCGGTAGAGATATAGGCTTTTTCTTTAAATCTCGGTCTACCTTTGTCTTCCTTTCTCTCTCTTGGCCCTCCTGCTCGTCTAGCAGTTTCTGTTGTACTTGCTCCACTTCCTCTTCTGTAAAAGGTACATGTGGAATATTTTCTGATGTGGCATCAAGAATCTCAAAATTTTTAATGTAATCTTGGAATCTGTCCCTTTGCACCCTTCGAGATGATCCCAACATTTCTTCTAGAGACGGCTTCCAGAGTTCACTCAAATCGCCTTTAAGGGCCCTTTCTGCTCTGAAGCTCTCCATCAGCCGCTCTAGTCTTGCCACTTTTTGTGACTTTGTCTCTTTTTCCGGCACTTGGACAAATTCTTTCTTTCCCTTCTTTTGCTCTGGCTGCTCTTCTTGAACAAGCTCTAGCCGTCTTTTCAATCTTGTGGCAACCCTTGGTGCTTTGGGTTGTTCCTCCTCCTTGTCTTCTTTGAGCCTCAGCCAGTCGTTCAGTGATGGGGGGTCAGGCCATCTTCCTTTTGCGTGCAATGCCCCATAAATCACCTTAGTGATTAGTTCTCCTGGCACAATATATGTGGGCTTCTTGTTACCAATCTTCACTAGGTTGTCATGTATATATGCTGCATAATTGATTAGCTTTGGAGTGCTCTTCATCATTGCCCAACTGTCGTGGCAATTGCTCCTGGCGGCATTCTGTACTTCTGTGGCCGCTTCGTACACATATGGAGGTATTGGTTGTACAGCTGACTCATGATTGCCACTTTTGGGTTGGCAATATCTTCAAAAGTGTAGTTACGTTTCTTCTCAGTGTACACCTTGACATCATCTCTTCTCTTAGTTACACTATCCCCCTTGTTGGAGAGTTCTAGTGCATCTGCTACAACTTTCTCGGTGATGACTATTTCTGTCTCTGGCCTGCCTTGCAGATCTGTAACTTTGGCCACGCCATTCTCTTTGATGGTCGTCACAAACTCCCACACTCTCTTTATGTCAATTTCGGCAGGTACAACTTCAAAATAGTTGTGGAGATCAATCTTCTCCAAGTACCCAGCCATCTTGCTTCTTACAAACTCATTGAGTTCCCGCGGGAGCTCATTGAGTTCCCACGGTAGCATTGGTAGCTCGATCACATTCCCTTCAGTGTCTTTGAACACTCCTTGGTAGATCTTTAGGTCGTTGGACTCTAGCAGATCTTCTTGGATCCATGTGCTGGCGGGCTTTAGTGTTCCTTCTGGTATGATGAAGGGCTCCACTTCTTCTAGGTAATCCTTAATGGTCATTCTTTTCTTCTTTGCCAGTGACTTCGCGGCTGTCATAGATCCTGTTGCACTCAGTAGTCCGAAGTTAGCGTTTTTTCCATCTTAACTGAGAAATCGAGTTTTAACTATCCAAATGACTTGAAAATTGAAAATAAAGCTTAAAAGGAACTCTTGAAACTGTGCATATGCTCATAGTGTAATTATGGCCAAAAATTTCCATTTAGCCATCCTACGCGTAGGATGTCTTTTTCATCAGAATTGGGTGATACTTGACATGCTGGTAGTTCTTGGCCTATGGAACATGGCTATGTGCTTGGATATGGATTTGGGCATCAAAAAGTGGATTTTTTTGGGTTGATTCAGGCTTTAGGTCACAAATTGGGTAGAAAGTCCATAACAGGTAGCAAGTGATGTCCAAATGGGTTGGAAATTGAAATATGGGCTCATTGCACCATGGTATTGGCTCCCATGATGTCACTCTTTGCATAGAAGGTCTAAATTATGATGGAGACATCCTACGTGTAGGATGTCTATTTCATCAAAATGACATGGGATTTGTTCTGTGGGTAGTCCTTGGCCTATGGAACATGGCCATGCTCTTGTATTTTGATTTGGACAAGACTTGATGCTTGTAAGAGCTGTGTAGTGTTTTTGGGCTCCAAAAGCGTATCTTGAAGGTGTTGGGGTCAAAAATGATTAGAATGGCTTCAAAATTGGTATATGAGCTCTTGAAGATGATGTGATTGGATCTGGAATGGACAAACATCCTCTGTAGGCCAAAAATGTCAAATAGACATCCTACGCGTAGGATGCCTACTTCACCAAATTTTGCGGGTGAGTACACAGATGGATTGGTTATGTGCTTGTGAATGTGTTGTGCAAGTTTCATGTGATTTGGATAAGATTTGGTAGGTCTATGGCCCATTATTGCCTTTATGTCCTAACTTTGCGTTTTTTCATGCATATGAGGTCAATTTTGGTCCAATTGTGATGAAACTTGGTGGCTAGCATGTAAAGGTCATTCAGAAAATGTGTGTGATGACAAATGTTGGGATTTGTGCCCAGAAATGCCCTTGAGACATCCTACACGTAGGATGTCTCATGATGATTTTTTTCATGGAATGTGCCACTAGTGCCTGCCCTTAGTCCCCTTGAGTCTCTTTTAAGACTAATTTCAACAAAAAAGTCAAATGGATAGAAAGTAACTCCGTGTGTGGACTTCAGAGCCTTCGAGCCGTTTTCTGACTTTTGAAGTGCTTTTCGACGATGAAATTTCTTGATATTGGTCTTCATAGCTTCCCGATCCCTTGGGGATCCTTGACGTATGGGTTTTGTCGACTTTCGCTTCACCGGAGCTCCTTTTGGCAATTTGTC
This sequence comes from Adiantum capillus-veneris, assembly GCF_014529385.1. Lineage (NCBI taxonomy): Eukaryota > Viridiplantae > Streptophyta > Polypodiopsida > Polypodiales > Pteridaceae > Adiantum > Adiantum capillus-veneris. The sequence continues at coordinate 148,550,627 of NC_140937.1, read as the reverse complement.
GCTCTAGAAGCACCCGTGGTTGCGTTTACATATCTTCGATGATTTGTGGTGGTCTACCACCGTAGGACTTGGTTGTTGATGGTATAGGAAAGCCGCTCGTGAAGTTTGGTGGCAAACGGGCATGCGGTTTGGCCGCGAGAGCTATTTGACGCTTTGTGTGTTTGATGCCGTTTCTAAAGTTTAGTGCCGCTTCAGGTCACTTTTTGGTCATGTGGGCCACATAGACTTGTTGAGCATGTCGAGATACTCCTACCCATGAATTTTGGTAGCATCTGGGCGCCTTTTCTCCGATTTCCCATTTGGTGGCCCCTTGCGGGATTCTGGGAATTAGGGTTTTTCTTGATGGTTTTCTACTGCCTTTGGGCATCCAAGACTAGTCTTCTATTCTAGGGTAAGCCGTCGATGAAGTCTCGTTGCTTTTGGGTTAGCCATTAGGTGGCTGCTTCTACTTGTAGGTCTCTACCGCCCGCTTTGTGTGTGAACCCTACGCTAGTTTTCGCGACAAAATGACAAACATGTGCGAAAAGCTCAAGGTGGTGAGCCTACCTCTCATGTCTAAAGCCCATTGTATAGTCGTGCGTATCGTAGAAGCTGCTGGAAGGTCCGCTCGTTCTAGGTGGCAGAAGCTCTCTTCAAAAGGTCAAATGAAGTGAAAAATTCTTATAATGGGGGTCCCCGAACCATTTTTCATGAAATTTGACATGTGCTCCCAACTTCTTGCGAGATGCGATTTAGGCTCAAAAGTTTCTTGATTTGGACTCCATTTGTTCTGTTTACCAGAAATTTGGCATTTCGGTCAAAACCTTGCTAAAACATGCTTTTCGCTCCAGTCTCATAATTGCACCCCCACTGTACCATAGGTTGTCCTATAGTCACTGATCATCCCCATATTTTTTGTTTTTCATTAGGACCGTTTTTCACCTGTTTTTTGTATTTTTGAAGTTTTTCTGCCGAAAATTAACAAAACTAAAAGGAAAATAGCAAATCAAACCCAAAAAATCCCCAAAAATCATAATAAATCACAAACATCACTGCCAAACATTATATACACTCACATGCAATTTTTATGGCCGGATTTCTCCGTTTTACCAATATTATGCCCGAAAACTGGCTATTTCTACTTATATACACACACCTAGGGGCTTGATTTTGCGTTTGGCCCCACATATCTATAGATACATGCTGTGTAAGGACATATGTACTTCGGTTAGTCCGGAAAGTTTCGCAATCAAACAACAACCCTTAAAATAGTCGAAAATCATATCCTTTTCTGCTTTTTCTGCCATTGAGTCCGCATTTGAGAATGCCTCCCCCCTCCTAGCCGGAGTCCTCCTGGAGGACAAGTTATCACCGCGGGGTATGTGCCATGCATGGGTTGAAAAAATTGTGCTAATGCTTGGCCGTTTACTGTGGCCCTATACAATGCATACTCGGTCAATGCATGGAAAAATTAATGTTGTGCAAGAGAAGGGTATAAGCAAGATGCTTATTGGCATTCATCGTCGAGGTTTTCTATTTGTTTTTGATTTGTTTGACAGAGTTTCTTTGCTAGCAAGAGTTGTAACTCCACCGCTCTTTGTTTGATCCTCTTGTTCTCAAAAGCCCCTTGCTTTGCTGCTACTTTTGATATAGCCGTAGTTGTTTCTGTGGAGAGGATTGGCTTGGCCGGAATGGCCGTGTACCGTATTTCTTTTGCTTTCCAAGGATAGCTTGTTTTTGCCGATTTGTGTAGGTGTTTTGCTACTTCCTTTGTTGCCACTGTGTTGTTGCGGATTGGTATCCACATAAGTCGGTTGTCCTTTTTCAAATGCAGTTGTCTGCCTTTTGTTGTTGCTTGTACTGAAGGGAGTTCCTTTTGCTTTTGTTTCGGTATCCAAATGTGAGTAACATTTGGGTTATTGCTGAGGATTTTCTTTGGGATCCATATCTGTTTTATGCCCTTGGTTTTTGGTTGAACTATCTCCTTCGGTTGAATTATTTCGCTGCATTGTTTTTGGTTTGCCATGGCATTTCTATCCTTCTGCATCCATACTTGTTTCCCGTGTTTTGGTAACCTAGATCTTTGCACTACGGTCGGTGACTTCATATGTATGTAGTTAGCATGGTTGGCTTTTACCTGTTTGTTAGCCTTGGGTATCATGTTGTTCTTTAGTGACACTCGTGCTTTTGGCTCTTTTTCCTGTGATTGCATTGCTGGCAACTGATTAGTCCGATATTGCTAAGCAAAGGCTATTACCTATTGTTCTTGTGCATGCTGAATTTTGACTGCATTCGCGTTCCAATCTATCTGCACATTGTACTCTTTTTTCCAAGGTTGTCCCAACAACATTGGGTGTTGTGTGCATTCATCCTCGACTACATAAAATTTGTGTGGGTAAATATATTGATGTACTTGTACATTCAATATAGTCCAGCCCAATGTTTTCAATGAGTGTGATGTACTACTTTCCAGTATTTGAGGAGTAGGATGAAGTTGACCTGTGGACTTGAGTTGTTGGTATAATCCGTAAGAGATCAAATTTGCTTGAGCTCTAGAATCAAGCAATGCCGTCGATTCAACTTTATTGCTCCCTACTTTGACTGCAATTATGGGCTCCACTGTGTCTTCATCCAACGTCGTTAGTCGAATGGCATTGATTCGCAATGGTGCTTCACCTTGTTGTTGTTTTTGTAGAAGTCTTCGTTTTGCAATGCGTTCTTTGGCTTCCACTTGAGCTTCTTCTCTCTCTGTTTCTCCTTCATTCTTTGTTTTCCTTGATGGATTTGTTGAAGCATCTCCTCTGTGAGTGGTAAATGATATTTCTTCAATCGACATCCACTAATCCAATTAGGCATTTCTTCACCTGCTAATGTAGCAAGCTTGACAGCTCCGCTTTGTGATAGATCACTAATCACAAAGGGTCCCATCCCTCGCTTTTTAAGTTTCTTGGCATGTTGCTTCAAAGTATAAACAAGTACATAATCACTTGTTTTGAACTCTTTAGTGCGCACATGCTTGTCAAAAAACTCTTTTTGTTTTCTCTTTTTAGCATAGATTGAAGCTACAGCTCTCAAGCGAAGTTCATCTAGATTTTCAAGATCATCTATTTTTGAAGAGAGCTCATGTCCTGTCCATTCTAAGCGTTTCGCTACTCGTAGAGTTGGAATTAAAAACTCTATGGGTAGTATAGCATTTAGGCCAAACACCATGTTGTACAATGTTGCTCCTATCGATGTTTTGTAAGCTACCCTGTACGCCCATAGTGTTGAGTGTAGCCTGCTGATCCCAATCTGTTCGTGACTCTGACACAATTTTAGTGAGAACCGTGCATTGTGTTTTATTTGTGGCCTCAACTTGTCCATTTTCCTGTGGATGGTATGGAGCAGATTTCCTATGTATGACCATGAATTCCTCTAGCAGATATTCAATGACTTCATTAAGAAAATGTGTCCCACGATCACTGACAATTTCTATTGGTAAACCGTATCGTACAAAAACATTCTCATACAAAAATTGTACAGTGGTCCGTGCATCTGATTTTTGCGTTGCCTTGGCTTCCGCCCATTTTGTGAGATAGCCCGTAGCCACAATGATATATTGGGTATGTGTGTGATATGCAGGGGGTGAAATAGGTCCCACAAAATCAATTCCCCATTTTGCAAATGCCCTTGCTCGCATCATTGGCCGTAGTGGCATCTCATCTCTCTTTATTGGCACCTTTGTTTGTTGACAAGCGTCACAGCGCTTTACAAACTCGTCAGCATCCATATGCAATGTAGGCCACCATATTCCTGCGGCGGTTAAGACAATTTTTGCCGTCTTATCGCCCGAAAAATGGCCTCCACTTATTCCGCTATGTGCATGTTCTAGAATCAGCAGGTATTCGCTTTCACTTGCACAGATTCTAAGTTGATTGTCCTTTCCTCGCTTATAGAGTTGGTTCCCAATTAACTGAAAGTCGCGAGCTTCCAGCTCTATAGCCATTTTTCGTGCTCTTGTTATGTTCTCAGGAAACGTCCTGGTGGTTAAGAAATCAATGATATATTGACTCCATGCAGGTGCAATGTTTACCTGAAACAATATCACGTTATCCACTGGTCGTTTGGCACTACATATAGTACAATTGGTAACATAAGAATGTGTGTCCGCATACATAGTTGGCCAATAAACCCCTAATTGTTTCAGTCTCTGGTGTGTTTTCACTGTTGAACAATGAAATGCACAATCGTGGACATGTGCTTCTTCAAGCTAACACTCGAATTCTTTCGGATTTACACATAAGCTCACACTCTCTCTCATACATAGTACACTGACTCATAGACAATATATTTTTCAAAATAACAAAAGGTCTTTCATTAAGGTCAAAAAGTGGTATATATACCTTACAATTCTGAAACCCTAAAGTTCCAAATTAACCAACTACTCAATCTAACTACCAGCACTGGGATACAATCTGGAAACTTCTATTAAGCCCCAATATTTACAAGGTGAAAAATCGGGTTTTTGCAATAAATGAATAATTACAATAAATGATAATCTTCCGAGTAGTTAGTTTCCGTGGGGTGTGTCCAGCTTCTAACAATTCTCGTGTTTGGCTTAAGTGGGAGAGTCCTTTATAGATTTGAACTGATCCAATGGATTCAAGGACCACAAATGCTTGAACATGGGGAGGTAATAGAAAACCCCACTTTACCTAGCCAAGGGCTTTTGCTCAGCTAGACTCAAGGAGGGATTTCATGTGTCAAAGATCCTGAACAAAGGCCCCCTGATATTTAACAAAAACATTGTGTGTGTGGTGCCATGGGCCGGAACCAGTATTCGACTCACCGGAATCTCTCCAGGGAATACATCCTGTCTGGGTCGAGTTGTCTACCTTGCTGGTTCTGGGATAACATCAAGTTGCTTGCCAACCAACTAGGCATCCCCTTGTTTGTTCCTAACAAGATGGGACTTGGCAGATCCTCTAACCAAGTTTTTGTAGGTTGGTATATTTCTAAGTCACCACCAAAGAGCATCGTGATCACTATTTCGCTCAATTTTGAGACGTACTTTGGGGTGCTTTTTGAGTGTAGCCACTTGTGCACTCCTGCTCCACAATCCCTTTGAAACACTTCAAGTGAAGGAAACCCGGGTTGTTGGAGAGCCTCCTGACTCTCCTAGATTCAGGGAGGTAGAAACGGGGCAGAGATTGGTGGATGTTGAAGAATTCGACCCTCTCTCCCAATGATGGAAGTTCTAGCTATCCAATAATAAAATGTGAAAGGACTAAAGACCAGAAAGAAAAATGCGCTCTTTTGAGAGGAAGCTAGAAAATATAAGGAAGTTAATTGTTGGACCATCCAAGATCATCATCTGGACGCTCGCAAAAAAAAAAACAAAAATAGGCATTGAGGAAGAAGTTGGTTTTATATGGAGAGGGAGTGGACAGTTTCAATGGCATCCTCTCTATTGTGGACAAGGACCTGGAGCCCAAAGTGGTCCTTAATCAGCCCTCTGCGAGAGTCCTAGGAGTGAGAGTCAATTTGGTAGATCAACCTATCAACATAGTAAACATATATGGCCCCTGCAATGCCAAGGATAGAGCCAAATTGTGGATGCATCTTAGGGATACCCATATTGAAGGATAGTGACTACTGATAGGTGACTTTAATATGGTGGAGAATAGCAAGGATAGAACAGACTTAGCCAGTTTGTCAGTAGGTTTTGAAAAAACTAAATGGCTGGGTCTCTATGAGAAATGGGCTATGATGGACCTGTGGGAGGTGGGTCCTTGGAACAACACACTGGGCTTCACATGTACAAGCTTGCAGTATACCCACATGGATTTTTTATTTGACAGGCGCTATTGATCTCGCCAAGATAACTAAATCCTGTCACTACTTGGGATGAAGGTGCTGAAATTGAAGAGCCTATTAAACCATCTACCTTTCCACATGAAGTTCAAGAAATCCAAAGGGGAGGGGAAAACCCCCAGAGGGAGTAAGAAGTTGCTTGTCGCTGGAGCACACCTGTTCAAAGACCCTCTGTTTAGAAGGCTTGCCAAGAAAGCTTTGAGTTAACTCAATATAGATATTATGCTAGAAAAAACTAAAGCTTGGGACCTCTTTTCTTGGAGTATACAAAAAGTGACAAAAATCTCGGGCCCTTGGATGAAAAAGTACCAGGAAGAGAATTAGAAGAAGCTCAAACGGGAGGATTCTTGTCTAGCTTCCACAAAAGCTACTAGGCTAGCCTCCAAAGAAGAACACAAAAAGTGGCTAGAAGCCAAAGCCAACCTGGCCAATCAACAGCTTGGGGAGGTGAGGAGGGCAAGATTGATATCCACGAAGAACTTCCTTCATCCAGGGGCCGTTAATCAAGCACACTCTTTTAGGTCCTTGAAAATTAAAAAAAGTAGACGCTCCGTTCACTTGTTCACAGAATGCTACGTAAGACCAAGATGAAATGGCTGAGATGATGCCTAATCATCTAAGCCAAATCATTGGCTAGCCAGAGACCCTCTCTCAAGAAGTGGATGAAGTTAGAGAAACCTTTCTCGAGAGTTTCAATAGAAAAATTCCCCAGCATGAAGCCAATTGTCTTGAGATGTCCTTTTCTAAAGATGAGTGCTTGATTGCATTACAAGATCTTGGCAAGGAGAAGTCCCCTAGATGGGATGGTCTGTCCATTGAATTCTTCACAGTGTTCTAGGATGACCTCAACATCCGAGTCACATTTATGGCTAACCAAGATTTTTTCAAGGGGTCATTGAATCCTAGCGTGAAAAGAGGGATTATCAAGCTTATCCCATAACAGGTTTACTGCTGCATTTTAAGCACTTACGACCCATGACTATGATGTCTATGGCATACAAAATCATTGTCAAGGCAGTTGCTCTTATAATTGTCCCCCTCTTGGACATAGTCATCTCCCCTCATCAGCATGGTCTTATCAAAAGAAGGTCAATATATGACAATATCTTGGCATCAATGGTTGGCATTGAGTATGCAACCTTTACAAAGGAGGGGTGTATTTTTCTTTAGCTAGAATTCGATGAGGGGTATGATAGGATTATGTGGCCCTTTATTGAAGATGTCACGAGATCACTGGTCTTTGGGCCTCTATTTTGTCGTCTTATACACACTCTAGGTGTAGGCAATCAATCTGAGATTTTGTTCAATGATAGAATTGTGGGCTCCTTTGAAGCCAAAAGATCTATAAAGCAAGGATACCCTGGCCCCTCTTCTCTTTTACATTGGGTCGCATCCTCTAAAAGTGATGCTCGAAGTTGCTGTTGTGCAGGGTGAGATCCAAGGTTTAACTTTTCCCGACAATGACCAACTCCTGGCCATGATGTTTGTAGATGACTCCCTCCTCTTTTTGAAAGTCTACCCTAAATTACCGACGAAGGCATTAGAGATTGTGCAGACATTTGTTGTGACTTTGAGGTTGAAGTGTAGTATTGAGAAGTCTAGAGTGATCTCCCTGACAGAAAATGACTCTTTTGACCCCTTCATCTGGTCAGGGGAGATCGTATCTAAAGGAAGGCTATTTTGATATCTGGGTGCCCCCTCCCGAGAAGGTCACCTAATAAAAATGTAACCTATCATGTGAGTTCAACAGAAGGGTATTTAAAGTTCTTGAAACTTACAGAAATATATACAGAAGGGTATTATTTAACAAATTTGAAAAAAACTTACAGATTTTAAAAGAAAAGGGTACATTATATTCTTAACAAAATTCACAAATAAGGGGTTTTACAAACATGTCTTGAACGCATGTGATATGGTAGTTTTACACATAGTGAACCCCCCGAGTGCCCCCTGGGGGTGGGCGTTACACACAAGCAAAGGTTCAAGTGGGTCCTCGAGAAGATTCATAGAAAAAACAAGAAGGTGGGAGTATGTGTTGCTCCCCTTCCCGAGTCGGTTCAAAGTGATCAATTCATTTGTGCTTCCTTATATTGCCTTCACCATCCCACTTCTCAAAATAGCCAAATGTACCTGGAAGGAGTTTTTGAAACATGTCAAAAGATTCCTATGGAGGAACAACACCAAAGCCTCATTACCATGGCAATGAGCAAATTGGGAGGTTATCGCTCGATTGATAGTCCAAGGTGGCCTGAGAATTCTTAACCCTGTTGTCCATGTTGAGGCTCTGTGTGCCAAGTTTATGGTCTCAATCGCAAAACAAGACTAGTATTTGGGTATCATGACCAATAATATGATAGACAAGGCAAACATTTTCTCGAAAGGGGGTCAACGGAAAGGAATCAAGGTACACGACAGACTATTAGCCTTTAGGTGGTCTAGCTTGAGACTGGGTGGCATCATGAGATAGCTAGTGCAAAATTGCAGTACATGGGTATTGGAACGGGTTGAATTAGCCAGATAATTCCAAAACCCCATCTTGCATTGATCCCCTTGGTTGTCTAAAGATGTTGGTATAATTTTGAACCCTTATTGGATAAAAATTGCAAGAAGGATGAGCAATAAAGGACTCCAATTGTTGATCCACTTTTGGGATGTAAACAACAAGTCCTGGAAATCCTCAAACCAATTGGTTGCCCAATTCCATCTCAATGGCGTGGAGCATATTTTGATGTCGATTGGGGAATCTAATTTTGAGTGGATATCTTGGAAATGGTGCATGAGTAGTCATTTATTTAAACCTCATATCAAGGGCATCTACCAAGTGTTAATGCACAAGGCTAATTGGTTTGTCCCTCTAAATAAACACTAGAAGAAACAATGGTCAGAAGCTCGATGGGTTGAGGAAATGAATAACATTTGAAAACCACGGTGGCCTCACTTTATGAAGATATTTCTGTGGAAGGAGTTGTGGGGGGTTTTTTGTAACCTTTAACGACCTAGTAACTTGTGTGTAGCAGAAAATAACATAGACATAGTGAGCATTTCATTAAGAATAGATTCCTAATGAGCATAGCAAGAGTGCTTGGATGGAGAGAGCAAAAAAATCATAACACCTAGTTAGATAGGCATGAACAATACTTCAAAAGAGAGAGAAATAAGCTATTGACAACAATTGAGGACCAAATTTACATGGAGCCGTCCCCCCTCCAAAAGGCTTTGTATTATAGGTTTCCCACTTCAAGGGAGACATTTTACAATACAATACTTTGTGTTCCTTCTATAAGTTGCTGGTGCAGTGAAGATGGAAGATTCAAGCACCAAGCTTACACTTGAAAACACAACATCAATTCCCTCACGGTCTCAAACCCAAGACCTCACACACCTTCGAAGATGGTGAGAGCTAGTGGGAGTGTAGATCGAGAAGAAGAAGTATTCTTACGAGAAAGAAGTATTTCTCCTTAAATAATCACTCTTAATAGCTTATCATAGGTTAGTAATTAGAATGGTAGAGGAGATGAGCATGCATTGAAGTTTGGCTCCTCGTTGGATTTGCATCACAAAGCCAAGAGTTGTTAGTGTAGGCCTCCATTGTCACAAGCTTGGAGTAGATGATGAGATTTCCATTAAAGCTTGAGAATAAGATACTCTTCTTTACTTCACACATGAGCTTGTGTGATTGTGTGTGTGATAATCCTTGCAAAAATCAGCCCCCTCTCTCTCTTGGTCGACCCTCTTGCTAATTCCTCTGTTGGCCCCTTATTGGCTCATGCCAAGCTTAGCCAATAGGAAATTAGAAGCATAATTGCTAGCCTTGTGACATGTGTTACCCTTTTCCCTTTCGTCAGAGAATTAGGTATTTAAATAATTCAATTAATCTCTTATTGGACCTCTTGGTCTTTTGGCCAATAAGAATTAGGCAAGCCATTAGGCTGTTGAATGCTCATTGGACCCCTTGGGAGACTGTCCAACAGTCTTCTAGAGAGGCTAATTTCTATTGGTTCTTTTATCAAGTGTTTTTAAATGAATTAAACTAAATGTACTCTAGCCTAATTCACATTGGTCCACCTATATGGCCATCCAATAGGATTTGAATGCACCTTGGGGGCAACTGGGCTAGGAAGCTGAAATGTGTCCACTATGCCCTTTGTGTAAAGGGAGCTTGGAAGAGTGTGTGTGTGTTTCTCTCTCATCCCCTACAAAAATGGATCGACCCCTCCTTGATAGGGATGTGAGAAGACTTTTGAGTCTTTACACAAGCATCCAATTCCCATAAGGTTTGACCATTGAAGATTTCATTTAATTTTGGAACCTTGGCATTTTGGAAGTCTTAATGGGCTAAACCCTAACGTATTTAAAGCACCATTCATGTGCATTGCTCTTTTGGCGATGGCCCCCTTTGGATCCCTATTTTCCCTCCTTTGGAGCCCTACTGTGATCGGTCTGCCAGCGTAACCAATATTCTAGCTTTTTCTCCCTTGGTACTTCCCCATATTAAATGATTAGGTCAACATGAGAATATCATTGAGGAGAATTAGATATTAGTTATTATGACACTTTGCTGACATGCGTTAAGATTCAGGTACGTGGTATCAGGTATGATAAATGTTCAAGGTGTAGATTAGATAGCAAAGAACTCGTCCACCTTTTCATGGAATGCCTGACAATTAGAGGCCTGGCAGGGAAGGTGTGCAAATAGATACAAGTTGAACGTGGAAGATAGGGTTTTTCAAAAAGGATTTGTGCCTTGGTAGGAAATAGTTTCAAAGTCTTTCACTTCTAATTTGTACTCAAATTGTCAGATATTGTTCCTTCAATAATATTTGAAAGGCTAGGAACTCTCGTGTATTTGATGGCGATCTCTGTGTGGTTAGGTTCTCATAGATTATACAAGATAATATATGTGATAGGTAAAATGAAAAACTATGATGATTGGTTTAGGGCGTCCCTCACCATCCGGTTGAGTCTTGTTGTGTAAAGGATTGGGCTTTTGGTAATAGTACGTTACTGATGTAATCATCTTATACCCCTCAACGCTCAACATGAGCTTGAGATTGATTTTTATATTTCTTGGTGGCATTCTAATATAATCACTCACAATTGCGAGTTTTGAAAAAAAATAATTATTTGGAGTCCGATTTCTAAGAGAAAGTTTTTAAGGTCGGGGGCTCAAGGTTCGTGGAGGGCGGTGGTTTTTGGGGTGAGCCATTGGGAAGCTCCTTGCTCTGGCTCTTTGGCCTCCTATAGCTAGGCCCTATTTTTTGGAGTTGATGGAGGTAGCCCCTCTAGGCCCTATGAAGGGCGTCAATGGCAGCTAGCTCTTCTCCAATCTGATGTTGTTGGTGACCAAAGAGGGAAGATCTCATCATTGGCAACGTATGATCTTTTGGTGGCAACCTTTGTCCACTCTAGTCTGCGTTCTGAGGGTGCTTGGCTCACCCAAATAGCCTATTGCATGTTGTTCTATTGGTGTTGGTGCCCCTTGGCGGCCGATGATGGAGCATCTGGGCTCCTCCCATCTTGCAACAATAGGTGTGCTAGTTTTTTCATAAATCTTCTCATTTGTTATGTCCAGCTCTTGTCCTTGGGAGGTAGTTAGCCCTGTGGGCAGGGGGCTTGCCGCCTATGGTAGCCAAGTTGAGGATTTGTACTTTTTTTTTTAATATCGAGGGTGGCTCCTTGTAAAGCCGTCTTATTTTGTATCTTGTTGAATTGTGGTCTAGTAATTTAACATTGTAAGAGTTTTGAGCTTCCTTGTAAAAAGTTCTGTTGTGGCCTGATGATGGTGTTGTGGTTCTCTAGATGCCATGGCCTTGTTTTGGCATGGCTTATTGTGTAGATTTTTTGGGATTAATATATTATACACTCACATATTGTGAGTACTACATACAAAAAAAAAAGTTATCTTATCCTTGTTAGTTTAAAGTTGAGTACTTGTTTCAAGTTTCAGTCAAGTAAGCTGCTTCAACTTATTTTGCTTATGCCTTTTAAAAAAAAAAAAACGTGAATTATGGTTTGTTTCATCTAGTTTCCTTTAGTAGCAAATAAAGTAATCTAGTTTTTTTTAAATTGTTTTTTGCCTTTTGTATTTTTGTGAGTGCTTTATCCCTCTTATAATTCATGAGCTCACACAACCCGCCTCTAGACGGGTCTCGTTCGTTGTTACCAAGCCGTCAATCCTATACACTTTGCAAGCTCACTCATTTGAGTATCTTTATACGTACTCATGTCTCTAGTGGATCCTGCTATTTTACCAACAAGCCAATCCTATATAGTTTCTCTCTATCTTTATATATCTCCGCATGACACACATCACATTCTCACTTTTTCTCCCTTGTTGGCATCCCTCACGACATCACCTCTTTCTCTCTCTCTCTCTCTCTCTCTCTCTCTCTCTCTGTGTGATCTCTCTCTCTTTGTACAAAGGCCACCACTGAGAGAGAGAGAAAGAGAGAGAGAGAGGGAGACTAGGGAAGACCAAAGTAATGAAAGATCTTTGGTATCATTTAGAGCGGTTGTGTGTATGAGAGAGAGTTTCATTTAAGCCACCTACACAACCCTTCTCTCTCTCTCTCTAACATGGACATGGTAAATTAAGAGTATATCAAGGTTCACAAGCACCCATCCAACAGGATCCTGGAGATTAGAATCAGATGGGAAGGGCATCCCTTCACCATTGTGAATGTGTCCGGCCCTTGCAATGCAAAAGACAGAGCTAAACTATGGATGCATCTTAGAGATACTCCTATTGAAGGTGAGTGGTTGTTGGTTGGCGACTTCAATATGGTAGAAAAGAGAAGGGATAGAACAGGTTTCTCCAGTATGCTGGATGGCTCGGAAAGGTCTAAATGGCAAAGTTTGTGCAAAAAATGGGCAATGATTGACTTATGGGAAATCGGCCCATGGAACACCACGATTGGGTTCACCTACACAAGCCTCCAGTATGCCCGCACTGCCTCCAGGCTGGACAGATGTTATTTCTCACACCAAGCTGACTGGATACCGTCGTTGATGGAGATGAAGGTAGTCCCAACAAAAAGCCTATCGGATCACATACCTTTGCACATACATTTTAAGAAGAATACAGGGGAGAAGCAGACCCCAAGAGGTGAGAAAAAACTATTGTAAAAGGGGCACACCTATTCAAAGACCCTTTGTTCAGGAATCTAACCAAGAAAGCACTAGGTAAGCTCAAAAAAGACGTAGACCTCAACAAACACAATGCGTGGGACCTCTTTGCTCGGAGCATCTAGAAACCAATCAAAACCTCGGGCCCTGGAATCAAGAAAGTTAGGGAGGTACACCTTTTGCATCTTACAGCGGAGGTACAATTGCTTACCTCCAAAAAACCCAATGGGCTTGCTACTGAGGATGAGCACAAACGATGGCTCAAAGACAAATCTAACCTTGCTAATGAGCAGTTAGAAGATATAAAAAAGGCAAGGCTTCTCTCCAGGACAACTTCTCTTCAACCAGAAGCCTCTAATCAAGCTCATTTTTTTAGGGCTTTAAAAATCAAGAACAACCGAGGCCACGTCCGCTCGTTTGATGATGAGAAAGGGACAACAATGCATAACCAGGATGAGATGGCTAGTCTGATGCTCAGCTATCTTAGTCAAATCATTGGACGGCTAGAGATCCAGGCCCAAGAAGTAGAAGAAGCCAGAGGGTCCTTACTTCAGAGTGTCAAGAAGAGGATTCCCCACTCAGAAGCTAATTTCTTGGAAAGGGCATTGTAGATGGCTGAGACAATTTCACTATGTGGGAACCGGCTCCTGTGAGACGGGCAGTGGATCAGTCTGTAATTACTACGGTAATTACCATGGTAAACCCAAGGCATATACATAGGACCCATTACATTGTAATCGGATTGGCAGTTGTTGTCGGCAGTTACGAGCATAAGTTAGAGGCAGGCATTAAGTCATTTCTCGGCTGTACTCTATTCATCTTTTGGTCCATAAGCCACATCATCTTCATTGTTATCCTTCATCTGTAACTCCAATTACAGCAATGCAGTATATTCCAGTTATACCTACTCTATACTCAGTTACTCTGAATCTGAATCTGAATATCATTCTCAGTACTTAGTCTCGTTCTTATCCTAGTAGATGCATTCCAGTTTAGTTTTTGTTCCTTTGTCCAGTCTACTGTCTGAACTAATACATCACCAGTAGTTGTAAGCTTCTGACACTGGAATTATCTATCTCAAGAGATCAGCTCCAATTCCATTTTAGCGATCACGGTGGCTAGAGCTGAAGCTTGTTGATTGGAACACTCTTCTCCGAGTTGGAAGTTCTCAGCTAGAGAAATGGCACCCAAAACCAGTCGTGGCCGGAAACCAACCATCCGTGTTGATCCTATTCCTGAGGAGTCGGGAAGAGACTCTGACCCTAAGCATGAGAGGGTGACTGACACTGAGGCCCATGAGGAGCACAGTCAGGTTGATGAGACGCAGGACTCAAAGCATTCCAGTCACTCTAGACGCAGACGGGCAGAAAGTGAAGCACGCAAGGCTAAAATTTCTCGGTCCAGGCAGTTGGATGAGGGTACCAAAGGTAGTAAAAGTAGTCGCCACACTTCCAGTAGACAGGCCAGAGAGTACACTGACACAGAGATAGAAACAAATAGTAATTGGGATGCAGATACTGACAACTGTAAGAAGACTCCAAAGCGCCATTCAAACTCTAAGAAGAGAAGCGGCAGGACCAGCGGTAATCGGCATGATTACACATCCTCACTGAAAATCTATTTTCCAGTGTTCAAAGGGGGCAAGAAGGATGATCCTGATTTTCACATCCAGGCTTTTGAGCAGTATGCAGAGCTGAAGAATATTGATGAGGATGAATGGGGTGAATACTTTCTGCAAACATTGAAGGAGGCAGTGAGAAAGTGGTACTACCATTACCTCGCTTGTCAGCTTAGATCCTATAATAAACTACTTAAAGCCTTCAGACTGGAGTATTCCGACAACAGAGGTGATGAAGATATTCTTTGTGAACTGGATACATTAGGCAAAATTTGGACTCACAAAAGGGCCCTTTAAGGAGTTTGACTTTACCTCTCTCTACCACAACGGGCGCATGGATAAATTTTTGCAAACAAACTCCAAAGTTGGCGGAGTTTTGACAGTTAGAATGTCCTCTTCAAGCTCTATCTACTGATATATAGCACGCCATGAGATTTCTCATATTTTCGAAGATTATTTTTTTGATTCACTTAGATTCCGATAGAGTTGTCACATCATAGGTGAATCAAAAAAAGAATCTTCTAAAATATGAGGAATCTCATGGTGTTGTCGGGGGATATGTGTTCGTTACGTGAGCGGGCAGACGCCGGGCCTCTGGCTGTGGGAGGTGTGAGAGAGAGAGAACAAGAACGACTGATAGCTCTGCCAATCACCGCAATCATCAATTAATTGATTATTAACTTGAGTACAACTTAGTCCTTAGCCAAGGCGGGCTGTTGACAGCGCCGTCACTTGGATGATCTGCTAACTAGGAGTTTAAGCTCCCACTTTACAATATTAATCGGGCCGTTAACGACACTGGACTTATCAGAATGTTAAATCAATTTCTAGGTGATGACGGTTATCGAAATTTTTCTCTGTCGCTTTATCTGCTTCAAATTCCATTAGATTATGGAAGCTTCAATTCAGTTCACTACCTCAATCATCAAGCCTCAATTATTATTGATTATCTTGCTCTTTATGTTCTGCACTTTAACTTCCTCATGGTCTGCACTTAAACTCCCTCATGCTCTGCACTTTAACGCCCTCATGGTCTGCACTTTAACTCCCTCATGCTCTTCAATTGCTATCCGAAGCTTTATCCCTTGCTTGGTTTCCTCTACTTACTCCTTTGGTTGATTCGACCAAGCTCGCCCTTGCTTGTTTGCCTTGACTTACTCCTTTGATTGCCTCGACCAAGCTTCAACCTTTCCTTTGCTTGATTTTCTTACCGAAGACAAGCCGAGAACTAGCTCGAAAGAGATCTTGCCTTTCTTTTCTTCGTTAAATCAAGGTCGAAAGGGGGAGAGAGAGAGACTTTGCTTCACTGAATTGTGTTGCTAGTCGAGGACTAGAGTGAGAGAGAGGGAGCTTTGATTGCTCCGAATGTCTTCCCTCCTTCTTGCCTTCCTTCTAACCTCTTTATTATCTCCTTCACTTCCCTCTTCTCCCTTCCTCCTTTGTTAGTCGAGGATGAGAGCGAGAGATTGGGAGATTTTGCTTTCGGGAGTGAGAGCGAGAGAGAGGGAGCTTTTTCTCTTTGCCCGAGCTTATTGCTCTTCTTACCTTTGCTTACGTTCTTCTTACCTTTTCTCCTTTCCCTCGTTTTGCCTCCAAATCTCTCATGCAAAAAAAAAGTTCACCATTAATAGTGCCCCTCTCTTAAGCAGTGGCGCCGGTCGTCACTGACGTGGCACGGGAATCGACGCTATGACGTGGCAAGGCAAGATTTCGACCAGCGTAGAATTCAACGGAAATGGCACCGAAAGGGCTCACCATGGGCTGCTGCTAAATCTTAGTTTCTTGCTCCACATCATTCGATGCTTCTATTGTACGGTGCGAGCCTCCCTTTTCCTGTGCGCTGCCTCCGCTTTCCCTTGTCTACGCCATGGGCTTCTTCTTTCTTGGCTTCACACCCTTTTTAATCAGGGTGGCCATTGGCCATGCCCCTTAATTGGGCGGTCGGTATTATTGGGCACCATTTGAAGAGCAACAATTTCCATAACTACCGGCCGAGGTATTGCCAAGCATTGGGCGGCCACATTTAGCATACATGCCGACCGAGGTATTGCCAAGCATTGGGCGACCACATTGGGTGGGCATTGGCCCTTTTTTTCTTTTGGGAGGGCGGCCCTTAAAGGGCATCTCATTTGGCATACATATCGATTAAAACATCGCCAAGCACAACAAATTTCTCCAATAGCCCATTAACAATATCATCGTGAATTTTGATGCCCTTAAAAAAGTCCTGAATAGTGCCACAAGCGTGCTAGCTAGATGCAAGTATAAGTGATTGCATTTGAACAATGACCCTCGATTTGTATCTGCTTAAGCCATAGCCGTGTTGAGCATTTCCTGCTATTAGCAACCTCCAATAAATAATATTCTTGTCAGGCACAACATATCAACCAAAGTGTTGCTGCATGACATTCCAAAACTCGGTCAAAGTAAAAAAATCCCAGATGGCACACCGACTGAGCGGATAAAACTGGTATGGAGCCAGCCCCCGGCGAATCTTTAAAGGCTAATATCTTGGCAACCGAAACTCTGATCACTGATCTGAAAAGACTGACGCGCTCCACAAAGTGAGCACTTCAGGCCTGTGCATTCATTTCAATTCTGTCAACCCAGATGCAGTTGCCCAATCCGGTAGAGATCTGCAATCGATGTAAACTTCAAATTGCCATAACTTCTTCACCATGACTCCAATCGACGAGCCGTAAAGACAGGCCGGTAGAGCACTTCAAGCACTACAGTTCTAGATCATAATATCTCATCTGTGGTCACTGCAAGCATACTCATTTTTGGAATCATTGAGGCATATCTTGGCCCTTCTAAGCCGCATCTGGCATACATTAATCATTAAACTTGGCCTGTTAACAAGCCTTGAATATTGACCATTAAATGTGTAGGCTTCAAAGAAGCTTAGCTTGCATTTCTCTGCTCTTTTTCTCTAAATGACAGCGGAGTTGCACGACATTCACCCCCTCTGAACCTGCACAGCCTCCGGTCTGTGCCAAGAGCAGTTCAATCTGCATCTGCTACAGGAACCTTAAGCTCCTTACCATCATCAGACTCACATTAGTGGTGAACATATAAAAAACGAAATAAGGCTTTCAAGTGCTCCAGTTAATGATGCACACAACTTGACCATTAAGCTCTCTCTTAAGGAACCCTGTCAAGCTCAAGTATGCCTTACTCTGTCTGCACACGGAATGGCCATCAAGTCCTTTACTTCAAGTTCTGTTAGCAGAACCAATCTCAAAAAACATGTGAAGATACTTCATCAATTGTCCAAAGAAGTCAGTTGGAAGCCAGCCATGTAAGCTTATTGACCGCATAACCAAACACCCTTCTGACTTAACATATCCTAGAAAACAAAACCTTTAATCATGCAGCCTGCTACATCAGGCATCTGGTATCCTCTGCATCTGCAACTTGCACTTTAGTAACCCCCAGGATCAAATGGGATAATAAGGAATTGCCCACACACTGGAGCAACATAATATCGACATGAGCATACATTTCCTGTATCAATCATCATCAAGCATTTCTTGTGCAAATATGCTACCCTTGGTTCAAATAGCGCGCAATTACTATGCATATTGATCAGTATCCACCATATTGAATCTTCTTATGAATATCCTTAGAATCTCCTGGATCAAACACCATCGAGATCACATAGCATTGATGGGCTCCGTAATATACTAGATATTCACCTGAAGTATAGTGCAGCACCCACATCTCATAAACTTTTGGCAACTTAAGCTCGTTACCAAAAAGCATTAAATAAATCTGACTCCCTTTTATTGGAAGCCAAGACATCACTGAAATAAGCATCAATAGGCGTAACAGCCAAATCCAGCCATATTTGGTACATGTTCCAATGAAATGAAAAACCCTCTGCACTTTTTGCAAAATCAAGGATGATTTAGCATCATCACCCGCTCTAGCTTCATAGCCATCACGAAAAACCTTGGGAGTCTCTCAACCTGTATCATCAAACGAATTTTCACCTGTTGGGATTTCAGCTTGATCATGAAAAATAGCTTTATCCTGTAGATCTTCATCCATAGCATCCTCGGGAAAATCACTCTTAGAAGTCTCAACATTAATCAAAATTGTAGGAGTTATCTCTTCATGAAGTCCAGCTACAAGCATAGATGTAAAATCCCTGTCGATAACCTGTTCACAATCAATATGATCCAAGCAATCTTGATACTCCTCGATATCATCCTCTGCTTCCTCTTCTGCATCCATGTTACTTGGCAATACATTATAGAGCTGTAAAGGCTCATCTGGCACCCCCTCTGAAGAGGTATATGCATCAGAAAGCTCTTCTATACTGTCATAAACATCTCCTTCAGATCTAGACAGAAATTCGTCGATTATAGCATCCTCTTCTGTGATAGCATCATCTGGAAGCATATTGTTAGTAGCAATCATAGGTTCATTGACATCCTCAGGCTCATCTTGTGCTGGGTCCACAATCTTAGTCACTTCATCAGCTACTGTGTATATAATAGCTTTGTTTATGCAATCATCTGCAACAAACATGTTAACCTGCTCACCTATAGTGCTGATAGTTTCAGTAACATCCTGTAGAGGTTTATCTACTTGATAAAATCTTTCAGAATAACCCATGTCAAGATCAACAGCTTGCGAACTGCTTGCTGCACTGTCTATGTCTTCACTGGAACCATTATTAGAGGTAGCGTCCATGCGAGCAATCTTTGAAAAAAATTCATATAAATCTGTTCCAGCTTTAAATTCATTGTTTACATTTTCTTCTTTGCTCAAATTAAGCTCCTCTGAAAGTGAATCTGCTACTTCCAACTCAACATTCTCTTTGGCTTTACTTCTTGTAGAAATATGCTCCCAAAATTCATCATAGTTGAGGATCTGCATCTGATCCCCTTCACCTTTACTGAAGACAACCTTATTTCGTTCAGTCATCTCCTTATTTACCGATCTAGAATCCTTGAGCTTTCTTAAATAAATTTCTCTGCAAAATACTCCCACCGTGTGGGATATTCTTCTGCCAGTTCTTGAATCTGCTTTTTAAAATCCGAGTTTACAAACTCCTAAAAAGCTGCAATCATCCGATCTTCTGGAACATTTCGGCTCTTCATCTGAGCTTCGTAACATGCAATAAAACCTTCTGGATCATATCCCTGAAAATTATAATACTGCTCCCGAACAACATCAAGTGCTAGCTCTACAGCATCATCAATCTGCTTTTTTATCTGCATGGCTTTTGCTTCCTGCAGATACCCTTGAACCAATTCCATCATTTTTGGCAAGTCTGCACAACTGCTATATTTTTATCAAATCCATTTGAATTGAAATCGTCAATAAACTGCTTTAATTGCTATGGCATCTCCATCTTTACCTCCCACCCCGTCTCGTTTCACGTCGAGTTCACCAAAGATGTCGGGGGATATGTGTTCGCTACGTGAGCCGGGCAAGCGCTGGGCCTCTGGCTGTGGGAGGTGTGAAACAGAGAGAACAAGAACGACTGATAGCTCTGGCAATCACTGCAATCATGAATTAATTGATTATTAACTTGAGTACAACTTAGTCCTTAGCCAAGGCGGGGCTGTTAATAGCGCCGTCACTTGGATCATCTGCTAACTAGGAGTTTAAGCTCCCGCTTTACAATATTAACCGGGCCGTTAACGACACCGGACTTATCAGAATGTTAAATCAATTTCCAGGTGATGACGGTTATGGAAATTTTTCTCTGTCGCTTTATCTGCTTCAAATTCCATTAGATTATGGAAGCTTCAAGTCAGTTCATTGCCTCAATCATCAAGCCTCAATTATTATCGATTATCTTGCTGTTTATGTTCTACACTTTAACTTCCTCATGGTCTGCACTTAAACTCCCTCATGCTCTGCACTTTAACTTCGTCATGGTCTGCACTTTAACTCCCTCATGCTCTTCAATTGCTATCCGAAGCTTTATCCCTTGCTTGGTTGCCTCTACTTACTCCTTTGGTTGATTCGACCAAGCTCGCCCTTGCTTGTTTTCCTTGACTTACTCCTTTGCTTGCCTCGACCAAGCTTCAACCTTTCCTTTGCTTGATTTTCTTACCAAAGACAAAAGCCGAGAACTAGCTCGAAAGAGATCTTGCCTTTCATTTCTTCGTTAATCAAAGGTCGAAAGGGAGAGAGAGAGAGAGAGAGAGAGAGAGAGAGAGAGAGAGAGAGAGAGAGAGAGAGAGAGAGAGAGAGAGAGAGAGAGAGAGAGAGAGAGAGAGAGAGAGAGAGAGAGAGAGAGAGAGACTTTGCTTCACTGACTTGTGTTGCTAGCCGAGGACTAGAGCGAGAGAGAGGGAGCTTTGATTGCTCCGAATGTCTTCCCTCCTTCTTGCCTTCCTTCTAACCTCTTTCTTATCTCCTTCGCTTCCCTCTTCTCCCTTCCTCATTTGTTAGTCGAGGATGAGAGCGAGAGATTGGGAGCTTTTGCTTCCGGGAGTGAGAGCGAGAGAGAGGGAGCTTTTTCTCTTTGCCCGAGCTTCTTGCTCTTCTTACCTTTGCTTACGTTCTTCCTCTCCTTGCCCTTGTTTTGCCTCCAAATCTCTCATGCAAAAGAAAGTTCTCTATTAATAGAGTGCCCCTCTCTTAAGCAGTGGCGTCGGGCGTCACTGACGTGGCGCGGGAATCGACGCTATGACCTGGCAAGGCAGGATTTCGACTAGCGTAGAATTCGACGGAAATGGCACCGAAAGGGCTCACCATGGGCTGCTGTTCAATATTAGTTTCTTGCTCCACATCACTCGATGCTTCTATTGGCCGGTGCGAGCCTTCCTTTTCCTGCGCGCTGCCACCGCTTTCCCTTATCTACGCCATGGGCTTCTTGTTTCTTGGCTTCACACCCTTTTTAATTAGGGTGGCCATTGGCCATGCCTCTTAATTGGGCGGCCAATTTTATTGGGCGGTCGGTATTATTGGGCACCATTTGAAGAGCAACAATTTGCATAACTACCGGCCGAGGTATTGCCAAGCATTGGGCGACCACATTTAGCATACATGCCGACCGAGGTATTGCCAAGCATTGGGCAGCCACATTGGGCGGGCATTGGCCCTTTTTTTCTTTTGGGCGGGCGGCCCTTAAAGGGCATCCCATTTGGCATGCATATCAATTTAAAGCATCGCCAAGCACAACAACTTTCTCCAATAGCCCTCGATTAACACTATCATCGTGAATTTTGATGCCCTTAAAAAAGTCTTGAATAGTTCCACAAGCGTGCTAGCTAGATGCAAGTATAAGTGATTGCATTTGAACAATGACCCTCGATTTCTATCTGCTTAAGCCATAGCCGTGTTCAGCATTTCCTGCTATCAGCAACCTCCAATAAATAATATTCTTGTCAGGCACAACATATCAACCAAAGTGTTGCTGCATGACATTCCAAAACTCGGTCAAAGTAAAAAAATCCCAGATGGCACACCGACTGAGCGGATCAAACTGGTACGGTGCCGGCCCCCTGCGAATCTTTAAAGGCTAATATCTTGGCAACCGAAACTCCGATCACTGATCTAAAAAGACTGACGCGCTCCACAAAGTGAGCACTTCAGGCCCGCGTATTCATTTCAATTCTGTCAACTCAGCTGCAGTTGCCCAATCCGGTACAGATCTGCAATCGACTTAAACTTCAAACTGCCATAACTTCTTCACCATGACTCCAATCGATGAGCCGTAAAGCCAAGCCGGTAGAGCACTTCAAGCACTACAGTTCTAGATCATCATCTCTCATCTGTGGTCACTGTAAGCATACTCATTTTTGGCATCATTGAGGCATATCTTGGCCCTTCTAAGCCGCATCTGGCATAGATTAATCATTAAACTTGCCCTGTTAACAAGCCTTGATCATTGACCATTAAATGTGTAGGCTTCAAAGAAGCTTAGCTTGCATTTCTCTGCTCTTTTTCTCTACATGGCAGCGGAGCTGCACGATAGCGTGCTATATATCAGTAGATAGAGCTTGAAGAGGACATTCTAACTGTCAAACCTCCGCCAACTTTGGAGTTTTTTTGCAAAAATTTATCCATGTGCTCGTTTTGGTAGATAGAGGTAAAGTCAAACTCCTTAAAGGGCCCCTTTGTGAGTCCAAATTTTGCCTAATGAGATCAAGCAGAGGAATTTGTCAGTCCGAAGCTATGGGGAGAAAATCAAGGAGTTGACAAGGCAATTGCAGGAACCACCGTCAGAAAAGCGACTGCGTGCATGGTTCCTGAATGGCTTTCATAGCAAGAAGCTTAGAGAGCAGGAGGTACCAGCACCAACGAAGAAATTTAATGATCTGGTACAGTGAGCACTGAAGTTGGAACAACAGGCTAAGAAGGAAAAGGGCCATAAGAAGAGAAGATCCAGTAGCAGTAGTTCTTCTACTGAGAAATCTGATTCCATCAAAGTTTCCAGCAGTTCTGAGAGTAGCTCCAATGAGAGGTCCAAGGATAAGTCAAAAAAGGGGTCCTGGACTAAGAAGATTGAAGAGATGGCTAGACAGATTGCTGAGATTAGATAGCCAGACAACCAGTGAGCAAAATGGAGACTTGGTGTTCAAAATGTAAATCCAAGGACCATGTTTCTAACGAGTGCCCGCAGTGTACTTATTGTAAAGCCTTTGTCCATTTATGGAATAATTGTGGTATTAAGACTCATCATTTCAAGAAGGGAAAAGATTTGTTAGTAGTAGCATATACCGAACCAGTAAGAGTGGAAACCACCAAAGCTTCTTAGGAGGAGAAACCAGGCACTAGTGGTACTGGTCCAAGGCGCGGCAGATACCAAGCGGGTACTGGCCAAGGCCGGGGGCGTGGTAACTTCTAGAGCCGGATTTTGAATTGCTATACTTGTGGAAAGTATGGGAATTTTGCGGCTCAATGTCCAGACACACCTGCAACTGCGGCTACTTAGGCAAAGGCCCTAGAGCCAGTTCCAGTACGGGTAGTAACACAGAGCAAAGGAGTAGTAATTGAGGAAATTCCAGAGATTCTAGAAAAACCAGTCACTACTGAAAGCAGCAAATGGGTTCAACACAGAGAGGTATGGAAGGCCAAGGGTAAAGAGAAGGTGGTTGATGAATGGCAGGAGTAGAGAGAACTAGAGGCAAAAATCACGGAGGATTTAGCCAAGAAGCTGCTAGAGTAGCCAGAAAGTTCTCAAGCACGAGTCATTCAGAAGATACCATCCCAATCTACTGAGAAAGATCAGTCAAAGACTGGCATACCTGAGACCATGCTAGTGAGCACTGATGTTGGAACAACAGGCTAAGAAGGAAAAGGGCCATAAGAAGAGAAGATCCAGTAGCAGTAGTTCTTCTACTGAGAACTCTGATTCCATCAATGTTTCCAGCAGTTCTGAGAGTAGCTCCAATGAGAGGTCCAAGGATAAGTCAAAAAAGGGGTCCTGGACTAAGAAGATTGAAGAGATGGCTAGACAGATTGCTGAGATTAGCCAGACCAGACAACCAGTGAGCAAAATGGAGACTTGGTGTTCAAAATGCAAATCTAAGGACCATGTTTCTAGCGAGTGCCCGCAGTGTACTTATTGTAAAGCCTTTGTCCATTTATGGAATAATTGTGGTATTAAGATTCATCATTTCAAGAAGGGCAAAGATTTGTCAGTAGTAGCATATACCGAACCAATAAGAGTGGAAACCACCAAAGCTTCTCAGGAGGAGAAACCACGCACTAGTGGTACTGGTCCAAGGCGCGGCAAATACCGAGCAGGTACTGGCCAAGGCCAGGGGCGTGGTAACTTCTAGAGCCGGAGTTTGAATTGCTATACTTGTGGAAAGTATGGGAATTTTGTGGCTCAATGTCCAGACACACCTGCACTGCGGCTACTGAGGCAAAGGCACCAGAGCCAGTTCCAGTACGGGTAGTAGCACGGAGCAAAGGAGTAGTAATTGAGGAAATTCCAGAGATTCGAGAAAAACCAGTCACTACTGAAAGCAGCAAATGGTGGTTGATGAAGAGAAGGTGGTTGATGAATGGAAGGAGTAGAGAGAACTAGCGGCAAAATCACGGAGGATTTAGCCAAGAAGCTGCTAGAGCAGCCAGAAAGTTCTCAAGCACGAGTCATTTAGAAGATACCAGCCCAATCTACTGAGAAAGATCAGTCAAAGCCTGGCATACCTGAGACCATGCTGGTTGCGGTACAAGGGATGATTGGAGAATTGGGAGTTGATACAAGAACTGGAAGCACTACAAGGGAGGAATGGCATTGTGAAGATATGACCAGTTCTTCGAGCTCCGACAACCAGTCTGATAAGGAGAGAGAAGAAATCCATGTTAAGATTTGTGATAGAATCCAGAAACTCACTATGGAGTTGGAAGATATCAGAAGAACTTTGCCTGAAGTGGAGAAATTCATCAGATAGCGAAGGAAAGCTGAAGTGGAGGCCAGAACAGTTGATCTAACGGTTGTCTGAGATGATGAAGTACCGCTCATTCAGGTGGGTTTGGAAGCAATGGGAA
Source organism: Adiantum capillus-veneris (assembly GCF_014529385.1). Taxonomy (NCBI): domain Eukaryota; kingdom Viridiplantae; phylum Streptophyta; class Polypodiopsida; order Polypodiales; family Pteridaceae; genus Adiantum; species Adiantum capillus-veneris. Next base: position 148,525,582 of record NC_140937.1, on the reverse strand, counting down.
CCACTTTCAAGTGTTATTCTGGATGGAAGAGTGGGATTAAATATCATGGGAGTACATCTCCAGTAGAGGATGGGCATCACAAATCTAAAGCCATCACCATTTAAAGTGAGAATGGAAAATCACAGAGTAGTACAAGCTACTGGTATGATTGAAAATATGCAGATACAAGTAGGCAGGGAAAAATTTAAAGCTAGCTTCCATATTCCTAGGCATATGGAATGCTACTAGGGCACCCATCATTGAGAACAACACATGTTGTTCATGACTATGCAAATCAAACCCTACCTATACAAGGGGCAAGTGGCGGCAGGATTCAGACCCAGAAGAACAATACTAGGAGCTGGAGAAAAGAGCTGAGGCCTAAGGAATTATGCCAGAAGTACAAGGCAAAGAAGATTGAACGAATGTTAGCAGCTCTAAACATATTTCCTCTAGCAGAAATTGACTTGAATGCGATTTTACTGAACAAAGAGCAGGCCGACAAGCAGAAAAACCAATTCCCAGACGAGTTTCCTAAGATCAATATAGGAGAAAGATTAGTTCATTTAACTGGGAGGATGGAAGAGTCATCTGAAATTGGCATGGCAAATGAGCGAGTGTATTCTGGAGAGCACACAGTGAATCAGAATGCTGATTCAGAACTTAACGGGCCAATGCTGAGGAATCGATCAAGAGAAAAGGCGGTGGGCCTAATTGGTTGCTTCCAGACTTGCTTCCAGACGACCAAGAAGTTGAAGAACGGAACCGAAGCTTTGAGGATAGTCCTAGGATGATCAAGGTTAATAAGCATCTCAATCCTACAATGAAGGAAAAGGCACGTAGGATGTTCCAGAACTACAAAGACGTATTTGCCTGGGAACACACAGACCTGAAAGGGGTGGATCCCGAAGTATGCCAGCATAGGATACCGTTGAAGCCAGATGCTCGACCAGTAAGACTGCAAAGATACCGAATGAACCCCAACTATGCTAAGAAGGTCAAGGAGGAGATTGACAATCTTCTCAAGACTGGGTTCATCACAGAAGTGGACAGTAGCGATTGGTTGTTTCCTATAGTAGTAGTTCCCAAGAAGAATGGGAAATTGAGAGTCTATGTTGACTATAGGAAACTCAACGCCCAAACTATCAAATATCCATTCCCATTGCCTTTTACTGACATGTTGCTTGATGAGATTGCAGGATACGAAATGTATAGTTTTATGGACGGTTACAGTGGCTACAACCAGTTACAGATCGCTCATGAGGATAGAGAGAAGACCACTTTCATCACAGAGTGGGGAGCTTTCATGTATCTGGTGATGCCCTTCGACCTATGCAACGCACCAGCCACTTTTTAGCGGTGCATGATGGAAATGTTCAATGAGTTTCTTCATCGGTTCCTCGCCATATTCATGGATGATTTCACCATATATTTTGATGAGGAACAACACTTACTATTCTTGGAAATGGTTTTCAAACGCTGTCTGAGGAGAAGTGGATTTTTCTGAAACCATTTAAATCCGTTTTCCTAGTCTGGAAGCGACAGTTACTACTGGGACATGTAGTATCCCGCAACGGAATAGAAATGGCAAACGACAAAATTCAGTGTGTTCATCAAGCCAAAGTGCCCAGAAATGCATCTGAGTTAAGCTCTTTCTTGGGTTATATTAACTTTTAGAGAAGGTTTGTGCATAAATTTTCCTCCCAAGCTGTACCATTGTATGAGCTCACAAAGAAAACCAGTAAGTTCAATTGGACTGCTGAGTGCGAGGAAAGTTTTCAGAACTTGAAAAAATCCATTATCAGTAAACCATTCCCTAGGAGCTGTTCAACAGGAGGTGCAGAGGATCAGACTGTGTATGGGTTAGTGGAAGATTCGGATTAGAAGCCTCACCAAGATCACTAATCAATTGCTGCAACTTACTGTTGAGTCCTCTAAACTGCCTGAAAAGTATATTACGGCTAAACCAGGCCTAGGACCACAGTATAGAGAGATGGCAGAGATTCTTTTGGAAGCTCGGAGAAAAACCAATCAGCCTCTCCCAGAAGGATGGATCCATACAGCTTTGCATTGTCACGAACTGGCCAGAACTAGGATCCTCAAAGGCAGACGCACGCTCTATGATCCTGAAACCAAAACCTATCATCCTCTTACACCTTATGAAGTGGAGATGACCACGGAAAGGTAGGATCAGCTTGAGCAGGAGGCCATTTATAGACTCATTCAGAAGGAGAATGCTGGCACTGGGACTTCTCAGAGCCATCCAGGCCAAAGGGTAAACAAAAGCTGGTTTAGTGGAAGGATACTGGGTAGTTCCATCTCCAAATTCAGTTGAGGGCTTTTCCTTCTCAGCTAGAAGGTTGATATCAGTCTGTGTAGATGATGAGAGCTCTACACTGACCTTTTCAGTTGTCTCTCTATCATTGTTCAAGTCCGGTCTCCAGAATCAGAATCAGACGGTGGATTTTTTCTCTTCAAACCAGAATCAGACGGGGGAATTTTCTTTTCAAAAATTTTGGAATCTTGCCAAAATTCAAGAAAGGAGGGAAGGATGTAGATGGTTGAGACAGTTTCACTATGTCGGAACCGACTCCTATGAGACGAGCACTGGATCAGTCAGTAATTACTACGGTAGCTATCATGGTAAACCCAAGGCATATAAATAGGACCCATTACATTGTAATCGGGTTGGCAGTTGTTGTCGGCAGTTACAAGCATAAGTTGCAGGCAGGCATTAAGTCATTTTTTGGTTGTACTCTATTCATCTTTTGGTCCATAAGCCACATCATCTTCATTGTAATCCTTCATCTGTAATTCCAATTATAGTAGTGCAGTATATTCCAGTTATACCTACTCTGTACTCAATTACTTTGAATCCGAATCTGAATCTAAATATCATTCTCAGTACTTAGTTTGGTTCTTATTCCAGTAGATGTATTCCAGTTCAGTTTCTGTTCCTTTGTCTAGTCTACTGTATGAACTAATACATCACCAGTACCTGTAAGCTTCTAACACTGGAATTAGCTATATCAAGAGATCAGCTCCAATTTCAGGCATTTTCCAAAGACGAATGTTCACAAGCATTGCAAGCCCTTGGCAAGGAAAAGTCCCCTGGTTGGGATGGGATGAGGGTGGAATTCTATAGAGAATTTTGGGACGATCTCAAGGTCCCAATCACAAGGCTGTCCAATAAATCCATTGTCCAAGGGTCGTTGGAGATAAGTGTGAAGAGAGGGCTTATCAAACTCATCCCCAAACAGATTTGTTGTAGATAACTAAAACACTGACACCCTATAACGATGATGTTGGTGGCCTACAAAATTATTGCTAAAGGAGTAGCCCTCAGACTAGCTCCCCTACTAACCAAGATCATCTCTCCCCCTCAACATGGGTTCATCAAAGGAAGGTCCATTTACGATAACATCTTGGCAGCAATGGTGGGCATCGAGTATCAACTGTCACAAAGCAAAAGTGTGTACTGCTACAGTTGGACCTGGATAAGGCTTGTCACAGAATAACATGGACATATATAGAAGTCTTCATGGAAGCTCTGGGCTTTGGGCCGCGCCTATGTAGTTTGGTAAGTGTACTGGGAGCTCGAAGCCAGTCAGAGCTCTTATTCAGTGATAGAGTTGTGGGCTCTTTTGTGGTCAAAAGGTCTATTAAGCAGGTTTGCCCTCTGGCCCCCCTACTTTTCGCCATAGGATCACATCCCTTAATCACGAAGCTCGAAGCTAGTGCAGAACGAGAGGAGTTGAAAGGCTTGGCTTTGCCAGGAAATAGCCAACTCCTAGCAAAACTTTTTGCAGACGATTCTCTCCTCTTCTTGAAGGCGTGCCCCCAGGTCATCAAGAAAGCTCTGGAGATTGTACAAATATTCTCAGTAGCTTCGGGGTCCTAGTGTAATATAGAGAAGTCAAGGTTGATCTCCCTATCGGAAAATGACTCATTTGACCCTTCTGAATGGTCAGGGGAGATTGTCACAAAAGGGAATGTCTTCAGACATCTGGGAGCGCCCTTGGGGGTGGACGTAACTCACAAGCAAAGATTTGAGTGGGTGCTTGAAAAAATCAAAACAAAAATGAGTAGGTGGGAGTATGATCTTCTCCCATTCCCAAGTCGGATAAAAGTGAAAAATGCCTTTATAATTCCTTATATTGCCTTCACGAGCCCGCTTCTTAAGATGGCTAAGTGTCACTGGAAAGAGTTCTTAAAACCAGTGAAAAGGTTTTTATGGAAAAAAAACATGAAATCCTATAGGCCATGGCAATGGGCCCATTGGGAATCAGTTGCTCAGCCAATGAATCAAGGAGGCCTCAGAATTCTCAACCCTGTGGTCCATGCAGAAGCTTGCTGCACCAAATTTGTTGTTTCCTTGGCTAAACAGGATCAAGCTTGGGCTGTCATGATCAAAGATATGATAGAAGCAGCAAAACTTGGCTCGAAAGGTGGAAAGTGGAAAGGGGTGGAGGTTCATGACAAGCTGTTAGCCTCGACGTGGACTACCCTAAGACTGGGGGGCACCGGAGTAGAATTGGTAAGAAAATGCAATAGAGCAGCAGGAGTCTTAAAGTGGGGGGAAAAAACTAGATACTTCAAGAACTCCATTTTGCATTGGCCCCCCTGGCTTTCCAAAGTTGTAGATCTGCCACAAATTCCCTATTGGATAGAGATAGCCAAGAAGCTGAATAATAAGGGTCTGAATTGACTAGGGCACTTCTCGGTTAGTGAGAACAAGATTTGGAAAACCATTGACCTTCTGGTTACCCATTACCAACTGAATAGCTTGGAGGTCTTGTTGGTCCACAAAGTGAGGAAAGAGCTTGACAGTATAGTGATGCCTATCTGTGATTCGGAGTTTGACTAGAATGTCTGGAAATGGCCCGAGAGCAGTCTCTTATGGAAACCCCATCCTAAAGACATATACCAGACAATGATGCACAAGAAGAATTGGTCTAGCCCCCTTAAAAAGATATGGATAAAACAATGGCCGAAGCAAAGGTGGGAGCAAGTAATGGAGAACATCTGGAAGCCAAAGGTTCCACAGCACATGAAGGTGTTTTTGTGGAAGGTAATTCGGGGTGCTCTACTGACGGGGGTGAAGATTCAATAAATAGGGATTGGGTCAAATCGATGCTTGGGGTGCACGTTGGCTAGTGAAGATTTGGCCCACCTCTTCATGGATTGCCCAACTATCAAAGGCCTCACGGTGAAAGTATGCAAGTGGGTCCAAAGAACATGGAAAATTGGTTTTTACAAGACTGATCTATTTCTAGGAGGGAAGAATTCAGGTGGTCCTGCCATCCTCATCAACACTCAAATTGTCCGGTACTTCTTCTTACTTAATGCATGGTAGACAAGGAACCTACCTGTGTTTGAAGGAGGTCTTGATGTGGCAAGCTTCACAGAAATTATACAAGAAAGGAAAGTGCTAATATGGGCGCTCGGATGCAAGCAACACTTGAAGGACTGGCCTAGGACTTCTTGTGCCTTGTTGTCACCAGATGGCATGCCTAGGACGGGGAAAAATCTTGGCTATTGGCAAGTAAAAGAGCTCAGAAGAACATGATAATGGACCCTATGTATCAAGGATAAGGGGGCGAGTTGTTTGGGATGGCTTCCCTACTAGTCGATGTAATTATGGTCCTTGGATGACGTCATGACTCAACACGAGCATGACAAGACCTTGTAATTTTGGGATGATAAATATAATTCACTCACAATTGTGAGTTTTGCTAAAAAAACAAAAAAAGGTTCACAAGCAAAAAAATAGAACTCAATGAAGTCAAACTCTACAACATCTTGCACTATAACATTGTTATCTACATATTTAAACCATATTTAATAGTTTTTTTTCAAACCATATTTAAAATTTAGCTAGGAAATTTTTTGTAGAGAGGGAGAGGGAGAGAGGAGTACATTCTAAGATCTCTGTCAAGCTACATAAATTCCAAAACTCAATGTATGCCAAGATACATAAATGAACATCACCATCAATAAGATAAGATCCTAGAAGCATTCCGCACTATCCAAAGTCAAATACGATGCACACTTCGCCCAAGGCATGGAGGAAGGTGACCCAACATATACATCTTTATCCTCCAACCGAGACAGTTGTCACCATATGAATAACGTATATTAAGTGGGAGTTGGTCCCCCACCTCCTGAATACTCACATAGGAATGGCCATTATCATGGTCAATATTAACTTTAATGTGATGATATCCCTGCATGCCATCAATGTGATGGTAAACATGCAACAAAATATACTGGCGATAATAATGTTTCTTGTTTACAAAAACATACTCAATGTTAAATCATAAACTACATAACAAAAAAATATAAACCATTTTCAGTAATTCTCATTTCACCATATTGAACAACTTCAAAGTCTTCAATGATGCAAACAACACCATCACATGTAAAGGCCCTCTCCAAAACCGTGGATCTATTAAAAAATCATGTAACTCATGTGAACTTTTTTATAAAATAGTTGATTATTATAGACAAAATAATTAATTACCATAGACAAATGCTAGTGGTTGCATGTGCATCCATGTCACTGTAGAGTGGTAGGCCATCTCGAACCAAATAGAGATAAATAAAATAAATCAAGCTCTCTTAAAAGTAAACTTATACTCTTCAAAAAATGATAAAGTGACATGCGATTAGTTAGTAAACTTTCCATAAACTTCTTGACACACCACGACCTTTAAAATTCCCATTGTTTCATTTTTGATATGCAAGGGGTAAACTCGTGAATATTTCAAAACCAAATAGAGAGTTAAAAGGGCTAGGGCCACACTTATTCACCAAAAACCAGTCCCATTTAACAAAAAGAAAATTTTTATATAAAAACAGTAAGATCCCACAACCCTTCCAAATTTCCATTGTTTCATTTTGATGTGCAAGTGATAAATTCGTGAATATCTTAAAAGTAAAATAGAGAGTTAAAAGGGCTAGGGCCACACTTATTTACCAAAAAAAATCTCATTTAATGAAAATAATTTTTTTATAAAAAAAAGTAAGAGAGAGGGTCATGTCACGCTACCTATCTACAATTAGTTTGTCTTTGATGGATGTTGGTCCAAAAAACATAGTGTTGAAGTCAAATGCATATAAACATTAGGAGACAGTTGGACTCACTTTTGGGCCTTTCAGTTCTAGAGAGAGAGTGGCGCTCGACCAATGAGGAAGAGGCTAATGTTACGTTGAAAATCGACATTTTGGAGTCAAGCTCTTTTTAAAAAAAGGGAGGAAATATTATTTTTGTTCATCAAATTGCACAATTTCACGCTTTCAAGTCATAAATGCCATAAGTCGTACTAACTCTGTACCAAGGAATTTCAGAACTTTCATTGAAGACTCTATCTAGTATCCTTGTTATCGCCCAAATATGACTTTGAGTAGCTCTACTTCCCTCTCAAAACTTCTTCCCCTATTCATATTTGCGCTAACCTTTCTGTGTATTCTACTGCTCACCATGACTACTTCTCGAAGGCCTAGCACTACCATTGACTCTGTTAGCATTTTTAACAGTTATACTACAGATGATCAAGCATGGATACCATCTCAAATAACTATCGGAAGTTGGGTTCTACTGCAAACTAGGAGGAGGAAGATGAGGCAACGCAATGATTTCGTGGACAAAGTGTGTGCACAAAGCAAGCGGGTGAAAGAGTTTAAAGTGTGTGCACAAAGCAAGCGGGTGAAAGAGGTCCTCATACAACATGATTTCCAGCATGCAGACTTAAGGTTGCAAACATCTCCTCCAAGTTCTCCAAGGCATCGACCCAACTGTAAGTTATTTTGAGCATCTTGCTTAGTGCATGATTATATTCAAAGGTTAAGTGGTGGATATCATCTTTGGTATGTTTCAGATATTTATCCATCGAATAGGACATATTGGCAACCAGTTGAGAGCGTAGTTTGGATTTTTGATGCTTTCCATGCATTTATTGGCGAGCAAATGTACCGAGGAAGATAACACAAGGAACTTGTAGATAATGGAATTTTCTTTTATGATATGTCATATGTGGAACCGAGAACTTCCATTGGTTGGGGTCGTGTAGCTCCTTTGTCACTTCCATCCTTTGACATCAAGGATTAGTCCTTGCCAGCTTTGCAAACTAGTGAAAGCTTTAGGGATAAGTTGTTTCAGGATATACAAAAGTCCCTCAAGTATTCAATTGCCACAAAAATAGTTTGGCTCGCACTATTTATGCCTCTTGAAGTGTTTGTAGATTTTTTCTTCGATGAGAAAATAAGAACTACCGCAATAATGTTCATTTGCAAGTCTGAGAGCTATTTGGACTTTTTAGATGATAATTGGGATAGGAAACAATCACATAGCAAAATCTGTATTTTGCAAAAGAAGTCCATAATTTGCAAGTTCATTATAAGCTCTCAAAATTTCTTAGTGTCGTTTTACTATATTAGATATCATCTTCTTAGTGGGCAGCTTATTCCACTCGCCCAAGATACAGAGAATAGCCTCGAGAACAAACCTTTATCAATGGAGCTCTACTTTTGAAACAGCCTACTTACTGTGATGGAGACAATGTCAAGTACAACTCTTGCACAGCTCAGGGTAGATCTTACATGTGAAGAACTTCCACTTTTGCCGGAATTGTATGCATTCAGTCTCAACAATAGAAAGGTGCTTACTAAATCGATGAATTTAGATTGTCTTTAATATATTAAGATAGAATCTAACTTTTTCTTGTTTTCAGATTCCAAGACGCAAGGAGAAAACAACATTGTGCAAGGAGCCACTCACAAATACAGTTCACTTAATTGCTTCCACCGGAAGCTAGGTCACATACCTTGTGCACGCAAAGGGCTTTGATGCCATGCAAACCATGATGTACTCTTCAAAATACTAATGCAGAGACATTTTGTGCCGGTCAAACAATGTTTCAAAAATGTACATATTCATTGTCTCAAAATGTAAGGTCTCTGACCCTGAGCTAAAAGAACACAATTGTACCATGAAACAATCATAATGAAAAAAGTTACTATTTTTAGCAGTTTTCCAAAATCTGTCGATGCCATGATGTTTAGAATTTCATAAAGCTTCCAAAAGTGAATTCAAATAATTTTTGTGAAAAAATTCCAAAAATAGTAAGTTTTTGGTCGCCTGATCCGTCTAGTTTTGACTGTCTCAACAAACTGCACCCGTAACCCAAATTTGAAAAAAATGCATTTTCGGACGCCGAGGGCTGCTAAATATGGAAGGTACTCGGGATTATGCACCTTAGTTATAGCTTAGCATAGCAAGTTCCGGCATCAAAATCTGATTAGAATTGCCCGTCTAGGATTAAAAACAATTTTTCCTAAGGTTGTGCGGGGAGGCACCGGGGCTCGGGAGCTGTGTGGGAACCGGCTCCAGGCCACTGCTGAGTTGATATGGCAGGTAGAGGGCTCTCTCACACACAGATAGGGCTCGTGGGCTACTTTCCCAGCTTGAGAGAGAGTGAGTGAGTGAGTTAGAATAGCAAATAGGACACTTTGTAGCCCATGCACCCCATGCAAGTAACCCTGCCCATGAAGGCTTGAGTGGACTCCAGACCAGCATAGCAGATGATTTCAAAATTTTGAGCTTGTGAGACTATATAAGAGCATGCTCACACACACATTCAGTATACACACACACACATACACACACACACACACCTTGGGGAGGTGCTGCCGGCACACATAGCCTTTGGAGAAGGAGCAAAAGACGGAAGTGTTGTCCAATTCTTGCCACAAGAAGCTCCTTTGTTCAGCAAATTGATTCAAATTCAGCCCAAACTACGGTAACATAAAGTTAATTTCACGTTATGTTATAATTCCTTCTATGGTTCTCATAATTCCGCTGCTAGTATGCATAATCACAGTTAAATTTCTCATTAGACACTCTCTAAATTGCTATATGATTATTCCATTGCACATTCTTAATTCTAATTTTCAATTATGCAAACAATTAACCTCTCCTAATCATATATTAATGTATGATTAGCAATAAGAGAATTATCCACTAAGTCATTATAGTTAATAAATGATAGAATCAAGCCAGCAATGTGATAAGGTTAGTCTATTTCATTCTATTACCACACAATGTTTATATAGCTATGTTTAGATTCAATTTGTTCAAATATTAGGATGTAATTAGTGTAATTAATTCCATAATTAATCCACTAGGAAAAAGGAATCCTCTCACCTATGCCTGCGATAAATTTGCAAATCTCTACTTGCATTAAGAAGTGATTAAGAATGCCTAATTCATCTCTAGTAAATAGATCAAGTAGAAATCTGAAATTCTTAATTACCTAGGCCAAATAATTAACCTTAGGGCCAATTCCCATAGAACAAGTAAGGGGCTATCAGAAATCCTTTTGTCTTGAAGTAATCAAACCTCTCGTAAAAAGGGATTTGCTTATTGAAATTAATCTGTCATTTTGGTCGTATGTTACTCTCGAATGTCAGCTCTCTTTTTACAAGTTGTCAATTAAGTAGTGAGTATAAAATGGCCCCGGTAAAGAGAACTCGTTTTGGTGGTTCCCACGACCGCGAGGCGGGGACAAGCAACACGAATGGGAAGGGAAAAGCTCCCATGGTCGACCAAGTACCGACCAACTCACGAAGCAATGCCGAGGAAATTGTGGAGGTAGGTCACAATTTTAATTCAAGTTTTGCTCAATTTAACATTGCATTTGATAAGTTAGGAAATAACATATCCCTAAACATGTAGGAGAAATCCAACGGAGATCACGGCATTTGAATTGAAATATATTTTAATTTCCAAGTAGGAAAGAATGATTGTTGGATATATTGTTTCAGATAGGAAAGAATGTTTGCTAGGAAAAATTTAGCTCGACCTGTACATTTCTATTTCCAATGTTGATACTAGTCGGAACCCCCTCCTGATCACAGGGGACAGAGTTCATGGTTAAGGGCTCTTGAATCCACGTCTGCTGGTTAAGCGGTGGATACCCACGTCTGCTGGTTAAGCGGTGGGAACCCATGTCTTGCATTCTATGCGGTGGGAATGTCCGCATCTGCTGGTTAAGCGGTGGACATACCTAGTTGTATGGGCAGCTAGGCGAAAACGGGAGGAGTAAACTCTCGTTAGAGGGGGGATGTTGTACCTCGAGAACATTGAAATGTTAATGAATAAGTTTGAGTATAATTTTTACTAGAATTATTTTCTTGGTGCCGCTTTGCAATACTGGTTGAAGGGCTGTATTAAGGAACTTGTGAATCGGAAACTAATCAATGAACTTATGTGTTGAAAAACCATGTGTGGTAGTAATTAGATAACGAAAAGGAAGTGTGAGTATGGGGTGGAAACTGGGGGCTTGGCTCGGGTTGCGAATGCCTATGGGAAGGGTGGTCCCGATTAGTCGGGAACTCTCCATCCCCATAGTTCTATAAGTTGACGCTGATATTACTCATTGCCCCTAGAGCGGAAAAGTTTCAAGTATACGTGCCTCTGAAACATGGGGAAAAAGGCACTCGGGACTTCTCTCCTCTTGGAAGGTGGGTCCTAGGATCGCTAGATAAGTTAATAACGCTTCCCCTACAGGGTGGAACTAGATCTCGATGCTAGTAGGCTCGAACTCGACTCACTTTGTGATGAGAGATCGTCCACTAGATGAACCATAAACCACTTTTTTTGCTTCCACTGTAGATCCGGTGGCCACCAGGTTTACCATCAAATCCGTCGTTTGAGACGATGGGGTGGGGACCTCACACAAAACATTACATATTGTTTTGTTTCTGTCAAGATTTATACACTTAAATTTCTCCCTTTCCTTGCTATACTGTCCTCTCCCCCGGTCTGTGCCACTCATCCCCTGTCCTCTCCCTCGGTTGCTGCCACTAGACCCTTGCCCTCTGCTCCGGTTGTTGCTACTTCTGCCTCTAGGAACGCTGGTCTCGGGCATCCTTTCGCGTCCCTCGAAATCATGGGCTGTCATAAAATCTAATATCTAACCAACCCAAATGATTTTCTCATATTAAATTGATCACTTAATGTGGGAGAATAAATGGGAACAAGTGTTAAGATATAGATATGTGCTTATAGATCTATCTCAACACGGGGCCAATAGTAAAGGGGCCCAAATGGGAGATGGTCTATCAAGAGCAAGGCTAACCAATGGAGCATAAGACCTTAGGGTTAGCTTCATTGAAGACCTCCAATAATGTGTGTAAAAGTCCTTTGACCTTAGGTAAGCTAGGGCTGAGCTTGAGGTGGGAACCCGGCCCAAGCTCGAGGTGCTTGACCTGCTTGAGGTGCTTGTCGTGCTTGAGGTGTTTGTCCTACTTGAGGTGCTTGATTAAGGTTCTTGAGGTGCTTGACTTACTCCATGCTTGAGGTCCTTGACTTGCCTCTTGATTAAGGTGCTTGAGGTGCCTTGACATGCTTGCCTGAGATGCTTGTGGGAATACCCCCTCGTCCAAGTGCCTTGTCATGCTTGATGACTAAGGTGCTTGAGCTCCTAAAGTCAAAAGCATCCCTACAAGAGGGGGGTCGAGCCCTTTTCCTAGGCATTAGAGAGAGAACACACACTCACACTCACAAGGGAAGCCCCAACTTGAAGAGGCAGCAAGGACACATGTCAGGTCCCTACCCATGTTACCTTCATGTGTTGCTTGAAACCTATTGGCTAGGCTTCAAAGGGGTCCAATGATAAATTACTTGAATTATCTAATTGTTTTTGCATTTATCAAGTCCTCTCTCTCAAAGGGGAAAGGTGGACACTTGTTCCAAGGCTATCCCTGTTGCTTGTAATGGCTTCTGCTTGTGATTGGCTAGGCCTTGAGGGGTCCAATGAGCTTCAAGCATGAGCTACAAGGGGGGGTCGACCCAAGAAAGCTAGGGGGGTTCTTAGGGGATATACTCACGTGACACACACTCACAAGCACTCTCAGTGTGTACTATGCAAAGTGCAAGAGCTCCCTCTCTTTCTCCAAGCAAGTAGAGGTTGAGAGCCTACACCAACACTCTTGGCTATGGAGTGCAAATCCATCCAAGAGCCATGCTTCAATCCAAGAGCCATGCTTCAATGCATGAGCTTGCCATCTATTTCTTCTTCATTACTATGCTATTAAGTATGCTAGCACAAGAGTTATGATAAGTGAGGAACTAGCTCTTTCTCGTATGAAATGTTTCTTCTTCCTCTTCCCTACCCTCATTCCCTGCTAGCTCTCTCCACCTTCGAAGGTGTTTGAGGTCTTGGGACTGAGGCTTGGTATAGTTAAAGCTTTCTTCAAGTTTAGTTTATGTTATGTTTGTGATGCATGAAGCCTTCCATCTTCATGGCATCACCTAGGTCACAAGGAACACAAAGACTGTATTGTAACAAGTCTCTCTTTATGGGAGAAATCATAATACAAATGCCTATTGGAGGGGGGACCGGCTCCACATAAATCCGGTCCTCAACTGTTGTCATGTTCTCTAAACTCTCTCTCTTGCAAAAGTATTGTCTATGCCAAGTTAACTAATTGCTATGATTATGTAGCTATCTTCAATTATGTCAACCCGCTATGCTCACAAAATCATTTCTTGAAAGTACTCTCATTAAATTCCGCTACTCTCAAATTGAATAGGAAAATTCCATTACATGGGCCTCTTCCATGGCTTCCCATGCATCTTGCACCTGTGAAGCTTCCCTCTGTTCTTGCTCTTGCCGTTGACGTGTAGCCCATTCCTCTACTTCTGCGGCGTCCGCATAATATTGATTTATTGCTTCTTGCATATTTTGAACTTCTTCTTGAGTTTGATTGTGGCGTTGTGTCATTTCGTTAATGAGAGCCTGTTCGAACTCCTCAGATCTCGCCCCATCCTCTCTTGTGCGTCTATTTACAAAGATTATAATATGCTGGATGGCCATTACAGAAAAATGTCGCACATCGTTGGGGTGTAGTTATGTAATTGAAGTTCTTGTAGAAGCGTGATACAAATGTTTGTTGCTTCATACAAACGTTGCAGCAAACAATGAAACAGCACGATTACTTACGCTCGGTACATCCATAATTTGATTGAGGAGCAACAGGGCATTGAAACAGGTTCGCCAGCCATAACTTTAGTCATTAGTCTGCGTGGGCACGATTACCCGTTTGTGCCAGATGATATTTCCTAGATCATGTTCTAACAAAACATGCTCTACACAGCATACAAGTTTTTTTGCGGCACTACATACATAACCACTTAAGTCAACAACACATTACAAAGAGACAGTACTTCCAAATGTACCAAGATGGGCCTTACGTTTTTACACGACCGTGAAACGCCCTGCTTTGCTCGGAGTTTTTATAGTAAACAATCTTGGCTTCCATGTCAAATATTATTAGATTCCAATGATCACTACAAAGACACCATCAAAGATGAGAAAGATTCTAAATGCAACATGGTTTTTACAAGGCAAGAAAAAACTCACGATTGATTGTATGCAGTGACCAGAAAGCGCGCTAGATCAAAAGTTGACTCTGCTAAACCAGTTCATCAGACTCAAAAAGGAAACTGAGTTGTTCTGCAATAAAGGCGATATCAGCAGATCTATTACATATACTTTGTCTTGAACCTTAGGGAGTAGAACCGAGGCAGCGTGCCTAACATGAATCAATGGCAGAGATTAGACTTGAGGTATTTCAGCGGGCTGTCACTCACTGCCACAAACCCATGAGTCAATACCGAGCAACTGGGGCAGCTATTGAATTCCATAAGCCACTGACTCGCTTGGTATTGACCCATGTCTTAAAGGTAGTGAGCCATTTAATGAATCAAGCATGACTATTAAAGAGCATGAGAATTATCACAAAGCAACGTTGACGACCTCATTCGCTGCGTTGGAGTTGGTGAAACTACACATGCACAGGAAGTCTTGTTGATCGAGGTTGAAAATGTAGGCCTCCTCTGACCTTCCAGGCAGTAGTATCTATGCATGCAGAGGCGCTGCACTGAAAAGAACTCTCAACTCCTCTACGTTCTCTTCATTGATTTGCTCTAAAATAATTGACTCATCTGATACGTTCGATGGCTCTTGTGATGCAGAGCCTTGTCCTTACCTTTCTTGAACTGGATCCCTGGCTGCCTCAGGCTCCTCCCTAGTAGCCGTAGGGTCCTCCCTAACACGCACAGGCTCCGGATCATTTTCCTTCAATATTGGTTCCTGCATAAATGCCTCAGGGTCCACCTTGGCCTACTCTTGCCCCTCATCAACCCTTACTGGTTGCGGATCCTCCATGACTTGCTCATTTTGGTGTCTAGATGGCTCCTCCATAACTGTCTCTGTATCTTCCATGAGTGCCTCAGGGTCCACTCTGGCTTGCTCATGCCCCTCTGCGGCTATCTCAGCCTGCCTATCCGAATCGTTTCTCTCGACCCGTGATCGGGTCCTTTTGCTATTTGTTTCAGGCCTAGACGGCTCTGTCTGTTGTGCACGAGAATGAAGAGGGGGGATGTTGAGAATATCCATGGTTCTACTATCCCGGATACGCACTGGCTGAAGCAGCCCATCGTAGTGGAAACGCAGCCTCCGAAGAGTATCAAAATCCCGCAGCATGATAGTAGCGCAGTGTGCATGGGGAGTCAGGATATATCCATCGCTGAAGAATTCAACGAGGTAGTCTTCTAAAATTTCTTGAAGGCAGAGTAGTGCACTGCTGGCCCATTGCATGCCGACTCTCCACTGCTCACAAATCTCTCGCACTACTCGCTGGAAAGGGGGACGTGGAATAGCAAGTTGAACGTGTCGTTCTATCCTGCGCAGCTCTTGCAGTACACCTATGTGCGCCTCATATCGGCGTGTTCTTGCTTGAGCATTCGAAGATTCACCTGTTGCCCTCCTAGGCGTGGCCTTTGTACGAGGCATCTCTACAAATAGCATAACAGAAAACGACATCAGCACAAGGGACTTAAGATTTCAGAAAAGGTTAGTACCAAGCGAACAGGTGCATTGGAAAGAGTTTGCCTTCCCTTATTCACTTGGTACTGACCTCAGAAAA
Source organism: Adiantum capillus-veneris (assembly GCF_014529385.1). Lineage (NCBI taxonomy): Eukaryota > Viridiplantae > Streptophyta > Polypodiopsida > Polypodiales > Pteridaceae > Adiantum > Adiantum capillus-veneris. Next base: position 148,509,610 of record NC_140937.1, on the reverse strand, counting down.
GTGTAATAGCAAACATCACTTATATTTTCAGAGGTCCGTACCAAGCGCACATGTGCGCCAGAATGAGTTTGCCTTCCCTTATTCGCTTGGTACTGACCTCAGAAAAGTGTAATAGCAGAACTTACTTATCTTTTCTCAGGTCAATACCAAGCAAACAGCTGCATCGAAATGAGTTTGCCTTCCCTTATTCGCTTGGTACTGACCTTAGAAAAGTGTAATAGCAGACATCACTTATATTTTCTGAGGTCAGTACCAAGCGACAGGTGCATCAGAAAGTGTTTGTCTTCCCTTATTCTCTTGGTACTGACCTCAGAAAAGTGTAATAGCAGATATCACTTATATTTTTAGAGGTCAATATTAAGCGAATAGGTGCATCGGAAAGAGTTTTCCTTCCCTTATTCGCTTGGTACTGACCTCACAAAATTGTAATAGCAGACATCACTTATATTTTCAGAAAAGGTCAGTACCAAGCGAACAGTTGCATCGAAAAGTGTTTTCCTTGCCTTATACGCTTGGTACTGACCTTAGAAAAGTGTAATAGCAAGCGATCGGGTTTGCATCCCCTGTAACAAAATACCAATGTGAAGGAGACGTTTAAGTCCATGCGGTCCTAACTATCATGTCGTTCCCTCCCATAACCTCCCCTAATCTAGGGGATGGTACCATTGCTTATCCCTCCCACGTCTACCTCTCATGAAACCGCATGGCGGTACCACCCCTCACAGACCACTCATCAGCCAGAACCTAGGCTCTGCTTTTCAGGCATGTCTATCTAGTCTATTTAACCAGCCGTTTTTCAGAACCTCCCTCAAGGTTTTGCAAAGCAACTACAAGAAGTTTAGGATAGTGGTGATGCCTTTCCAAGGGATACTCCCGCAGTGCCAGCAGGACCGCATCCGGGCCCTCCTCATGAGGTCCCCCCTTGGCCCTCACCCGATGGTACCCTTAGCATTCTCGACCGACACAGCCTGAGAGTGGGCTTTTGTCAACACGGGAGTCAATCGTCAAGGTAAGCCACTGGTAATTATTTCCTTTTTGCTCCTAGTTTGAAGAGATTATTTGCTAAATTCTCTATGCAGGATACTAGCCTCAAGCTGAAACAAATGCTGATTGTCAGGCATAGAGTGTCAATACTCAAAGACTCTTTGGAAGCAAGAAGGTCTGAAGACCTGCAGCGATTGCTTGCCGAGAATGGCTCTCTAGATGCTATCTATAATTGTCTACAGGAGAAGAAGGATGAACTGCTTGAGCTAGCCAGTAAATATGAGGAAGCCCTGAACTATGCCAACAAGCTTCAGGAAGAGACAGTCTGGCTATGAAGGAAAAGGATTAAATTCTAACTGGTTATTGCAAACCCTAAACCCCCGGAAATTAGTAGGCCACTTTTCGTAAACTCTGGAACTTGGCCTTTGCGCCTGTCCCTAGTGTTTTCTAACTCAAAAGCCCCTACATGGGTGTTAAGTTGTAATTTTGCAGTTCCCTTATAAATTCAAAACGCGTATTTGGTAAAAAAAAACCCTAAACCCGCAACAAACAGGGTTTACTTTCCCCTTATTTGCTTAGTACTGACCTCTGTACTAGCAGACATCACTTATATTTTTCGAGGTCAGTACCAAACGAAGTTGTGCATCGAACAAAGTGGCCTTCCATTATTTGCTTGGTACTGACCTCAGAAAAGTGTAAAAGCAAACATCCTATGGTAAAGACGACATCCTATAGCAAACCTCCTATGGTAAAGCAAACAACCTATGGTCAGTACCAAGAGAACAGGTGCAGCAAACAGGGTTTACCTTCACTTATTCGCTTGGTACTGACTACACAAAATACAAGTGCACAAAAGGGTAGTAGCATACCTCTTCACTGTGTGCAGAGTTATGCATCACTAAAGCACTGCAGAACAGGAGTAACAGAAGGATGCGTGAGAGTAAGAGGAGATGCGCAAAAAGGGTTGGGATGGTTTTCTTACCGTGTAGCATGGATGGGGGTAGAGTTAACTAAAATGATGGGCAGTAGAGGACCCAAAAAGAGGCAGAAGAGCGGGGCGAGGGTATAGTTGAAATGTTTGACGGGGGTACTACCTCTTAACTTAGAATGCTTACCTTGGTGAGGGTGACAACTTCACTTATGCGCATGATTACACCCGCGATTATGGTTGGTAAATCGTACTGCATGGGAATTTGAGACCATTTATTACTGCATGTCCTTGTGAGCGCAGCCCACGTGCCTTTTTTGAGTGATCGTTTAGAGTCAGACAGACGCCAATCGCCCTTGCAGTCGCCATCTCCATCTCCAAGTGGAACAAACAAATCGCCGTTGCCTTTGCCTTTTCTGCGCTCTTCCCCTTGGCCAGCTCTTGTGATCCTGCATTTAGAGTCAGACGTCGATCGCCCTTGCAGTCGCCATCTCCATCTCCAAGTAGCACAAATAGATCGCAGTTGCCTTTGCCTTTCTACTCTCTTCCCCTTGGCCACCTCTCGTGATCCTGCGTTTAGAGTCAGACGCCAATCGCCCTTGCAGTCGCCATCTCCATCTCCAAGTAGCACAAATAGATTTCCATTGCCTTTGCCTTTCTGTGCTCTTCCCCTTGGCCATCTCTCGTGATCCTGCGTTGAGCGACCTCCATTAGGTTGAGTCCTTTGTTGCCGTGTCGCCATCGCCATCGCCACCTTCTGGTTCTTGATGTCGGCGGCCTGCGACATCCCCATCCAAATCGGCGCCATTGGATATTGCAGAGACAGGTTCTTTCTCCCTGCCTCTCTCCCCTTCCTGTGTTTTGTTAACTATGTGCCCACCGAAGCCACTGCGTTAGGGTAAGATTAAAAGTCTTGCACCGCATGGTTGGAAAAATTACTCCTTATGTGATCGTGCCTGAGTTTGGGCATAGTGAGAGAGTAGGTCTATATATATATCACTGATAACATTAAATTCTCTGTTCTTATCCACATGATCCGAATGCTTGGGTCAGAACCAATCGAATAGGGCCCTTCGGAGATTCTTGGGCCCCTATTCGCTTGGTTCTGACTCATGTGACGTCACCTTTTATGACATTAGCGCACGGGACAGAACCAAGAAAATAGGGCCCTTCAGAGATTCTTGGGTCCCCTATTCACTTGGTTTTGACTCAAGTGACGTCACCTCTTATGACATTAGCGCACGGGACAGAACCAAGTGAATAGAGACCTTGAGGGGTACTCGAGGCTCAATATTTGATTGGTTATGACACCAAATAGTTTTGGATTGCTTTTTCTTTCAGTCATGGGGATCATAGTCATGGAGACAGACGGTGTGAGCGAGGATACATGTGAAGAAAAACTATTCACGTTCTTATACAACGCCCGTGCTCATCACCGTGCACCAGAACTATCAAGAATGTTTAATGCAGAGTTTTCTATACAGAGGATTATAGATTGCTCATTTGAGTACCTACAAACCCATTTGCAACAGTATGAGGCAGTCACTTGTGACAATTCCATGACAGTTGATGGCATGAGATATGTGCACCCAGCGGACCTTGACCCTGACAAGAGTGCTTCAAGGAGACTGAATCGCTGTCTAGAAAAGTGTCCCTCCAATGCACTGCTTGTACAAGACAGGTGTATGAAACACTTCAAAAAGTTTCGCTTAGTGGAATTATACCACGGGTTTGTCTGTTACTTATACTTGCAGACGGATGGTGAGTCAGAGACTTCCCAGTCAACAACTTTCGATAGTTTTCCATTGGCGCCAGAGGAAGAGGTAGAGGATGTGGAGGTGCATTTCGACCCAGAAGAAGAGCGGGTAGAGGTATTGAAGGAAACATTTGATGCAGGCTTAACTCTTTCTTCTCTTGTGGATGCAGCAATAGGCAAGTAAGGAAGTGACTTTGCCACTAAATTGTGCTCCCAGCTTTGCTATGGTGGGCGACACCCACTATGTTCTACTCACAAATATCATGCATGAGCTCAATATACGGGAGGACTATTGCCTAACTACAATTGCAAATTTTGTGAGGCAGACATGGGGTTTGTGGATGATGATGGAGTGGACCAACATCTTATTACTGACAAAGCTGTCCGCGACTCACAGTTCACTTCAGGGTGGCAACTAATCAAAGATACATTCAATGAAGCAAAGTCCAGAGAGGCCAATTTGCCAACAGATGAGCATTTTGAATCAACAACAAAAACTCGGCTTGGAAAACATGGGTAGGCCGGTGGCACCCAGAGATCAAGTAATGAATAGTCAGTCTATTCACTTGTGGGGGAGGTCGATGCTGGAAATGGACGAGAATCATATGGTAACTTTTGTCGTGCATTCAGATGGTATTGGAGATGGCCTAGTGATAAAATATCATGATCAATGTTTTTGTTGACAAGTGCTAGTGTATGACGATAGTTTCCTTAGAAGAGCGGGAGGCTCACGGCAAGGGCTTGTCACCGGAGTCTAAGGCAAGGATGCGGTTATCTCACTACATCGGCCGTTTCAACCACAAAAAGGTTTGTAGAAACAATTCAAGTACTTGGCAATTGTACTCATCTCACTTATGGCCCATAAATTCATTACAATTTTTATGTAGATCATAATATACCACAAGGAATACTCCGATGACAATGCAAAGTTCCCACTGTTTGCAATGAAAGTTATTACAAGATTTTGTGGTGGGCACCCCCTCCCACTAAACACAGAAATAATAATTCTGATTGAGAAACAGTTTGCTCTACGCGTATTTGGCATTGGGTATGGGTGCCAAGCACTCAGAGCCTCCTATTTCATGTCCTACACAGCTCAGGCTCTGGCTACAGGGATTGAAGACCTGGAAAGCTTAGATCCATACAACAAGCGGCTGTTTATGAGGTAAAGAAGACGCCTGATGCCCGTGGGGATGCTACCATCAACAGAGGAACGAGCTCGTTTATAGATCTTGCACACATCAAAGAGGTACAAAGTGAAGAAGAAGGAGGTGCATCAAAGAGGATAAAAACGACGAGCTCACGTCCATCTTCTTCCGCTCCTAGCTCGTGATCATCGCCACCTCGCATGGCGCTCTGCCACATTTGAAGCTCCCCAAGCTATCTGTTTCTTCTCTTTGCGGATGTGTTGTAAAGACCGTGTAATTTCTGAACTCTTAAGAAGTTCCTTCTACCTTGCTCTATGAATTAGTCGTCTATAAGTCCATTGGTGTAACTCTAATAGGCTATTGGCCTTATCTTTTCCTCCCCCATGTCTAGTGTGCTTAAAATAACTTGTTCTTGCCATGTAGTGGGTTTTTTCCATGCCTTGTGTGGGCCATATTGATAGTGAGCCGTATGTCTTGGCAAAATATGGACCATGGTTGACAGTATGTGCTGCATTGAAATAAAACAAAAGTAGAGTACAATTTAAAATTTTGTTTTGTATCCATAGAATGCTAACCCACCATGTAATGTGTAATATGTTGCACACCCCACCCTGTAAGGTAAGCCTTTTTCCAATCCAGCATGGCTGCTTGAAATGATGTGAGCTTACTTTGGTCCCAAGAATGCTGCTCAACGTAGTGGAAAATGTTATCTAGTGATTTCCACACGTTCGCCTTGTGATTCTGGATTGCCCCACCACAAGCATTGTCTTTAACCACTTTATGTAATTGTTTCCATTTGTTGAACAGGTTTCTCCTTTCTTCTCTATCTGAATCTTTGAGGCTAAACCCAAGAAACCTTCTTGCCTTCACGCCACCTATCGATGCTTTCCTAGGTACCTTGTACCGACTTTGAGACATTTTAGGGTCCTCTTCTATTTTGACATTGCCTCCATGCAAACCAATGTCTGAGAGCACTCCCTCTAATGCTTTGATCACTCTTTTCGACTCACTCTCTGGCTTTAATGTCCATGCAAAACATATGTACAAATGAACCACCTTTTCAATTATTCGATAGAGTGCATGAAGTGTACAGACGTGAACTCTACTCAGAGGAATATCAAGCACTGGTTTAAAAGTCTTATCTTGAAGATGTCTGTTGGGAGATCTATTCCATTTCACACTCTGAGAACATTGTGCATCAGCCATGCAATATAAGCATGGATTTGCCACAGCTGCTCCATGTGTTATGTTGTACATACACTGAAGAGTCTTTAAGTCACCTGCCATGTGCCATTCCACTGTATAGTCACCAAATCCTTCCACTGAAAGAACTGCTCCGTTTCTTTGTTCAGTGATGATAGAAGGAATTTGGGTTTGACTAAAAACCCAATCGAGGATTTCAAAATTTTCCTTAGCAACCTGCAGTAAAAAACGAAAACACAAAATCAACAACCAAATAATCAATATTTTTGTTATCATAGAGTGAACGAAGTATACCTAAAATGATCCTAGAGTTAGAATGTTGTTTTCAGATTGCACGCTGAAGTATCGCGGATCCTCTTTCGTTACGGATGGATCGAGAGATCTGTTCATGAGGGTAATGGTGACTCTCACCAGCTTCTTGTTCTTCAGGACCTCGCACTCGTCGAGCTTCAAAACAAACTTGAGAACCCCACCGCTCTCCTCTCGACTGATGTCAAAGAAGTGAAGTGCATACCTTTGCAATGCTTCAAGATCAACGAAGAGGTTGTTGTGCTCGTTAAACTGTACCTCTCTGCTGCCCTTGCCTAAGAATGTTGCTTCAATATGGAATGGTGACCTTAGTTTCTTAAACACCTCATCGTTTACATGCCGGAGATCAGCCTTTACATGTGATGGCTTTGGCAGCAATGATCCTCTCTGTAGTTTATTTTGAGACTTTTTAGCTAATGCTTTGAAGAGTGCCTGTATCCCATCTGCGAGATGCCACTCTGATCAAGTATTGCTTGCACTTCCATTAGTTCTAGCCGATTCTTGTTCATGAAGGAGGTAAGGAGACTCCCTTTCAACTTACGAATTTTCTTTTGAGTTATCATCTCTTGAACTACTTCTTTTGGAACTAGACGGCTGTAATGCACTTCGAGATTGAAGCTTGCACCGTTTGAGTTTGGATGCAGTAAAGACCTGCCAAAAAAGCACCATGCGTTATGATCATGTATAGGAAAGTGTATCCATTTCTTAATGAAGCACATTGAAGATACAAAGCAAAAAAAAACTTTGAGTTGTCTTAAAGCTCGTATTCGTTTTTTCAGGCCACCACTACCAACCTTCATGTTCTCAATGCTGTACAGATCTCGTTTTCTTTTCCGACTACCAAGCACGGTGTCTTTCTCTCGCAAACTTGTGATCTTCTTCTCAAGGCCTTGGATTATCTCTTTGTTTGATAAAATCTTTTGAGATCATGCTTCATTAAGTTTCTTCAGCTGCATGTTCTCCATCGCCAGGAAGTTTCTTTGCCTTTTCGCATTCAATCCTCTCATTTCCAAATGTTCGGTGTATCCCAATAGGCCATACTTGCCATCGCCTGTGAAATGTAAGAGGTTAGTGATATTAGCAAAGGGAGGTGATGCGTTTGTCGTAGGATCCTTTGGATAAATAGACCCATCGGTCCACAAATCCAAATGATGTTCCTTGTTTGTCCTTCTAAGTTCTTTCTCCCATTGAGATAAGAAAGACTCCCTCCTCCGTTTTTGCAATGGTGCGTACTCTTGCAATACATCAACATGAAGATGATGTGTGTTCTTTCTTTGGGTAAGTGTTAAAGATGAAGGGGATGAGGATTGCAAGTTCAAATTAGTGTTTTCATCAGGAAAAGAAGCGTTCTCCATTCCTAGAGTTGATAGAGAAAAAGACGGAGACTCGAAACTCATGAAATATCTTAGGTTTTGGGAGGGAAGACCATATTCTCAAGTTTAGAGTTGATAGAGTTCGTTGGCTTATGTTTCTGGAGGGAACGCTTGTAAGTTGGCATTTCAAATCATTAGTCATATGGTTAGTTGGATTCCTGACAAGAGAACGAAGGATAATAATGATAAAGATGGCGGCTACCTACCAAAGAATGTCATTTTGGCTTTTTGTTGCGCAAAAAAGTATCACATAAAATGCACAATTTAACATTTTCATTTTCTCTCTCTAAGCCGGCGTGGCACTTCTTACAGGGCCCAAAAGTGAGTCCAACTTTCTCCTAATGAGTAGCTATTATCTTTTTGAGAAATAATATAGCTTAGGGTCAATCTCCTTAAATAATTAATTAAGACATCACATATAATCATGTATTCTTACCTCTACTCATTTGAAATCTATTATATATAAAAATCTAATAGAGGATTTTTTTTCACGTTTAAGGCATGGATAACTCAATGACTTACATTGCAATTTCCTAGAGTTGATGCAACAAAATATTGCACTCCAACTTTGAGAAAATTGTAGCTTGGAACCTTAGATCATTTTGAGGACAAATGGTGTAAAAGAGGATGTCTTGCATATACAATTTCAATATTCCATTTGTTCATGCTTACCACACTCCGTTTGCAGCCTGCAATAATTCTTTGAATACACGGTTTGGAGTCCGAGTCAACTCTACTTAATTATCATCCTTGACCACAAAATTTACAGAAACTGATGTTTGCACACATGACATTGCCACATATAACTGACCATGTGAAAAAAGGGGTGCTGCTAGATATAATCCCAAGAGGCCCAATGTTTTTTCTTGTGCTTTATTTAGGGTCATCTCCCAAATGCCAGCCTTACAGAAAAATGTATTTAACTCATTTGACAGGGTAGTTCTTGAGGATTTCCAACAATGAATTCTATCCTTGGAAGAAATACTCGGTCTCCAAAGTTGGAACCTGTGTTATCTCTGCCTCTATGACTCTACCATGAAACTGTCTACATATTAACCTTGTGCCATAATAAAGTCCCCTTCTTGGATCCAAATTGCACAATAGCATGCCAGGAGCATTTTCTTTCAGACACAACACATGCGATGGATATCCTCCACCTAACCCTATTCAAAAATTCAATTGTATACAAAGCACTACTCTCTTCTGATTCACGTAGTGAGTCTGCACTCAAATACTCCCTATATTTTCTACACATCGTGTGTAGAGCATAATCATTGACCACATCTACATCCTTGTTGCAAAGTGCAAGAAATCCCCTATCTATAAAGAATGAACCATAATCCTTGACTCTTTGAATATCTTCGTAGATGCTCTCAATAAGATCTGACAATTGGTTTCTTTGAAGTAGCATCTCGTAGGCAAAGTGACATTGTCAACAATTCTGCCATCATGTATATTCCCATTAGCAATATCAAGAACCCAATGTGAAAATTGTTTCTCAGTTGCATTTGTCATACTATTCTGCACACATATATTCTGAGTGAGCCTTAATATTTTTGTGTGTCTCCAAATGTACGAATGACACGATGTCGCATTCACAAAATTTGCTCGCCTACCTTTGCGTACAACTAGTAGAATTTTCCTAAAGTTGCCTCCAAGAAAAACTACCTTTCCACCAAATAGGTTGTCTATTTTTGAAACATCTTTGAGTGTCCTATCTAATGCCTCAAAAGCATGGCAATGAGTCATGGGTGGTTCATCCCATATAATCAAAGCTAATCTTCTCAACAATTCAGCAAGTTGGCTATTCACTTTTCTATTTCATGTTGACTCAAAATTTAATTCTAGAGGAATCTTAAACTTTGAATATGCAGTCCTTCCATTGTTTAGGACCAAAGCTGCAATATCAAAAATGCCAATGCTAGCTTACATTCACCTCAAAGACCTGTAAGAAATGCATTATAAACATAGGTTTTTCCAGACCCCACCTGGACCATCTAGAACGAAGACAACCCCTCCATTTTGCTACTTATAGCACACAATTGTAAGAATCATGTTGGACATTGTTAAGAGACCTTTCCATTGGTTTTTCCATACGACATTGTTCGGTAGTATCATACATGGTCTCTTCTACTATCACACTACTCCTACTTAAACACATAAAACTTTGATCAATTGGAGGAATCCAGAGATAGTCAAAGAGCCTCTCACCATATTGTTGTAGTAAAGAATGCAGATTACAAATTGCCCAGCTTTTAGCAACTACTTGTCAAACTCTTGCATCAAGTACATGCATGTTTAAAGCATGTGCATAGCCTTCAGAAAGCTCAACAGAAAACCTATCCCACAATGTCCATGGACATAATGGCTCACATTATACCAATATAATAGCAAACAATCGGCACAATTGCAAACCAGTTTGATAAGAAGAGGCTTATTCCAAGCATGTGATCCACTCCTCATCACTTTGCAATATCCCTCTAGCATTGCAAGCCTCTTTGAACGTAGCATAAACATGTCCTTCATATATTCCCAAGTCATCATAGCACTTGCATGCCTTACATATGATGAGCAATATCCATAAATAGTAAACATCTCTAGCAGTGGGGACAATGTTGTACATTCTTCCAATGGTATCTCCCAATTGTCTCTCTGTCCATTGTTTTTTAGTCTTATTCCAGACCCACATAGTAGGAAAGTCAGCATATGTTACATTAGGAAATTTCAGAGGTCATTTGGAGGGCCATATGAAGAGAGAGAAAAATAGAGCGCATCCAATGAGCATGAAGGCTACGTTACGCAGGAAAGTACGTGGAAAGACTCAAAAAATAGGAAAATAGCATAAAACTTTCACGAATCTAGGATTGTAGCATAGTAATTTCCTTCCTTTTACCGAGCTTTTAGGTGCTTGCATGTGGTCCCACTTCTGATATTCTCTTATGGTCATTAACGTACTGGAGGGTGACCATTAAGCCCGCACAAGATATTGGAATTCTAAAACACTTTCCCTCCATTAGAATGCTTTCAAAGTGAATATCCCTCCACTAAAGCTTTTCTCTGAGAGCTATGGCGTCCACGTCTTCTCGCCCAAGAGGCTCCAGGTGTTTACTGTCTCTCACACCAACAACCAACAACTGCACTTTGCCTAGAAGGCCAAGTAGTAGCATATCCTCAATTACAATACCAGCTTCAATAAGTGCAGAGAACCAATGGGTTGGACAAAGGATAAACAAAGGTTCATGGGTCCTCATGCAACCAAGAAGACCCAAGAGGTCTAGTGGTATCAACGTTTACCGCTCAGCATGGAAGGCCAGAGTGTTGGATTTCAAAGTTGAAATCGGCAAAAGATCTGTAAAGGAAGTTCTTGTTCAGCATGTGTTTACCCATCCTGAGGTGATAGCAAACGGTGGAAATGTATCAGATATACATCAACCACGTTGCAATTGTAAGTACTCTTGACATGTGAACTTACTGATACTCTCATTATAACTTTTCTTATATATTTTGCAATGTTTCTCCCGCTTGTTATGAGTAATGTCTCCATTCTTCACAGCTCAATTACATTAGATTTGTCATTTTTACTTATTGATACTCTTAGTTTAACTCTTCTTATATATATTGCAGATGTTTATCCCTCTTCTTATGAGCAATGGGAGCCTGTGGAGTGCATAATAGGCCTCTTCCGTGTTGTTCATGCCCACATTGGTTCTCTACAGTATTCAGAGAGGAGCAGCAAAAGACTGGCTGATGAGGAAATCTTTTTTTATGACCACTTTTACCAACTCAGCTCAGGGAATAAGAATGGCATGTTGGTGAAAGTGCCTCTACCAACCGATTGGAACACTGTGGACTGGCCAATTCCCGAGGAAACAATGGTGGAGGCAATGCGAAGTAAGCTCTACAAGGATATACAAAGGTCTCTACATAGCTCTATTCCTACCAAACTGGTTAGAATTGCAAACTTTTGTCCTGTTGCACTCTTCATAGAGCTGTTTCATAGCTACAACATCCGAGTTACAAAAACTATGTTCATGTGCAAGTCATTTCAACAGTCATCCTGTGACAAACTTCTTGACAAAGGATGGTATGCAAAGGAAGAGATTGGTTTACGGTGCGAGGTCGCGCTTGATACTCTAGTTGTCAAGTACATGATTGCAAGCCAATCACTGTTACTCTCGTTTTGGTATATGCGATCACAAATGCTCAACGGTAAGTACATTCCTATGGACCAGGTTTCTGCAGGTTTGGAAGATAATCCTGCTGTGGATGTGGAAGTGATTGATAAAGAGCATGGCCTACTATTGGTGGTTACAATAAGGGAGCTATGCAGTCTTCAGCATTTGCGGCATGACATCATTGAAGAGTCAATGGACAAGGACCTATCAAATTTTTCCTTTTTCCTAGCTGGCCGTAAGGTGATGCGGCGAAGGGAAAAAGATATTTTGTGCAAAGAGTTGGATGGTCGGGTTGAAGTAGTGTCAATGTAACAGATATTCTTGTGAACCCAAGTGTATACAAATGACTTTCAAGACATGAAGTTTATTGAGCTCATTTTTCAATTGTGCCCTGTGAAAAAGTGTGCTTGAAATACATTTCTTTACCACGTCAAATCTCTCTCTCTCTCTCTCTCTCTCTCTCTCTCTCTATATGTTAGACAAGACAAAGACATGATAGAAGAGTCATCTTAATTCATTAGAAAGTACAAACTCGTCCGTGAACAATGGACTGAGATACAATTTCCGTAAGTATGGAATCAGAATGTCTTCAAGGTAAAAATAGAAGGAATGCCCCTCGAAAGAAGGTGGTGAGACAGTTGTTCCCGACGGATTTAGTTCTCTCTTTTCAGGAGTATCATCAATTAGTAGTGTATTAGTTGCATCAAAGGGTACACCGATTTGGCTAAACGGTTTGTAAAAAAGAGGTAAGTGTGGTTTTTTAGGGTGGTAGTGGCCCTCAATGGTAACGCATTTTCTTTGATCATACAAAAAGGCAAAATCTGACGTGTGAGCGTGGCATACATTGCAAACTATTGCAATTAGTGGCGACAAGTTTTGCCTTTGCATTGAAGACCATATGGCAACTCTGAAGCGCGGAAGAAGAAACTGAATAAATTCCTTGGTTCCTGGACGAACCACGACTCGACAAGTTCCCATCCGAAACGTTTGCAAATCCTCAAAGGGTCCTCTGTCACCGAGAGGCACCCGCATCAGCAGCAATCCATTGACGTCCAAGATAATCAACCTCTGTAAAAGTTGACAAGTACATATAAGTAGTTAGAAGCTGAACATATTTTGCCATACTTGAATAGACATTACCAGAACAACCGTATCTACAGGTAGCAAGGGTCCATACTGGGTCTCTGTGGTGTTCATGTCGTTGTTGCTCTCCTCTGCTTTATCTTCATAGTCATCATTCACATCTTCATCAGGGGTCTCCCCCATGGCTCTTTCTGCCTAATTCAAGGTTTCCTCCAAGGTCTTTTCGTCTCCCTCGGTTGATCGGCTTGCCTCATACATCCTTGCCTGATCCATATCATTTTGCTCATCCCTAGGCCTGCTTTCCTCATCCATATCCTTTTGCTCATCTATAGGCCTACTTTCCTCATCTTGGGTTTCAGCCATAGGCTCTTTTGGCTCCTCCATTGGCTGACCTGGCTCTTTCATTGTCTCCTCTGGTTGTACCTTAGCACCTTCCATATGCTCATTTGACCTTTCCTCATCCTCAGCTCTTTCATCTTCTGCTGATATGACCCCCTCGGCCCGTTGTGATTCCACTGTATCGGATGTAGGGGTTTGTCGTGGTGGCACGTCATGTTTTGTTAGATCAATAGTGCGCTCATCCAAGCCGCTATCTTCAAGCTCTCTAGGGCTAGACATAGTAAGCAGGTGTTGTATTAAACTTACCCGGTATCTTTGCAAATAATCATATGTGTAGTTTTTTAAAGCACTCTGCAAAATTGAAAGACCACATGGTGAGAATTCTTTTATAGACTAAACCAAAACTAACTGAATGCATTGCCAAATGGGTACCTTAGTCATGAAAGGTTTTAATGCAAAGTAGCTTTGCAGGACATATTCTGCATGGAGAAGACATCTCCAGCCGCAAGAATTTCCATCGGTTTGATTTGGGACAGGTACTTCTTTGATTGGGGCCTTGTATAGTTCATACCTTCCACATAGCTTGCCATAGGCAAGCAACAACCTCTTTATACAACTGCACAAAGCAATGTCAAGATGTTAGCATGAGGCTTCAAATTTACATGGATATCTATAAGAAACACTTTCTGATACAAAACACTTACAGCCTAATTTCAGGGTGGGTTCCTTTTATTGAATTGAACACCCACACTGCTGGTTGGTCAACATCAAGGCATATGAGACTCCAGTGATGGTTGTTCTCATATGGAAAGATGATCACAGTAACTTCCAGCAAAGCACAGTGGAGAAACCAACTCTCAAAGGTCCCAGATGGACTGTTCTTTTGTCTAATAATCACTGACATTTGTGGATCAAGAAGAAACACCTCTGTGTGAGTGTGCAGTGGGAGTTGACTTTTGATCAGGCTGTAGAGACTCTACCTGAGTTAGCAAACCTATTATCTGAGTTTTCAAAGCTAGCAAGATAGTAACACTTACTTAAGACAAGCATAGATAATTGTGTCTGAAATCTGAGCATCTGGATTCTGCAATAAATTAATGTCCACTTTTTCCAGAGCTAGCTTTCTTGCTCCATCTACAAATGGTATCTCTGCAAGCAAACCATCCTTCATTGAAAGTAGAGTTTCTTGATTGCTTGCCTCTATGGACAGGGTCACATTGCACTCTGTTTGCCTCTGGGACTCCACTGCTACTTTTGCTTTCTCCTTAAGCTCTGCTTCCCTCATGTCCTCGGTTTGGCGAGCAATAGTCTCTGCCCTTGCCCTTGTATTCACATCATGTGTGACATCTACAACTGTGAGTTGTGGCACTAGCTCCGGGGGGTATAACAAAATTTCCCTCATTTTCTTATCCTTGCAGACATTGGGGACTAGTAGTTTGTCATACCTCCACCTTATTCTTTTCAGTGTCTCACTATC
>NC_140937.1:148249835-148492335 GCF_014529385.1 Adiantum capillus-veneris | reverse complement strand
CATGTTTCCTGATGAATAGGATTAAGGTCCAGTAGGCAGAAGAGGCTGAAACCTGATCCAGAGCTTGTGCCAGGATTTCAACCCTTGCAGGCTCAGTTGCTTAATGTATCTGCCAAAAGAATTGTTGACTTTTGTCAGGACATATCTGAAGAAAAGTCAATTGGTGAAGATCAATCAGAGAGGTCACCAGGGCAAGAGGATCCCTCACCCTACAAGGCTGTGGTGCCCTCTACAGTACTTCTGAAGAAAAATACAAGAAAGAGGAATATAGACTTCTCAGGTGATACAAATGTGCTAGAAGGAAGTCCCTGTGCAACTAAATGTAAAGACAAAGAGGACGTGTCTTCTCTGGAAGACCCAGATGCAACTGATGAGAGGCTGTTTGATTTTGTAGCATCTTGTGGTGCTGGGGACAAGTTTGATCTAGTTCATTCTATGTTTAATCCAAAGTTTGACATTGAAGACCTGCTAGCTCAGCACAGTAATTTCTTGCAGTCCTACAGAGATAAGTTTGAAGTGATGGTGCAGGTAGGAAGGGTTGTTCTGCCTACTATGACTCTTGTGCATTTAAATGACTGTGGTGGAAAGGGACAGGGACTGAAGAAGTATAGGGAATTACCACCTTCTTGCCGACATTTAGCCTGCCCTTTGCATCAAAAAGAATGCAAACTCATTCAGGAAGCCTTTGGCTTTATGATTTACCTGAACAGCCTGTTTGGATTCCTCATGCAGAATCCTGATGAGGTGTTAGAGGAGCAGGATGCAGCACCAGATGAAGAATGTGAGGAGACAACTCATATGAAAGAAGTCGAGGAGGTTGAAGACACAGTCGACCTTGAGGTTGAGGCAATTGAAGTACAAAGAAGTAAGATGCTCTCTGTGAAAACCACAGAAATCAAACTTCCATTGGATGTCAGTAACTTCACTGAGAAGCATGCTCAGATGATGTTGCCTGCTGTGCCTGACTTCAGGACTGGAGACAGGACCTATATCTTCTTACATGATGTGCAAAGTGTCTTTTATTTAAGGGAGGATTTCTCCCTGGCTATTATTTCCAGAGTCCAAGAGGAGAGGAGTGGATTTGTTTCAGAGGATAGTAGTGATGATGAGGCAATGGAAACATCCAGCAATCCAATGGAATGCCTTCGAAGATGCTTTGAGAAAGCTAAAAAATACAAGGAGACACTACCTGATGAAGCCACCTTCGAAGCAATAAGACAAAGCCTAAGACCATCGAAAAGTAACAAAGAGGTGGAGGATTGGTTTAACCATTCAGGTCAGGGGTCAACTACATCTGTAGACCTGTGGTAAGAAAACCTCTTTCTGCAGGATGAGAGCTTCATGGTAACTCTCTCTCTCTCTCTCTCTCTCTCTCTCTCTCTCTCTCTCTCTCTCTCTCTCTCTTTGTGTCACTTCTGACATGGTATGTGCAGTCTTGGATTGCTGACAAGGATGACTTCCTTCGGCACCCGACAAGAGAGTATCGAGGAAGGGATGCGGCCCTAGCACAGTACCTTTCAAAGCTTTGCGAGTTGCCGATAGTAGTTTTTCACAATTCCATGTCACAAGAGGGTTCAATAGCAACTTACACATTCAAGACACTATCACGCTTCTTGGGTGGACCGGTGCTGCCCAAAAGTGCAGATAAAGTCATTCTTGTGGACAAAGTGTTTGCTAGAGATTGTTTTGGTTACTGCCCAGGCTATACAGGTGGTCGGGCAGCGTATTACTACACCTACACAGCAATGGCACTAGCTCTTGGTAGACAAAACCCAGATGAACTTTTAGAGTATGGCAAACATCTCATGATTCGTTACAAGGGTGACGTGCCAAAAAACAAAATTGATCCTTCAAAATCTTGATACACTTCAAGTAGCAATTGTATAAGATCATGTATTACATAAATTTTGTACAATGTCATCCACTCAGAGTATCTTTCTCCACTTGTGATTCACATACACCATTGTCTCTCTCCACCTTCGTTGACTTTCACGAGCTCCGGAGTTGTTGTATGC
This sequence comes from Adiantum capillus-veneris, assembly GCF_014529385.1. Classification (NCBI taxonomy): domain Eukaryota; kingdom Viridiplantae; phylum Streptophyta; class Polypodiopsida; order Polypodiales; family Pteridaceae; genus Adiantum; species Adiantum capillus-veneris. The sequence continues at coordinate 148,490,320 of NC_140937.1, read as the reverse complement.
CATTGATCTTTTAACTTTTTGTTGTTGTAAATGTCTGATGGCTTGTGCTATTGCTGAATTTTCCAAGACTTCTTTTGCCTGCATTCGATGAATGATTCTACGATAGAACCATTCAAATAGTTCTCTCGAACTGTTAGCCTTGATTCGAGAGCCACCATGTCGTGTGTGCCTGAAATAAGCATTTCTCGCCATCTAATGAGACTTTTCCATCCCTTGGGTATTCCATATTGCCGGGTTCCCATACTTCTGTATAAAATATGGCAAATGATTGAAGATGATGTGCTGGATATGAAAACAGATTAGTTAGAATGTTTTACAGTCACATATTTGCACATAAGAGAGAAAGAAATACATGATAATACCATGTAGTGAGTAATCTGGGTGTCTGTCCATGCTATCTTGAATGATTTTCTCAGAAGGTTGAGATTTTCCTTGAACTTGTTCATATCACCTTGTGACCAGTCATCTTTGTCGCACATCAAAAATAGGATGTCTATTGATCACCAAACCTCAGCCTTCGCGTTACGAGTAGTTGGTTCGTGGTCTTTGACTGCAATATGTAGCTTTTTCCAGCTCTGATACTCTACCTTGCTAACATAAGATGTGTTATATATTTTTCCATGTTTTGTTAGCTTTGGATCTCTTGTACCTTGGGGCTTAGATAAAAACCTCCGTGCCTTCACCCCACCGATGGATGGTTTGCATGGGACATCCTTCTCAGCAGTTGATCTCTTTTCATCCCGCTGGATTTTCACATTGCCACCATGAAGCCCCATATCCGACAGTACCATTTCTAAGCACTGCAGGGCTACTTGTCGTTCTGCGGAGTTCTTAATCTTCCAAGCAAACCCGATGTATAAGTAGACCAATTTCTCCACAATTCTACAAAGGGCATGCATTGTACAAATGTCGACATTCACAAGTGGTATTTTCAAAACCGGTCGAAAAGCAGGATCCTTAATGTGACGTGTTGGAGCTTTTCTCCACCACTTTGGGTCCATGAGCTTTGCAGGCTCCATGCAGAACAAACACGGTGACTTTGCCATTGCACCCATTCCACAATTATACATGCACTTTAATGTTTTGAGGTCACCTGCAAGATGCCACTGAACCTGGAGGTCTCCCCTTCCATCTAGACGTAGTACCTCTCCCTGGTTAGTCTGTCGATCAATCACCTCCGGAATATTAGTTCGATGGAACACCCAATATAGAATCTCATGATCTTATACATGCACTTTAATGTTTTGAGGTCACCTGCAAGATGCCACTGAACTTGAAAGTCTCCCCTTCCATCTAGACGTAGTACCTCTCCCTGGTTAGTCTGTCGATCAATCACCTCCGGAATATTAGTTCGATGGAACACCCAATATAGAATCTCATGATCTTCTTTCTTTACCTGCAACACAAAATAAATGAGACTTAAGTAGATCTGAACATTTGAGCTTACTTGAGAATCTCGCTTACCTCAAACGCACCAAGCCACCATATGTTAGATTCTGATTGAACACTAAAATATAAAGGATCATCACTGGGACACTTTGAGAGGGCTCTATTCATTAAAGTAATAGTAACACGCTCTAGCTTTTTCTCTTTAACAAGCTCACACTCATCCAGTTTTAACACAAAATGTAATACCCCACGTGACTCTTCAAATGTGATGTTGTAAAACTCCACCATTCTCTTCTGTAATATTAGCAGGTCCATAAAAATATTGTTGAACTCATCATATGCCATGTTTGCTCCATGGCCACTGTAAGTTTCTTTAATATGAAAGGGCTGTCCAAGATAGTCTCCCTGTGCCTCGTTAAGCTGAAGCCTCTCTTTCCAAACACTTGAGGCTGATGGTAGAAGTTTGGATTTTATACCCTTCCTAACAAAGATGGATGAGACAGACTTTTGGATAGCCGAATATCCTCTTTTGCTTACACCAAGTGAATCAAGTGTGCCTTGTATCTCTTTTGCAGGCACTGAGTTCTCTAAAATAAAGCGGTCCACTACATTTCGTTGTAGGACCTTAAACTTCTTGTCATGTACTATATCTGCTGCCAGGCTTCTACTTATAAGTGGCTTCAATCTCTTTCCTATATTGGCTTTGGGGTCAATGTTTTCCTTGTCAGGATAGATTGAATCTCTACATGAAGACAATGCATAAGTAAATAACAGAAAATTTGCTTCACTAACACTATTTAGGCACATGAAAACAATGCATAACAAGAAAAAACAAAAAGATTACTTAACTAAAACAATGTAGCCAACCAAGAAGCATCACCTTAATGCTCGGATTCTTTTCTTGAGACCTCCTGATGCAACCTGCAATGTTTCAAGATTGCGCAATTTCTTCTTTCGGATACGACCACCCAAGATGGTGTCCTTCATTTGACAACTTCGCACCTTTCCTTTCAGTTCTTGTACCTCTGTTTTATGTTGCAAAATGGTAACCTGATCGGTAGAATGTAAATGTGAAAGACGAACAATCTCACATTGTTGAGCTTGGAGAATGCTCTTGTAAGTTTCAGCTTCTCTTGTAAGTGATTTACAATAACCCAGAAGGCCCTTTTCTCCATCACCAGCAAAGGTCAATAAGCTTGTAGGATTGAAAAACAATGGAGACGCATTAGTCATTGGATTCTTAGGGTAGAGAGAGCCTCTCGTCCAGATATCTATGTGTTTAGCTCCTTGAGCTCTGAGCGTGTCTATAGAAGCGGGAGGTATATGTGTGTTTGTTTTACTGCGCTTAATCAATGGTTGGTACTCATTATCCAAATCAATGTGAAGGTGATATTTGGCTCGTTTCTGGGTAACATTTGTGCCGTTTGAGGAGTCTGACATTAGCCAAATGTGCAGGTTTAATGGAAAGTGAATAGCGGCTGCGGATTCGTCCCTCCATGTTAGCCTCATTCCCTCCATATTGACGAGGTTCATTCAATGCAACTGAAAAGAGGATTATCCATCAATCACTACGAACGAATGTTCATAAGAGTAAGGAATCTACTTAAAGTACACTTTTTGAACTTTTACTATGAAAGACCCAGCTCTTTTATTTGCCATTTTTTCTAGAGAGAGAGTGCAAAAAATACATTTTCTTAGAAGGCCCTCCAAATGACCTCCGAAATTTCCTAATGGTATATGGGCCTCACAATGATTTTGGTTTACAACAAATCACTCAGTGAGTATCGTCTTCTTAATTTTGTTGTTATTTACTAACTCTACCAAATCATCTGAATCTCAAAATTCAAAGTATTTTGATTGGGAAGATAAACTTGCAATCTTTGGATATCACGCTTCTCTTCATGCATGTCAAAACCATAAATTTACCAAATAGCTTCAAATGCAGAAACATATTGTGCATCGAGATAGCTCTTAATTTTGTCAAAAACACCTTATGATCACAGAGCACCAAAGTGGCTCGATCATGGCCCTTATGTACATACTTGTACAAATGCTTTACAGAAGAAATGGTTGAGAAAATCTTAACATTGATGTGTGCTTTATATCTCAGTGATAAAAATGGGTTGTATGGAGCAACCCATCTGTTGTCTAGCTTACAATATCTTAATTGAACAAAACTTCCATTTATCTTGTCTCATATACGTAGGATATCCACTTTCATCCACATTTGTAGATAGGGTAAATTTGCATAGATATTTAAACCTACATTTTCCATGAACCATATTTGGAGAATTCGAAGTCAAGGGACCACATGGTCTGTGAATATTGCAACGACTGATCACAATATGTGTTGGAATTAGGGTTGCATGGAAATGCACACAGCTTGGAGAAGACGAAGGAAGCTCAACGCACACAATAGAGAGTGTGTTAATTAGTGTGCAATGGAAAGATAGATATCCCTAGAGTGATGGGCTTATATACAATGCACGTGGGAAAAAAACTCCTAAAAAGGGAAAAACTTCCCCATCGGTCCTAGTGTGTTCACAGACATGTGACTAGCACATGTATATGGTAACAAATCCCCCCTGGTAGTGATGTGGTGACTGAGGGCTGGCACAAAGAGTAACTGGAACTGCCATGCTCTGAGGATAGGATCAGTCCTCAAAGGAGAGCAAGCCAAATCTTTGCAAAAACTTCAAACTTCTCACAAGACAATGCCTTTGTGAAAATATCTGCAAGGTTGTCATGTGCTGGCACATAAGCCAAGCTAATCTCTCCTATTGAGAGCCTTCCCTGACATAATGTTAATGCACCTAAATGTGCTTTGTGCGAGCATGAAAAACTGGGTTCCTCGCAACTGCCAATGTGCTCTGACTGTCATTGTAGATGATGTTGGCAATGTCTTGTCCAACACCCAAATCAGCCATAAGGTATATGAGCCATACATACTTAACCATAGTTGTGAAGACTGCCCTATACTCATCCTTACAACTTGAAGAGGCCACAGTAGGTTTCTTCTTGATCAACCATGAAATACATGAATTGCCAAGAATGAAACAAAAACTACTTGTGTACACTCGCATGTCATAACAACCAGCTGAATTTGAGTTCAAAAAAGCATGTAAATATGGCAGCAATGACCCCCCCTTGTGATAAAACAAGCCAAGATAAAAAGTGCCACTCAAGTAGAAAAAAATCCTCTTGCCGGCCACTATCTACTAATGCCTAGACCCTAGGCTATGCATAAAGCTGCTGACCTGTGAGAGTGCAAACTGAATATGCGGCCTCGTGTTGCATACATAAATGAGGCATCCAACAATAGTTTGGTAAAGAGTGACATTAGCTGGATCACGAGTATCATGTAGACTGAACTTCAAACCAATTTCCATGGAAGCGGCAATAGGTTTGCAATCCTCATGTCCAAACTTACATAGCAATGTCTATATATAACTTTTTTGACACAAGGAAATACCACCATCACACTGCTTAAATCATTAGGAGAAATATGAACCTTGCATGGGCCTTGTAAGGAATCCTAATTTTTAGGGATTAAGGCTAATGTTGTGTGGGGTTTAGGGGGCAAGGGCATTGAAGAAGGTAGTTTTGAGTAGGCTTTTCTAGCCTTTTTTTAAACAAATGTAGCATTAGGAAATTTCGGAGGTCATTTGGAGGGCCTTCTAAGAAAATGTATTTTTTGCACTCTCTCTCTAAAAAAAATGGCAAATAAAAGAGCTGGGTCTTTCATAGTAAAACTTCAAAAAGTGTACTTTAAGTAGATTCCTTACTCCTCTGAACATTCGTTCGTAGTGATTGAGGGATAATCCTCTTTTCAGTTGCATTGAATGAACAACGTCAATACGGAGGGAATGAGGCTAACATGGAGGGACGAATCCGCAGCCGCTATTCACTTTCCATTAAACCTGCACATTTGGCTAATGGCGCACTCCTCAAATGGCACAAATGTTACCCATAAACGAGCCAAATATCACCTTCACATTGATTGGACAATGAGTACCAACCATTGATTAAGCGCAGTAAAACAAACACACATATACCTCCCACCTCCATAGACACGCTCAGAGCTCAAGGAGCTAAACACATAGATATCTGGACGAGAGGCTCTCTCTACCCTAAGAATCCAATAACTAATGCGTCTCTCCACCGTTTGTCAATCCTACAAGCTTATTGACCTTTGCTGGTGATGGAGAAAACGCCTTATGGGTTTTGTAAATCACTTACAAGAGAAGCTGAAACTTACAAGAGCATTCTCCAAGCTCAACAATGTGAGATTGTTCGCCTTGCACATTTACATTCTACAGATCAGGTTACCATTTTGCAACATAAAACAGAGGTACAAGAACTGAAAGGAAAGGTGCGAAGTTGTCAATGAAGGACACCATCTTGGTGGTCGTATCCGAAAGAAGAAATTGCGCAATCTTGAAACATTGCAGGTTGCATCAGGAGGTCTCAAGAAAAAGAATCCGAGCATTAAGGTGATGCTTCTTGGTTGGCTACATTGTCTTAGTTAAGTAATCTCTTTGTTTTTTCTGTATGCATTGTTTTCATGTGCCTAAATAGTGGTAGTGGAGCAAATTTTCTGTTATTTACTTATGCATTGTCTTCATGTAGAGATTCAATCTATCCTGACAAGGAAAACATTGACCCCAAAGCCAATATAGGAAAGAGATTGAAGCCACTTATAAGTAGAAGCCTGGCAGCAGATATAGTACATGACAAGAAGTTTAAGGTTCTACAAAGAAATGTAGTGGACCGCTTTATTTCAGAGAACTCAGGCCTGCTAAAGAGATACAAGGCACACTTGATTCACTTGGTGTAAGCAAAAGAGGATATTTCGGCTATCCAAAAGTCTGTCTCATCCATCTTTTTTAGGAAGGGTATAAAATCCAAACTTCTACCATCAGCCTCAAGTGTTTGGAAAGAGAGGCTTCAGCTTAACGAGGCACAGGGAGACTATCTTGGACAACCCTTTCATATTAAAGCTACTTACAGTGGCCATGGAGCGAACATGCATATGATGAGTTCAACAATATTTTTATGGACCTGCGATACTACAGAAGAGAATGGTGGAGTTTTACAACATCACATTTGAAGAGTCACGTGGACTATTACATTTTGTTAAAGTTGGATGAGTGGTGAGCTTGTAAAGAGAAAAAGCTAGAGCGTGTTACTATTACTTTAATGAATAGAGCCCTCTCAAAGTGTCCCAGTGATGATCCTTTATATTTTAGTGTTCAATCAGAATCTAACATATGGTGGCTTGGTGCGTTGAGGTAAGCGATATTCTCAAGTTAGCTCAAATGTTCAGATCTACTTAAGTCTCATTTATTTTGTGTTGCAGGTAAAGAAAGAAGATCATGAGATTCTATACTGGGTGTTCCATCGAACTAAATATTCCAGAGCTGAATGATCGACAGACTAACCAGGGAGAGGTACTACGTCTAGATGGAAGGGGAGACTTTCAAGTTCAGTGGCATCTTGCAGGTGACCTTAAAACATTAAAGTGCATGTATATTGTGGAATGGGTGCAATGGCAAAGTCACCGTGTTTGTTTTGCATGGAGCCTGCAAAGGTCATGGACCCAAAGTGGTGGAGAAAAGCTCCAACACGTCACATTGAGGATCCTGCTTTTCGACCAGTTTTGAAAATACCACTTGTGAATGTCCACATTTGTACAATGCATGCCCTTTGTAGAATTGTAGAGAAATTGGTCTACTTATACATCGGGTTTGCTTGGAAGATTAAGAACTCTGCAGAACGACAAATAGCCTTGCAGTGCTTAGAAATGGTACTGTCGGATATGGGGCTTCATGGTGGCAATGTGAAAATCCAGCGGGATGAAAAGAGATCAACTGCTGAGAAGGATGTCCCATGCAAACCATCCATCGGTGGGGTGAAGGCACGGAGGTTTTTATCTAAGCCCCAAGGTACAAGAGATCCAAAGCTAACAAAACATGGAAAAATATATAACACATCTTATGTTAGCAAGGTAGAGTATCAGAGCTGGAAAAAGCTACATATTGCAGTCAAAGACCACGAACCAACTACTCGTAACGCGAAGGCTGAGGTTTGGTGATCAATAGACATCCTATTTTTGATGTGCGACAAAGATGACTGGTCACAAGGTGATATGAACAAGTTCAAGGAAAATCTCAACCTTCTGAAAAAATCATTCAAGACAGCATGGACAGACACCGAGATTACTCACTACATGGTATTATAATGTATTCTTTCTCTCTTATGTGCAAATATGTGACTGTAAAACATTCTAACTAATCTGTTTTCATATCCAGCACATCATCTTCAATCATTTGCCATATTTTATACAGAAGTATGGGAACCCGGCAATATGGAATACCCAAGGGATGGAAAAGTCTCATTACATGGCGAGAAATGCTTATTTCAGGCACACACGACATGGTGGCTCTCGAATCAAGGCTAACAGTTTGAGAGAACTATTTGAATGGTTCTATCGTAGAATCATTCATCGAATGCAGGCAAAAGAAGTCTTGGCAAATTCAGCAACAGCACAAGCCATCAGACATTTACAACAACAAAAAGCTAAAAGATCAATGGCATACAACAACTCCGGAGCTCGTGAAAGTCAACGAAGGTGGAGAGAGACAATGGTGTATGTGAATCACAAGTGGAGAAAGATACTCTGAGTGGATGACATTGTACAAAATTTATGTAATACATGATCTTATACAATTGGTACTTGAAGTGTATCAAGATTTTGCAGGTTCAATTTTGTTTTTTGGCACGTCACCCTTGTAACGAATCATGAGATGTTTGCCATACTCTAAAAGTTCATCTGGGTTTTGTCTACCAAGAGCTAGTGCCATTGCTGTGTAGGTGTAGTAATACGCTGCCCGACCACCTGTATAGCCTGGGCAGTAACCAAAACAATCTCTAGCAAACACTTTGTCCACAAGAATGACTTTATCTGCACTTTTGGGCAGCACCGGTCCACCCAAGAAGCGTGATAGTGTCTTGAATGTGTAAGTTGCTATTGAACCCTCTTGTGACATGGAATTGTGAAAAACTACTATCGGCGACTCGCAAAGCTTTGAAAGGTACTGTGCTAGGGCCGCATCCCTTCCTCGATACTCTCTTGTCCGGCGCCGAAGGAAGTCATCCTTGTCAGCAATCCAAGACTGCACATACAATGTCAGAAATGACACAAACACACACACACAGAGAGAGAGAGAGAGAGAGAGAGAGAGAGAGAGAGAGAGAGAGAGAGAGAGAGAGAGAGAGAGAGAGAGAGAGAGAGAGAGAGAGAGAGAGAGAGAGAGTTACCATGAAGCTCTCATCCTGCAGAAAGAGGTTTTCTTGCCACAGGTCTACAGATGTAGTTGACCCCTGACCTGAATGGTTAAACCAATCCTCCACTTCTTTGTTACTTTTCGATGGTCTTAGGCTTTGTCTTATTGCTTGGAAGGTGGTTTCATCAGGTAGTGTCTCCTTGTATTTTTCAGCTTTCTCAAAGCATCTTCGAAGGCATTCCATTGGATTGCTGGATGTTTCCATTGCCTCATCATCACTACTATCCTCTGAAACAAATCCACTCCTCTCCTCTTGGACTCTGGAAATAATAGCTAGGGAGAAATCCTCCCTTAAATAAAACACACTTTGCACATCATGTAAGAAGATATAGGTCCTGTCTCCAATCCTGAAGTCAGGCACAGCTGGCAACATCATCTGAGCATGCTTCTCAGTGAAGTTACTGACATCCAATGGAAGTTTGATTTCTGTGGTTTTCACAGAGAGCATCTTACTTCTTTGTACTTCAATTGCCTCAACCTCAAGGTCGACTGTGTCTTCAACCTCCTCGACTTCTTGCATATGAGTTGTCTCCTCGCATTCCTCATCTGGTGCTGCATCCTGCTCCTCTAACACCTCATCAGGATTCTGCATGAGGAATCCAAACAGGCTGTTGAGGTAAATCATAAAGCCAAAGGCTTCCTGAATGAGTTTGCATTCTTTTTGGTGCAAAGGGCAGACTGAATGTCGGCAAGAGGGTGGTAATTCCCTATACTTCTTCACTCCCTGTCCCTTTCCACCATAGTCATTTAAATGCACAAGAGTCATAGTAGGCAGAACAACCCTTTCTACCTGCACCATCACTTCAAACTTATCTCTGTAGGACTGCAAGAAATTACTGTGCTGAGCTAACAGGTCTTCAATGTCAAACTTTGGATTAAACATAGAATGAACTAGATCATACTTGTCCCCAGCACCACAAGATGCTGCAAAATCAAACAGCCTCTCATCAGTTGCAGCTGGGTCTTCCAGAGAAGACACATCCTCCTTTTCTTTACATTTTGTACTTTCTAGTACATCTGCATCATCTGAGAAGTCTATATTTCTCTTTCTTGTATTTTTCTTGAGAAGTACTTTACAGGGCACCACACCCTTGTAGGGTGAGGGATTTCTTGCCCTGGTGACCTCTCTGATTGATCTTCACCAAGCGACTTTTCCTCAGATATGTCCTGACAAAAGTCAACAGTTCTTTTGGCAGATACATTAAGCAACTGAGCCTGCAAGGTTTGAAATCCTGGCACAAGCTCTGGATCTGGTTTCAGCCTCTTCTGCTTCTGGACCTTAATCCTATTCATCAAGAAACATAACAAGTCAAAACCATGAGGAAACATGACAATTCTGCCAAAACCAAACCATCATGATCTCTCTCTCTCTCCTGATAGATATAAATATATCTATAAATATAAATAAATAAATAAATAAGTAAATAAATAAATAAATAAATATATATATATATAGATATATAGATATATACATTCATATATATATATATATATATATATATATATATATCTGTCTCTCACCAAAGCACAAACAAAACACACCTAGTCTCTCTCTCTCTCTCTCTCTCTCTCTCTCTCTCTCTCTCTCTCTCTCTCTCCTCTCTCTCTCTCTCTCTCTCTCTCTCTCTCTCTCTCTCTCTGTATTTGTCTATAGGACTAAAGGCGCGCGAAGAAGGAAAAGTGCCTTTTGCAAACCTCTCCGCGCGCCTTAAGTACAACTGAGAGAGCAATAACAATACTAACGGCGCGCGGAGAGAGTTGCAAAAGGAACTTTCCTTCCTCGCGCGCCTTTAGTCCAATAGACAAATGCAAAGAGAGAGAGAGAGAGAAGAGAGAGAGAGAGAGAGAAGAGAGAGAGAGAGAAGAGAGAGAGAGAGAGAGAGAAGAGAGAGAGAGAGAGAGAGAGAGAGAGAGCTGTGTCTGTGTCTCTGTCTATGGAACTATGGGTATTGAGGTGTGTGTGTGTTGAACAACACACACACACACAAACACACACACAATTTCTAACAACTCTAGAAATACAGAGAGAAAGAGTGAGAGATCACCTTTTTTTGGTGGGGTTTGCAGGAACTCAAAGGGAGGTGTCTCCTCCATTGCTTTTCTCTGTGTCAAGCGGACTCTGTCTTTCTCCCTCACTCTCTCTCTCTCTCTCTCTCTCTCTCTCTCTCTCTCTCTCTGAGAGTAAGGACTCCCTCTTTCTATCTCTCTCTCAATCTGTGTCTCTCCCTCTCCCTATCTCTGTGACAATCTGATCACGCTTTCTCTCTCTGTCTCTCTGAGACTCTCTCTCTCTCTCTCTCTCTCTGTGACAATCTGATCACTCTCTCTCTCTCTGTCTCTCTAAGACTCTCTCTCTCTCTCTCTCTCTCTCTCTCTCTCTCTCTCTCTCTCTCTCTCTCTATTGTTCTCTCTCTTTCTCTCTCTCAAAATGACACTTATAACGGATACACACGGCGGCGCCCCACATGTCACAATAAAATAAAATATATTTGCATGCGGTCGCACGTGTGGTATTATTGAGACCGTATACTTTTTGTACGCCATATAAAGCGGTCAAGAGAGAGAAAAAATACACCTCGTGAAAGAGAGTGAGTGAGTGAGAGAGTGTGCAAGAGCATCGCCTGCGTCTCCGACAGCAAGGCCACGCAGCGACATAACGAAGGTCTGCTTCTCCCTCTGCCTTTGCCTAAATCTCTCTATCTCTGTTTCTATCACCCACACACAAACACACAGACACACATCTTAAAATACAAACACACACACACACAGACACACACACACACCCACACACTCACAACACACACACACACACACACACACAACTCACAAACACACACACTCACAAACACCACACACACACACACACACACACACACACACACACTCACAAAAACACACACACACACACACACACACACTTACACACAGACACACATCTTAAAAATACACACAAACACACACACACACACACACATCTCCTTCTCTCTCTCTCTCCTCTCTCTCTCTCCTACCAAAGGCGCGCGTAGAGAGCCACACCCGTAGTGCATGTGTCTATGCGCGCCGTTAGTACTGTCCATTGAGTAGAGAGAGAGAGAGAGAGAGAGAGAGAAGAGAGAGAGAGAGAGAGAGAGAGAGAGAGAGAGAGAGAGAGTATGGGTGTGTTATTTTAACCTATACTAACGGCGCGCGGACGTGCTTGTTGAGGTTAAAAAGTCGTCTGTGCGCGCCTTTAGTAATGTGGATTCTCTCTCTCTCTCTCTCTCTCTAGTTATATATGCTAAGCTATAGAAAGAGAGAGAGAGAGAGAGAGAGAGAGAGAGAGAGAGAGAGAGAGAGAGAGAGAAGAGAGAGAGAGAGAGAGAGAGAGAGAGAGAGAGATTCATAGAAAGAGAGAAGGGGATTGAGACTCTTCTTTTGGTGTACAGTAAGATGGCTAGAACAAAAGCCACTGCAAGGAAGGCAGGCAAGGGTCCAGGATTAGCATCGAAAGCAAGTGGTAGATCTGCAACCCCAAAGAAAAGACTTGGAAAACCAAATAAAATTCTGAAAGGGCCAAGGATGAAGAAGCTGCAAACCTGCATGGGACTTTTCAGAGAAATCAGAAAGGCACAGAAATGTGTAGATTTATGCATACCAAAGCTGCCCTTCCAGAGGATGGTGAGGTCCATATGTGATGAAGCTACCTGGGGCACCAAAAGGTGGAAGGTGGTGGCATTAATGGCTCTACAGGAAGCAGCAGAGGACTTCCTACTGGAGTACTTCAGTGACATGACCATTGTTGCAGCCCATGGCCACAGGGTTACTATAATGGACAAAGATAGTGAGACATTGAAAAGAATAAGGTGGAGGTATGACAAACTGCTGGTCCCCAATGTCTGCAAGGATAAGAAAATGAGGGAAATTTTGTTATACCCCCCCAAGCTAGTGCCACAGCTCACAGTTGTAGATGTGACACATGATGTGAATACAAGGGCAAGGGCAGAGACTATTGCTCGCCAAACAGAGGAAATGAGGGAAGCAGAGCTTAAGGAGAAGGCAAAAGTAGCAGTGGAGTCCCAGAAACAAACAGAGTGCAATGTGACCCTGTCTATAAAGGCAATGAATCAAGAAACTCTACTTTCAATGAAGAATGGTTTGCTTGCAGAGATACCATTTGTAGATGGAACCAGAAAGCTAGCTCTGGAAAAGGTGGACATTGATTTATTGCAGAATCCAGATGCTGAGATTTCAGACACAATTATCTATGCTTGTCTTAAGTAAGTGTTACTATCTTGCTAGCTTTGAAAACTCAGATAATAGGTTTGCTAACTCAGGTAGAGTCTCTGCAGCCTGATCAAAAGTCAACTCCCATTGCACACTCACACAGAGGTGTTTCTCCTTGATCCACAAATGTCTGTAATTATTAGACAAAAGAATAGTCCATCTGGGACCTTTGAGAGCTGGTTTCTCCACTGTGCTATGCTGGAAGTTACTGTGATCATCTTCCCATATGAGAACAACCATCACTGGAGTCTCATATGCCTTGATGTTGACCAACCAGCAATGTGGGTGTTCAATTCAATAAAAGGAACCCACCCTGAAATTAGGCTGTAAGTGTCTTGTATTAAAAAGTGTTTATTATAGATATCCATGTAAATTTGAAGCCTCATGCTAACATCTTGACATTGCTTTGTGCAGTTGTATAAAGAGGTTGTTGCTTGCCTATGGCAAGCTATGTGGAAGGTATGAACTATACAAGGCCCCAATCAAAGAAGTACCTGTCCCAAATCAAACCGATGGGAATTCTTGCGGCTGGAGATGTCTTCTCCATGCAGAATATGTCCTGCAAAGCTACTTTGCATTAAAACCTTTCATGACCAAGGTACCCATTTGGCAATGCATTCAGTTAGTTTTGGTTTAGTTTATAAAAGAATTCTGATCATGTGGTCTTTCAATTTTGCAGAGTGCTTTAAAAAACTACACATATGATTATTTGCAAAGATACCGGGTAAGTTTAATACAACACCTGCTTACTATGTCTAGCCCTAGAGAGCTTGAAGATAGCGGCTTGGATGAGCGCACTATTGATCTTACAAAACATGACGTGCCACCACGACAATCCCCTACATCCGATACAGTGGAATCGCATCGGGCCGAGGGTGTCATATCAGCAGAAGATCAAAGAGTCGAGGATGAGGAAAGGACAAATGAGCATATGGAAGCTGCTAAGGTTCAACCGGAGGAGACAATGAAAGAGCCAAGTCAGCCAGTGGAAGAGCCAAAAGAGCCTATGGCTGAAACCCAAGATGAGGAAAGCAGGCCTATAGATGAGCAAAAGGATATGGATGAGGAAAGCAGGCCTAGGGATGAGCAAAATGATATGGATCAGGGAAGGATGTATGAGGCAACCCGATCAAGCTTGAATCAGGCAGAAAGGGCCATGGGGGAGACCCCTGATGAAGATTTGAATGATGACTATGAAGATAAAGCGGAGGAGAGCAACAACGACATGAACACCACAGAGACCCAGTATGGACCCTTGCTACCTGTAGATACGGTTGTTACGGTAATGTCTATTCAAGTATGGCAAAATATGTTCAGCTTCTAACTACTTATATATACTTGTCAACTTTTACAGAGGTTGATTATCTTGGACGTCAATGGATTGCTGCTGATGCGGGTGCCTCTCGGTGATAGAGGACCCTTTGAGGATTTGCAAACGTTTCGGATGGGAACTTGTCGAGTCGTGGTTCGTCCAGGAACCAAGTAATTTATTCAGTTTCTTCTTCCGCGCTTCAGAGTTGGCATATGGTGTTCAATGCAAAGGCAAAACTTATCGCCACTAGTTGCAATAGTTTGCAGTGTATGCCAAGCTCACACATCAGATTTTGCCTTTTTGTATGATCAAAGAAAATGCGTTACCGTTGAGGGCCACTACCACCCTAAAAAACCAGGATTACCTCTTTTGTACAAACCGTTTAGCCAAATCGGTGTACCCTTTGATGCAACTAATACACTACTAATTGATGATACTCCTGAAAAGGGAGAACTAAATCCGCCGGGAACAACTATCTCACCACCTTCTTTCGAGGGGCATTCCTTCGATTTTTACCTTGAAGACATTTTGATTCCATACTTACAGAAATTGTATCTCAGTCCATTGTTCACGGACGAGTTTGTACTTTCTAATGAATTAAGATGATTCTTCTATCTGTCTTTGTCTTGTCTAACATATATATATATATATATATATATATAGAGAGAGAGAGAGAGAGAGAGAGAGATTTGACGTGGTAAAGAAATGTATTTCAAGCACACTTTTTCAATGGGCACAATTGAAAAATGAGATCAATAAACTTCATGTCTTGAAAGT
Organism: Adiantum capillus-veneris; assembly: GCF_014529385.1. Lineage (NCBI taxonomy): Eukaryota > Viridiplantae > Streptophyta > Polypodiopsida > Polypodiales > Pteridaceae > Adiantum > Adiantum capillus-veneris. Next base: position 148,475,233 of record NC_140937.1, on the reverse strand, counting down.
CATTTGTATACACTTGGGTTTACAAGAATATCTGTTACATTGACACTACTTCAACCCGACCATCCAACTCTTTGCACAAAATATCTTTTTCTCTTCGCCGCATCACCTTACGGCCAGCTAAGAAAAAGGAAAAATCTGATAGTTCCCGATCCATTGACTCTTCAATGATATCATTTCGCAAATGCTGAAGACTGCATAGCTCCCTTATTGTAACCACCAATAGTAGGCCATGCTCTTTATCAATCACTTCCACATCCACAGTAGGATTATCTTCCAAACCTGCAGAAACCTGGTCCATAGGAATGTACTTACCGTTTAGCATTTGTGATCGCATATACCAAAATGAGAGTAATAGTGATTGACTTGCAATCATGTACTTGACAACTAGAGTATCAAGCGCAACCTCGCACCGTAAACCAATCTCTTCCTTTGCATACCATCCTTTGTCAAGAAGTTTGTCACAGGATGACTGCTGAAATGACTTGCACATGAACATAGTTTTTGTAACTCTGATGTTGTAGCTATGAAACAGCTCTATGAAGAGTGCAACAGGACAAAAGTTTGCAATTCTAACCAGTTTGGCAGGAATAGAGCTACGTAGAGACCTTTGTATATCCTTGTAGAGCTTACTTCGCATTGCCTCCACCATTGTTTCCTCGGGAACTGGCCAGTCCACAGTGTTCCAATCGGTTGGTAGAGGCAGTTTCACCAACATGCCATTCTTATTCCCTGAGTTGAGTTGGTAAAAGTGGTCATAAAAAAAGATTCCCTCATCAGCCAATCTTTTGCTGCTCCTCTCTGAGTACTGTAGAGAACCAATATGGGCATGTACAACATGGAAGAGGCCTATTATGCACTCCACAGGCTCCCATTGCTCATAAGAAGAGGGATAAACATCTGCAATATATATAAGAAGATTTAAACTAAGAGTATCAATAAGTACAAATGACAAATCTAGTGTAATTGAGTTGTGAAGAGTAGAGACATTACTCATAACAAGCGGGAGAAACATTGCAAAATATATAAGAAAAGTTATAATGAGAGTATCAGTAAGTTCACATGTCAAGAGTACTTACAATTGCAACGTGGTTGATGTATATCTGATACATTTCCACCGTTTGCTATCACCTCTGGATGGGTAAACACATGCTGAATAAGAACTTCCTTTACAGATCTTTTGCCGATCTCAACTTTGAAATCCAACACCCTGGCCTTCCATGCTGAGCGGTAAACGTTGATACCACTAGACCTCTTGGGTCTTCTTGGTTGCATGAGGACCCATGAACCTTTGTTTATCCTTTGTCCAACCCATTGGTTGTCTGCACTTATTGAAGCTGGTATTGTAATTGAGGATATGCGACTACTTGGCCTTCTAGGCAAAGTGCCGTTGTTGGTTGTTGGTGTGAGAGACAGTAAACACCTTGAGGCTCTTGGGCGAGAAGACGTGGATGCCATAACTCTTAGAGAAAAGCTTTAGTGGAGGGAGATTCACTTTGAGAGCATTCTAATGGAGGGAAAGTGTTTTAAAATTCCAATATCTTGTGCGGGCTTAATGGTCACCCTCCAGTACGTTAATGACCATGAGAGAATATCAGAAGTGGGACCACACGCAAGCACCTAAAAGCTCGGTAAAAGGAAGGAAATTACTATGCTACAATCCTAGTTTCGTGAAAGTTTTATGCTATTTTCCTATTTTTTGAGTCTTTCCAGGTACTTTCCTACGTAACGTAGCCTTCATGCTCATTGGACGCGCTCTATTTTTCTCTCTCTTCATATGGCCCTCCAAATGACCTCCGAAATTTCCTAATGGATGTGGACCTAAAGGGTTACTTTAAAGTGAAGGAAGCATAGGGGTGTGTCCACATCAGCAAAAACGTGGGTCATAAAGAGACAAAATTTGACTTTTAAAAAAAATAATCATTTTTACTTGTTTCTAACTTAAAACTCCCTCCCAACATATATACATATCCAAAAATCATTTTTTGACCCATTTTTTAACCCACAAGCTTAGAAAGTCCATTTTTTCAAAACTCTTTTCCCCCAAAAAGTAATAAACATTTTGTTCTCTCCTCCTCCTCCCTCCTCCCTCCTCTCTCTCTCTCTCTCCCTCTCCTCTCCCTCCCTGCCCCTACCTTCCTCCTCCTCCCCAATCTCTCCCTCCCCCACCTCCTTCCTTCTCTCCTCCCATCTTCCTCAACCTCTCTACCCTTCCCCCTCTATCTTTTTATCATTTGCTTCCTCACGCAACAGCTTCCATGGTGCTCACGGACATCACAAATGGTTTGCTTCCACCACCACGTACTCTGCACACCAAAAGCATACATATTCGCTTACCCACGGCCTTTGCACCGAAGACCACTAGTGAAGGTGATCAAAGGTCATCACAGGAACGTCGCACCGCTTGTGAGACCAATGTTGACATTTGGGTGGATGGCCATTTGTACCCTTACGATCCTATAAGCCGCTTCCATCCACCGTTTAATAGTCTTTCCACATTTCTTCAATTTCTTGGGAGGGGAGAAGCAGGTTTGCTAGGCTATTGCAAGTGGTTGTGTATGGGTGCAGGTGCTTCTTTGCATATGTGGATTCACGAATGTCAAGCTCTTCACCTCAAGACTACGGCATTACAAGAGAGTGTTTCCTCTTCGGAGAGGGTAGTTAAAACTCTTGAACAACAAATGCAAGAAAAGGAGTCCCACATCGAGAAGCTTACCAACACCATCACATACTTGAAAGAAACACCCCTTGGTGCAAGGGAACGCAAATGCACGTATTCATCCATTGAAACTCTTGCACATTCAGAAGGAGCACGCAAACGACGAGTTATAGCCACAAGGTGATTTGGTCTTTACTTGCATGATGCATTCTTACTTCACACTATTTTCTAACATTATGTTTATTTGTTGCTAGAAACTTCATCTAGGAGGCATGCGGTGGAACAAGCCAAGATGATCGAGTCAACCTTCTTACTAGTTGTCTCAATACCCAGGATGTGATTTCTATCTTACAATCACCTGGAGGTAAGCACATTAAGGATGCAGTCACCAAGGATCTTATGCATAAATTAAGAAATGTGGTTAGTGATGATGACGTTCAACAAGCTTGTGATGAGGCTGGAATCAGCACCAAAGCATATTAGGCTATTTTCCAACTCCTAAAGGATTCCCTCAAAGAACATGGCATTGTGGAAAACCTATTTCCCGTTCCTCACAAGGTCAAGCTCGCAAAGAAGGCCACAAACAAAGATATGTTCTCTCGCATTGAGACATACCTACACATTGAGGACACAATGCCAACTTCCCTTTATGCTTCGTATGCAACAAAGACAAGGGGAAAAGGTAAGAAACAATCCATAAGACCTTCGGAGAAGGTCTTTTCTTACACAATGTGGAACAATATTTTCGTGGATCTTAGAAGGCTTCAAGAAGCCATGCTTAGATTTTACGAGCTACCTGAAGAAGGTGACACACTTTACTTTTTTCTTTGGTATTATTCTTATCATAGACTCTAAAGTTTAAGGTCTTAGCACTATTTATTTTGTAGTGCTTGGCACAAAAGTCCCTTTTGTGCTGAAACTCGATGAGTGTCAAATAGTGAAAGGCTGAAGGTTAGAGAGGCTAAGTGTCACTCTAATGAACGAGGCCCTTCTGCAAACCAAGCGAAGGGATTCAGTCGAGCCATCTCCCACCCCATCTTTTAGTGTGCAATCAGAGAAAGACATTTGGTGGTTGGGTGCTATTGAGGTGCCCAAGGAGACCAATGGAGTACTTTCATGGATTTTTGACAGAACTCCATGGATCACAGAAGTAATACACTCCCAAATTGCAGGTCAGAAGTTGGAGATTGAGGGTTTTGGTAGTTATGATGTGGAGTGGCACTTAGGTGGGGATTTGAAGACCATAAAGTGTTTGCTTGGCTGCAAACAAGGGGCTTCTTCTCTCATGCCTTGTCCATTTTGCACTCGAGGGTACAAATCTAATGGAAAAAAATCACATAAGAGCACTGCAAAGGCCGGATCCATGCTTCCATGGCAAGGGCATGGAGAACAAGGGTTAGATTGTCGTGATGTCGAAGATGAAGGTAGAGAATGGGAAGCGTCTATTCTGAGATGTCCCATGCTCAATGCCCCAGACCGTGATCAAAAGGACCACGCTTGGAATCCAATCTTTCGATTTCCTCTACCAAATGTACATTTTTGTACATTACACGCATTCATGCGCATTTTTGATAGGCTATTGAAGCTCCACATTGACTATGCTTTCACGATGAAACCGTTGGAAAAGTCCCAGGAAGCGATCGAAAGAGTGGAGGTACTCTTGAATTCCATTGGCTGTCACGGTGGAAATGTGTCTATTGTTGCTGCAAAGAACACAGGGGAGGCCCATGAAATTGCTCAACAAGTGTCAATGAGTGGACAAAAAGATAGACACTTTTTGAAGAAAGTTTCCCAAGGAAAGCCAAGTCGATATGATGCTCAAAACAGCTCCAACTAGCAGGCAGGTAACCTTTGGGAGCTTTGGAAGGAGTTATGCAAAGCTACTACTGACAATGATTCAAATGGCGAGCTTGCAAACAAGCGCAAGCAAGTTTGGGCACATTTTGATAAAACAGTCAAGCTTATGGGCCTTAACAGCACAACAGAAGAACAACGCCAATCATTTCAAGAAGCCTTGGCGGATTTTACCAAGGTCTTCACCCTTTCTTGGGGTGAAAATAACATCACACATTTGTCATGGTAAGTCATTTTACATGGTGTATTCATTACAAGGGATTGTTTTTATTTAATAATGTGGATTATTTACTCATGTGAATAGCATATCTTGTTTGTGCATGGTGCATTTTTTATGCACAAGTATGGATCGCTTGAAATTTTTAGCACTCAAGGCATGGAGAAGTCCCATTATCGAGCAAGGGGAGTGTACTTCAAAAATACTCGGCATGGTGGTGGAATGGTGCAATCCAATTATTTGGAGGAGATGTTCAATTGGTTTTTTCGCACAACATTTGCTCGTAATCTCACAATGGAGCGTGAGCGACAATCCAAGATTTCTATTGAAGTGCGGAAATGGACTCGTCAAGAGCATAGCAACAAGTGGCAAATGTCGCAAGGTCCCACCAAGCATGCTGCATGGCGGCGATGCAGAGTGCGACAAGGATCAAAGTGGATACTGCGCGAGTCACTAAACGTGAATGTAGGGTCCAACTCTTAGCGACATGTTTATTTAAAAAATAATACTTTTTTTTTAAAATTAGTGTGAACAGGGCCCTTTTTAAATGGGCCCTTATAAATATTGCATGCTCTCATAAACCACTCATTTCTTAAGAACAGGTGAGCTCTTACCAACGAAATGGCGCGCACCAAACAAACGGCGAAAGAGCATGTGCCTGCCAACAAAAACACCCTCCAAGGGCCAGCAAACAACAGAGTCCGATAGGGAGCAGCCGTCGCACCACCAATCACAAGCAAGACCATCGAGGACTCGGGTGGTCCATACAGACACTGAATCAGAGAGTGAGCCACCATGGCTGCGAGAAAAAATACCGCGCACACATCGGGTGGCCGTTGGGGGGAAGACATTGCCTGGAGGCTAGGGAGCTCTCCCCACACAACAAGATCGGCAGCCAAGGGAACAAGAAGAATCAGAAGAGGCTGCAGAACTAGCCCCTAAGCATGTAAACAGGCGCAAGTCTAAGTTTTCCAAGAAGCCTAAACGCCGCCCGCCAGGAAATGTGCAAGTGCCCCCAAGACAACCGCAGCGGTGCCGAAAAATAGCAAGGGCATTTGCAAAAATCCGCCACTACCAGAAGACGACGGAGCTTTTGATTTGACGCGCCCCCTTTGCTCACACTGTGAAGGAGGTGCTTCAAAGCTATGGAAATCAGTTACATAGAATGAAAGCAATAGAGCTAGAGGCTATTCAAGAAGCTGCAGAGGTCCACATCATTTCGGTGTTGGAAGATACTAACCTATGTGCCATACATGCAAAGCGAGTGACAATATAGCCAAAAGATATGTAGCTTGCACATCGACTACGACGAGACTTCGAGCATTAGCCAAAGTTACCCCTCTTTTTGTATTGCACACCCTTATCTTTGTAATGATTGAACTTTCCAATGACAATATGATCAACAGTTGTGTCTACTATGTCTACTATCTTTGTAATGAAATGACTTTGTAATTTCAAGGTTTGTATGTAATTTCAGTCAATTTCAGTAAATTTGTGCTTTTTAAGAACCCTTGGGGGTAGATAAGCCTATAAGGGGCAATAAAAAGCCTGGCCACAAGGGCGCGCAAATGGCCCATCCATCAGTTTTGGATGGGCCATTTGCGCGCCCTTGTGGCCAGGCTTTTTTTTTCCCCTTGTAGGCTTATCTACCCCCAAGGGTACTTTAAAAGCACAACTTTACTAAAACCTATTGGTTTTGCAACATTATTTTACATGGATCCTTGTGGACACCATTTTTTGGCCATTTCAAGCTTTGAATTCCCTATAGGATATAAAAAGAAAAAACATATTGTGAAACCAAGTGTCTATGCAACATTAATTTGGACTTTTTGGTGCAGGGGTGTACTAGGTAGAGCTAAAGCAGGTGATAGTGTGTTGGAAACTTCATTTCATAATTGATTTCACCTTTTCTAGTGTCCTTGAGTGTGAACATATGCTTGAATTGCCATATAAAGGGTGCATCTAAATTAATGGTGCAAAAACAATTCATTTCAATAAAATTGTGCTTTGTAAGTATCCTAGGGGGTAGATAAGCCTAAAAGGGGCAAAATAAAGCCTGGCCACAAGGGCGCGCAAATGGCCCATCCAAACTGATGGATGGGCCATTTGCGCGCCCTTGTGGCCAGGATTTTTTTGGCCCTTGGTAGGCTTATCTACCCCCTAGGGAACATAAAATACCTAAATTTACTGAAATTGACTGAAACTACATACAAAACTTGAAATTACAAAGTCACTTATCAAAACAATTTTCATATCACCAATTGAAACAATTTTCAAGATTGACAAATCACATTCAAAAGAATTTGCAAGATAGAGAGAAAATTTCAAATATTTTTCATTCCTTCCAAAACGGTGATTTTACATCATGTATCTGAGGAGTTCATAATTTTTTTGACCATTTCCTGGCGCCTATTTTGCACGCAAGGCAATTCCCCTGTAAGGAGGGAGTGCGCTATAGCCTTTGGGTCAGTTGAGCCAATGGATGCATGTATCCCTATTTGGGCAAGCACTTTACCACGAAAGCTAGTGCCAAACGCTGTGCATACAAGGGATCTACGCACTAGGAACACTTGATGCACAGTTTGAGCAATGGTGCTCAAACACAAAAACTTGCTCAAAGCTTTTAATGACCAAGTCATAAAATGGGCTTGGGGAGTAAATTCATTATGGATAATGGCCACATCGCCAGGGGGGAGTTGTCCTAGGTAATGCGCAAGGGAAGCTTGAGGTCCAAAGCCCGTCCGCTTGCCACCCATCCTTGCAGCAAAATCATCAACCTCCACAACATCTTGTCATAAACCGATGAAGGTTGAGAAAAAAGACAATGAAGGATAAAATAGCAACATGAAATTTAGGATACAGTTTACCTCCTGCTCCTTGTCGTCCTCCTCCCTGTTGCCCTTTGCATCCAAGTCAATGCTCCCATGCACCACAGATACGACCTTTGGATCATCAGATGGGAGGTTGCATAATGGCATAGGCATCCTAGCAGCCTCAACCTTGGCTTGAGTGGCTTGGAATTCTTCATTAGCCACGTGCAACTGCCCTGCTGCGAGGACCTCCGCACATGCAAATGCAATAGTGTCAGCAACAGAGTCCCCATATGGCAAGAGCTTGATTTCTAGGGCATATGGCATATTGTCTAAGGGACACTTGGTGCTGTTGCATACCACACTCAAGCATTCATCCATGCGCAGGCCAAATGCTTTCTCCAAATCATGCAGGAACACATACTCCTCCCCATCCACTAACACTGAGGAGAAGTGACTGATTTCTACCTTTGGCATTAGAAAATTTCGGAGGTCATTTGGAGGGCCTTGTAAGAAATTGTATTTCTCTCTCTAGAAACTTTTTTTAAAATGCACTTGCACCTTGTGAGTACGTCCAAAAGGACAACCAGACACTCTGAAAAGTAGATTTATATTCCCAATCGTCCTTGAAAACGGTCACTTTTTTATTTAATGCGAGCGTCTTTTTCAGGAGGCAGGTGCGGTGCATTCAATGCAGCTTACGTCATCACTGAAAGTTGAAAAGTCACAAACTGTAAAATAGTGATAGATTTTGAGGATTTTGACACCACCAATGCGTCCGGAATGCCAAAATACCTTAAAAACGAATGTCTACTTGTTTCATTCCGACATCCGGTGAGGCAAAAAATGTCAAAAAACCCCCAAAAATGGGCTTTTTACTAAAGGCGCGCGAGGAGGCATTCTAAAATTTTAGAATGCCCCTCTGCGCGCCGTTAGTACAAAACCCATTTTTGGGGGTTTTTGGACACTTATCTTTCCAAAAAGCCCCCTTTTAGAGGTTTTTGGACATTTTCCTCTCAAAAGCTCCCTAAAAAAAAGAAAAAAGGGCCTTTTTACTACGGCGCGCGAGGAGGCATTCCAAAATTTTGGAATGCCCCCTCGCGCGCCGTTAGTACAAAGCTTTTTTTAGTGATTTTTGGACACTTTTCTTTTCAAAAAGCCCCTTTTTAGAGGTTTTTGGACATTTTCCTCTCAAAAAGCTCCCTAAAAGAGGAAAAAAAGGGCCTTTTTACTAACGGCGCGCGAGGAGGCATTCCAAAATTTTGGAATGCCCCCTCGCGCGCCGTTAGTACAAAGCTCTTTTTAGTGATTTTTGGACCTTTAGCTTTCCAAAAAGCCCCTTTTTAGAGGTTTTTGGACATTTTTCTCTCAAAAAGCTCCTTAAAAAGAGGGAAAAAGGACCTTTTTACTAACGGCGCGCGAGGAGGCATTCCAAAATTTTGAAATGCCCCCTCGCGCGCCGTTAGTAAAATGTTCTTTTAGGGGTGTTTGACATTTTTGGCCTCTTTGGATGTCTAAGCGAGGCAATTGGACATTCATTTCTAGGAGATATGTGTATTCCGGACGCATTGGCAGTATCAAAAGTTTCAAAATCTTCCACCACTTGATAGTTTTGTGACTTTTTGAGTTCTAGTGATGACGTATCCCGTATCAAATACACCGCATCTACCTTCTGAAAAAGGTGCTCGCATTAAATAAAAGAGAGTGCTCGTCTTCAAGGACCACTAGATTATTAAATGAGGAGAGGGACACCTTTTATATTTTTGTTAATATCAATCTATTTTTCTACGTAACGTAGGCTCTTCTCTCATTGGAGGAGCTTATTTTCCTCTCTCTACCAAAAGGCCCTCCAAAAGACCTCCGAAATCTCCTAATGGGATAGCCACATCCGTCAGTGGTAGTGGCACTGGAGTGTCACTAGGGCCAGCCGCAACTATGGATTTCTCAACCAGTTCCTCAAGACCCCTAGGGTACTCGAGCCGGTGTGCCTTTCCTTCCACTGCTGTAGGGTTCATGGGGATAACCTGCTGCTCCTTGGTGTCCTTGATAAAGGACCCAACCTCAAGGTGTGGTAAGTGAAGCTCCTCCAAATCAGGTTCCTCGCTCACCAAGAAGATAAATGTTGTGAGCCGAGAAAGGTACTCCACCCCCAACTTGCGCTTCTTGAGCGCTGACACCCCTGGGGCTTGCTCGTCCAAGTAATGGCCTGCATCGGTTGCAATTTCTTGGAATCGTTGCAACCGCTTGGAGAATGGTCTATCCCTTTGTGTATATAGCGCAAAAGATCGCAAGGCACCCAGATCCCTACATGTGGGGGGATAGATACATAATATTTTATGATGTGCTCCTCCATGAACCCAAAAATCTCGGCAAATTCATCCATGTGAAGGGCAACTGTGGCATCAAGGTCAGGGAGATGAGTAAAAAAGGTGTGGAGGTCCAACTTTCCTTTGTATTTGGTGTCCTCGAGGAAGAGGATGAAGCGTGACAAAGGGATGGATGTGGCTGCAGATGCAGAGGCTGTGGAAGCATCCATGTCTAGCCTGAGGTGTAGACAGAGAGTGGAGGAGCTCAAGAGTTGCAAAAGTGAAAATAGTGAATGAGTTAGGTGGCCCCCCTTTTATAATGGACCCTTTTTTTAAGACATTAAAAAAAAGGCACTTTCACCAAAAAATGATTTCTCATCTCAATGCAAAAAATTATATTCAAAGGCATGATTTACCGAAGCAAATCATGTTGATTATAGCGGGGATCAGTTTGAAAATTGCAAGAGTTACAAAGTTATAACATCGATAGCATAGTTCCATCCATCCCCCAGTCCTCCTCGACCTTCAGTTTGTTTTCCATTCTCTTCCCAATCTGCGGACATTCATTACAATAAGCATCCAATGATCGACAAACCATGATGTATTGAAAATGTGGTGGAAGGATTCTCACCTTGTGAACTTGTAAACAAAATTGTGCTTGTTGAAGGGCCTCAAAACCCATAATAACCAAATGTTCTCGAGCATTACTGAGAGTCCAATGCTTGTTCACTTGGACTGCCTCCAAAGCATCATTGGGCATCTTCACTGCAATGTCAAAGCTTGCAATAGCGCCATCTACACTCTGTAAGGGAGTCCACACTCCAAGCTTGCACATCCAACGAATATAGTGAAATCGTATGTACAAGGAGGTGCGGGATTTCAAATAGCGCATTCCAATACCTGAAGCTCCAACCTTACAACGGTACCGGTCCCCGTTGTGCATGACCTCCATAAAACCCCAGTCCTCTTCTAAAAGCCTTCCTAATTCCTAGTAATGCGCATCTTTACATACAAGCATTGTGGTAGTCTCCACAAATCCAAACTCTTTAACACTAGGTTGATAATGGGACACTTTTATGTCCTGTTAAGTGACCATTTTCCTTTGAATTATGTCAAGAGTTTCAAAATGGATTTTGAGGTGCTATCTGTCTAGAAAGTTGTCTTACAAGCTGAAAAAAACTCTACATTTTTTTGGAATATCAATTCCATCTTTAACCTTGTCCTTGCACAACATTTCACAACCTAAACTGTGTGAAAAAACGGGTCCCATTTTTGGCTTTCTTCAACTTTTTGCAACTATACCACTCTAGAATTCATGTTTGTGAGGTCTATAATGCTAGAGAACTATCTTTAGTAGTCCTCAACATGTCCTGATGCTTCTAGGGAGAAATAAATGTTAAAGTTGTAAGTTATGACCAAATTACAAAAATTGTCAAATCCTCTTTTTTAGCTAACTTTAGCTCTTCTATGATTTTTTTGGTGGCTTTCATGATATCCAAATGCAGTTTTGATTTTCTATGTCGCATATTGTAACATAAAGCTAATATTCCTTGAGTTTTGGGGCACCTAATACTCTATTTTTCATACTAGACAACGATGGTTGATTTTTTCAATTATAAAAGAAAATGAAACATTCTAGTATATCAAGTATAGCTTTTTCAATATTGTTATTTTCTTGTGACAACTACATGCATTTTGTAGGTAGTAACCATATCTACTCATAAGGATCAAATTTGGCTAGATATTGAATAGTTTCCATGGGATTCTACAACTCATAATGTTGAACCCAGTTTTTTCATGTTTGCTGTATTTAGTACTTCATCTTTGTCCCTAAGATTCCCCTTGGTAAGAGATGTATTATTCTTTTGAATGCTCCATGGCTCCTTATGAACCTAAAGGACAATAGGGAACTAAGAAAACATGCATATATTATCTGTATTGAGCGTGGCTATAGACACTTTGATGATAGGTTTCAGAATGGTAAAAATTCAACTTTTTTGTACCTATTTATTTTGGCAAAAAAAAAAATAGTGAGTGAGAAGCAATCATATGTTCTGATCACCAACCCATTGAAGTTAACTAGGGAATTTATCTCAAGTCCTACAAAAATCCCTAATCTTATTTTTATGCAACAAAACGTAAGAAATGATTGTTTTGATGAAAATGTACTGGTCCATCAACTTTGGAGGCTTGGTGTGACCAAACGATGAGAAATTTTACAAGTTTCTTATTTTTTCCATGTATAGTAGGCCTTGAACTATAACCTCATGAAAGGATTTTACAAAATGAGTGGATCTACTATGGTTTTGGAGGTTTTTTTCAAAACCCTGAAATGACACTTTTATGTCCTGTTAGGTTACCAACCTAGTGTTAAAAATGTGCACAAAACAATGAATAGGCAAACACCAACTCAAGCCCACAGACCTAGAAGCTTTAGAGTATTTCAAAGAGTTTTGGACATCCATTATCATCCTTTGCTTGAAAGATGCTACCGACCACAAATCTGGCACCGGCCACTCCATACTTAATAAGGAAGTTACTTTGATGGGTTCAAGCGTTCCAAACGCTTGTGTAGAAGTAGGGACAATATAGGAGTGAGAATAGAAGAAAATCCTTCTTTGAACTAGTTTGGTTGGGCAAAGATGTGGGAACATTATTGCTCCAATATCCGCATGTATAGCATTGAATGTGTCGGAGAGACTATGTAGTGGCTGCTCCTCCACCAACGTGGATGGAAATATGACTATAAATGCATGAAAAATCTTAAGTATGAATCCATAATAACATTACGCTGTGATTTCACACCTAGCTTTGTATTCTCAAAACATGTACTTACAATGTGTTGGAAATCGAGGTGGTTGTTGCAAATGCATGGTGGACATTGAGAAAACATGTTGCACAATGGCTACGGTCCCCTTGTCTTTGTGGTTCTTGAAGCCAAGGAGCTTTCCTTTCTAATGAAGATCCAGGTTTGCACGATTCCGCACACAATGAGGGCCAATAGCAGATGGTTGCATGTATACCCAAGCACCTTTGGTGAACTCTTGTGGCACCCACTCATCATCTACACCTCTAGTGTTGTGGCATGCAAGAACTGTGACCGCATCCTTTGGCTGCCTTTGCGAAGTAGAGTTGGCCATGGTTGAGCAAAGAAAACTAGGAGGAGGAGAAGGACCTTGCTTGTTGCTACAATGTACAGAGGATAAAGTGATATGAGAAGGTGGATAACCCTTGTGGCAATGGGAGGACAAGGTGGATAACCCTTGCTTGGTGTGGCAATGGGAGGAGAAGGTGGATAACCTTTGCTTGGTGTGGCAATGGAAGGTGGTAGGGGAGGAGAGAGGAGCTTCCTTGCTACAGCAATGGAGATGGTGTAGAGAGAGAGAGAGAGAGAGAGAGAGAGAGTGTTGGAGTAGAGGATGAGTGTGATGGTTGCAACCAAGGAGGGGTTGGAAAAGGGGGGTTCTAGAGAGAGAAAATCACTTTTTGCCTAAGAATTACTTTTGGGGGAGCTCTGGATAGCAAAAAAAGATTTTTCAAAAGTTTTGTTAGAAATTTTAATTTTAGGGTTTTTGGGTGCACGTTTTGACTTTTTGAGGTCAAAAAATGCTTTTTTGATGATAAAATAGTTTTAGGGGGGTTTTAAGAAGATGAAATTTGAGTTTTGAAAATTTTGAAAAATTTCAAATTTTTGGGATTTTTTCAGAACCGGATAAAAAAGGAGGGAAGTTGGAGGTTCCATATGGCCCCCCTACCCCCCCCCTCCCCACCCCACCTTCTCACTAGGTAGGGGAGGAGAGAGGAGCTTCCTTGCTGCAACAATGGAGATGGTGTAGAGAGAGAGAGAGAGAGAGAGAGAGAGAGAGAGAGAGAGAGAGTGTTAGAGTAGAGGATGAGTGTGATGGTTGCAACCAAGGAGGGGTTGGAAAAGGGGGGTTCTAGAGAGAGAAAATCACTTTTTGCCTAAGAATTACTTTTGGGGGAGCTCTGGATAGCAAAAAAAGATTTTTCAAAAGTTTTTTAAAAAATTTGAATTTTAGGGTTTTTGGGTGCACGTTTTGACTTTTTGGGGTCAAAAAATACTTTTTTGACCATAAAATAGTTTTAGGGGGGTTTTAAGAAGATGAAATTTGAGTTTTGAAAATTTTGAAAAATTTCAAATTTTTGGGATTTTTTCAGAACCGGATAAAAAAGGAGGGAAGTTGGAGGTTCCATATGGCCCACCCACCCTCCCCCCCCCCCCCCCCACCCCACCCCACCTTCTCACTAGGTAAGAGCCCATTTAAGAAGTGTAAGACTACTTTGTCCCCCTACATTTTTGAGGGCATAGAGTGTGTCCACCACCCTCTTCTCATTGGCTGGCCTCTAATTAACCTAAATCCCAAAGGGCCCTTAGAGGGTTCATATTTTTCCTAATGTTGTATGTCCAAGTAATGATGCAATAGCCCCAAATCTTTCATCATGAAAGTAGCATTCAAATCAGCCTTAAATTCAGCAATATGTGCCTCATTGGGACCAGTGATCAGCAAATCATCCACGTAAAGAACAACAATGAGAAGTACATTGCCCTCATGCGTGATATACAATGTGCTTTCTGTTGGACTCTTACAAAATCCTCATTTGACCAAATGAGTGTCAGCTTTCTCATACTAAGCACGAGGATATTGCTTCAACCCATACAAAGCCTTCTTACATCTCCACACTTTGTCCTCTTGTTCTTTCTTGAAAAAAACGCGAGGATGCATTACATAGACTTCCTAAAAAATGTCACCATTCAAGAAAGCACTAACAATATTGGATTGATGTACATCGAAACCAAAATGAGCTGCCAATCCACATATAAAACAAACATTAGTCATACGACAAGTGGGAGAAAAAGTTTCTCCATAATCTATGCCTTTCTGTTGTGCATAGCCTTTTGCCATTTCCGTAAGAGACATGTTTTTCCTCTCAGCAACACCATTTTGACGAGGCATATAAGACACTGTACATTGGTGTTTTATCCCACGACTAGCAAAAAATGCATTAAATTCATGGACATATACTCCCCCCATCGATCGGAACGGAGGGTACCCATAGTATATTTCAAAACATTTTCAGCCATAGCAAGAAACACCTTGAAGCACATAAACACTTCGGACTTAGCTTTCAATGAATATACCCATGCATGCCTTGAGAATTCATCAATGAAAGTCACCAAGTACAAGTAATTTCCCAAGGACGAAGTTTTCATAGGCCCACAAACATCACTATGCACAAGCTGCAATCTACATGTAGCACAAATTGACCCATCCTTTGAAAACATAACACGCTGCATTTTACCCAAAATATAGCTTTCGGAAACATGTTTGACAGGTGCTTCAATAGGCGGCAAAGAAGCAACCATATCAGATTTTTGCAAACGCAGCAAACAGGCAAAATTCAGATACCCAAAACGTGCATGCCATAGTTTTTCATTTGAAACAACCCTTGAATGTGCAACTGCATTTGCAAAATTTTGCCCACACTTGTCATACAAAGTGAGCTTATATAGCCCATGACACAAAAGGCCAGATGCAACAATTTCATCACCAAAATTGAGATCATGAATTGTACATTTATCGTCCACAAATTTGACTGTGAGAAGAAGTCTAGCAAGTGCAGATACAGACAAAAGGTTATTTTTTATACCAAGTACATACAATGCATCAACAAGTGTGAAAGAACTGCCATTTGCAGTAGTAAGTATTATCTTTGCAACTCCTTGAACAGGATAAGAGGCATTGTTGGCACAAGTCACCGTATTCCCATGAGGGACAAACTCAATAGAGGTAAACAAATCACGATGTGAGGTAATGTGCTTTGTAGAAACACTGTCAAAATACCATACATGTGAATCTGTAGCAACTGACATACATGCATCATGGACAATAGGAATAAGTGCATTCTGCACTAAATGCCCATTCTACATCAACATCAGTATCACAATTAATCTCCTTTGACAGAAGACTCTACAATCGGCTGCACTTGTATTGGACCCTGTAGTGGATCCAACCTCTTTCTTCTTAGCCTATTTTGCCTTCAATTTTGGATACTGCTTGATCAAGTGATTGTTAGCTTTACAACAATGACAGCGCATATTCTTTTTTTCCTTATCACCAGAATTGCCAGACGAAGTGCTGCGAGCAAAAGCATTAGGAATAGAAGTTTTGCCACTTACAGCAGAACCATAAGAAGTGGTTACATTGATATTCCTACCTTTTCTTTGAGCTGCAATAAAAGCCTGTTCAACTACACGCTGCCTAGTCCTGTTTTTTTTAGAAAGTGACTCTTGCAACATCAGCGTGCATAATGCATCAAACTTGACAACTTCAGGATTTCGTTGGGTCATAAGTCTCCAAGTACAAGCAAAAGTCTGGTAAGAATATATCAAAGCATCAAGAACAGTCTGCAGAAGTGAACTATCAGAAATGACTTCTCCTACATAAATTAGTTGCTCATTAACATCCTTGAAACCAGCAAGGAGAGTGTCCATTTCATCTTCCTCATGCATAATCTTCGATTCCAGCTATTTACGGAACAAAGAAATTTTAGCCTCATTGTCGCTTGCAGAAAGACCTGTTAGAATATCCCAAGCCTGTTTTGCAGATTTTGTTGAACGGATGTGAGGAGTGATAGTGTGCTTCACATACAATGCAATCAATGCATGAGCCTGCGAATCTCTTACATCCCAATGAGCCTACGAATCTCTTACATCCCAATGAGCCTGCTCAAACCACGTGGGGAAAAGCCCTCAAATTATTTTAGCTATGCAAAAAGGATTATTTTGTTGATGCTCGAGAAAGTTTCCTAACCGCTATCCCTTCATCTTGATGTCGCAAGCTTCGTCTGTGTTGTTATTTCTTCATCATCTGTATGTTGATGTTGATTTTCTTCATTCATGATGTTGGTCTGTTGTGACAAAGATGCAATCTCCATGGCAAATGGGGTACAATTCATACATTGTGATGTCGTAGTGGTGCACGAGTTCGACATACATAGCTCGGTTTGGTGCCTTTCCATAAGTGGTGTGCTAATTTTGTAGCTTTGGAGGAGCATGAAGCTCGTGGGACAAGGCTAAGACGGAGATTATGAGAAGGACCTTTCTGCCGTGTCGAAGTGCAAAAATTCCTAGCAGTGGGAACGATAACTAGCTTAGGTTGGGATGAGAGATTTACAGCTCCAAAAATAGTTTTGAAACCATGTAGGAATGGACCTCTATTTACTTGGTGAGACAAAGGTTCTTTTTCCCCTATCTGTAGCCACAGGCCACCACGTGGCGTGGAAAAACAATTAAAAAAAAAAAGAGCGAAGTGTACAGCTTTATAAAGCAGCACCATGAAGTGTTTTGCGATGTCTGCAACACTGAAAAGCAGCATGAAAGGCTCTAAAAAAAACTCCGTGCGAAAAGCTACCAAGTGATCTTCTCCACGAGGAGTTCGCAGGTTCCCCAATAACGATCATAACAACGTTGTGTGCAACAAGACCCAGTGGCTTACTTAGCTCGTTTCTGTAGGCACAACTAGTTATTCATGGACAACATTATGCCACTCTAAGTATATAATCTGATGTAGATTCAGCAACCCTGTGCCCTCAGCCATCCTTCAATGTTCATGGAAATGATATCAGCAGGTCCCCATGCCTAATTCTCAAGATTCACACCAATTATTTTCCGTGTACCAGAGACCTTTCAAACCCTGGTTATATTTCGTAGATCATCAAGCTGGATGCCGAAGTGATGAGCATCCTCAAAGATCAGATATTTCGTGCGATCAACCAATGGCCAGCAGAGGTCTGTTCTAGTGCTATTGAAACAAAAGATGATCAGATTTCAATCGATGATTAGTTGGCCTAATCTGGAGTAGAATCACCAAAACTCATTGCCTTCGTAGGCCCATTCAACACATTTTTCTGTTGATGCTATCAAGGTGTTGGCGATGCAGACAGAAGAGACCGAAGAAATGGAAAGAATAAACATCGGAGGGAAAGGCATTGGGGAATATTGCCACTAGTGTAAGTCATGGTCTGATGAGTTGTTGACTTTAGTCGCACTCCTCGTCCAACTCTGCTGATAGCCTATCTAAATTTTTTATGAGGCAAGCATTTCAGAACAATCTGCAAACAAAACAGAAACATCTCTCATGACCAATTCAACGTAGAATATGGTGTCCATGGTAGTTGGTTAATGTGTAGTTGCAAGGAGATGCAGCGGAAGTCAAGTAATCAATCATATAGGTGCCTACGCTGCCGACCAGGATCAAAAGAATAGTCAAAGAGCAGAAGAGGAAGCTAATTATTTTCTCCACACAAAGAGCTTTGATGCGGGAGAAGCCAAAGAATAAGGACTACGGAGTAATTGCATTTCTGGAGATAGGCATACCAATATCTCATCACCTATTAGCCTCTAGCAATAGTTTGTTGTTGGCCATTCAACATCTGGGTGGGATAGCAAAAATTTTACAGACAATATGGCCAAATATTTTCGCTTGTAAAGAGATCCTCTTTCTAAACTGCATGCATGTGGCAGCCAATGCGGCCGTAGTTGAGATTAGCAACAACAGTATACTGTGGCGTTTCTCTTCAGCAGATTCATACGAAGCAGGTAATGCCGGTGGTGTGGATATGAACGCATAGTAGTTACTACTTGGGAGCTCTCTTCTTGCCAATAATCACGATTCGGTGGCAGATCCTATGAGCAAACCTCCATGTACGCAACAGTTATCAGGTCAAGTTCATATGGTTGCAAATGCAGACATCAATTTGGTATCTATACATAACGCAGGCTAGTTAACAACAAGGAGGCAAAAAGACATAATTACTGATCGAAGCAGCTTACAACTCACACAAAGAGAGAGAGAGAGAGAGAGAGAGAGAGAGAGAGAGAGAGAGAGAGAGAGAGAGAGAGAGAGAGAGAGAGAGAGAGAGAGAGAGAGAGAGAGAGAGAGAGAGAGAGAGGGAGAGAGAGAGAGAGAAATAGAGAGAGAGAGAAGGTAATATTGATCATAGGACATAGAGCATAAAGCTACATCTGCATGTTTTGTGTATGACAGGGAGGACATATATTCACAACAATGCACGTTCCAATTGCACAAGCGCGACTCCAGCCCGACAACATTGCAAGGTCCGTTATTTGCATCCAATTTTCCATGCGCATGTGTTTGCTTGGCGCAACACATAAACGCTACGGGGCATGG
The DNA here is from genome assembly GCF_014529385.1 of Adiantum capillus-veneris. Lineage (NCBI taxonomy): Eukaryota > Viridiplantae > Streptophyta > Polypodiopsida > Polypodiales > Pteridaceae > Adiantum > Adiantum capillus-veneris. The sequence goes on along the minus strand of NC_140937.1, from coordinate 148,456,178 downwards.
CACGGCTTCCGTTTCTTATAATTTTTTGGAGAGACCAGAGTGCCAGCTCTCCACCATACTTTTGTATGGCACCTCTGTATGACGTGCACAATATACTTTCCACTTTCAGTGTGACGTTTCATTGCAAAACGATATGTTTAACTATTCACATTGCTTTTTTGTAGCTTGACTCACATATTGGCTTGTAGATTGGACAATCAAAACACAGGAGTACAACATTGCAGGTGAGTAAAGCACCTCATTTATTGTTGTTGTTCATTCATGCTTTATCTACTTGCTTATTTTAGAATTTTCGGCATTACTTCTTTTGCTGTGGTTTATTTGGATCTCGTTTTTAGAACTATACACTCAATGTCGATCAACATCTGCACTTGAGTTACACATAAATTTTTGCATACGATTGCTTGTCAAATGTATGTGATGTATTACAGTAGTGAATACACAAGTAGTAAATGCACAGTAGTGAATTCACCTTGTGCATCTTTACTTTATCTCTAAATAATTTATACCATACTAGGTGTCTAAATAATTGATGCCATACTATATAGCATACCTCACATATATAGCGATAGACAAGGTCGACTGATAAATGAAATAGACACTCCTTTTGCCCTCACTTCTGTATTATTGTTGGGCACTTTGTCATTGGAGCGGCAGCAACAAGGCTTAGCAGCATTGTATCTACAGTCAATACCAATTCAAAATACCAACCACAAATCAACAATATCCTCTCTCTATTCATGAGATTGATGAGTGATATTTGGACATAAAAGAGGCAAATATTATAATTATAGATGAGCTATCCATGCTAACCCAAAAGAATTTTGACCTTATCTTAAAACAAAAGATCAATGTAACAAGCAATAAATTGGCAGATCCCTTCAACAACAAATGTGTTCTCTTGCTCGGTGATCTTGTCTAACTACCCCCAGTTTGTAGTAATGCACAAGAGCTTTGTAGCACATGCCAAATCCCTTGAGTGCTAGCTGCTAAAAGTCAATTTGCATGTCCTGTTATATTCTATAGGTGTTATATAGCAAGGCTCAACAAGCAAGACTAGTTTTTATTTTATTTTTATTTTTAAAAATGTGAATGCTTAATTCTAAAAAACCAAAAAAAAAGGCGAATATACAGCTACTGCAGATGTCGACGAGGGAGGTGGGGTCAAAAAGCTGCAGGTGTGCGGGCCAGCAAGATGACGATGATGATGAGCAAAGCAGCTCAGTAGCGCGCCACTGGTGGGTGGGTAGGCGACCTGGCAGGTGCGGGTCCGTGATGAGCAAAGAGCAGAACGAGCACAAGGAGCTTTGGACGGCTTACCATATGGGAAAAAATATATAATTGCTAGACGTCTTACTAGTTCTAATACACACATCTTGTAAGAGTGCAAACTAGCAAGAGTGAGAATACTCCTAGATGCTTCAAGTAGTAATTTAATCACCATATAGGATGTTGAGTAGCTATATGGTAAAAAAATTGCTAGATTGAGCAAGAATTCTCAACACTTGCTAGTTTAAGATGTGTTATGAAACTAGTAACTCATCTAGCAAGTTCAAGAGTGCGGAATGTCGAAGAGAGAGGTGCCACGGGAGTGGCTGTGAGCCCATTCTAAATGCTGAATACCACAAATTTACACAATGCTTAAGATATTCCATCAATTATTTATAAAAATCCAATAGAGATACAGCAAGCACCTCGCAATAAATTCAAGGTTTTCCATAAAAGCTACTCGACAACATCACTTTTAAATATCGCCAGTTGACAAAATCAAATGCTCACGGGTTATTAAGTCCAAGCATAGCTTTCAAAGATCTCTACACCTTAGAGACTGCACACACCACAAGAAAGAATGCTAAGCGATAAACAACTCTTAACTTCCCATGGCATCACAAAGGCACAAAAGCAAGACATTGATAAACCAAACAATCAGAAACCCTAGAAACAATGTTGCAGACAAACTTGGCCTCCTTGATCCTAAAATTTCCATTAAGAGTCAACGATAACCTCTACAAGAAACATGCATCTGTTGAAAAGGTTTACATCACTTTATAATCAGAGAATGGTGTGCTTGTGTGTGACGAGCCATTGCCATATCCACCCTCCCCTTGTCAACTTCATCTGCCGTAGCTTTTGCCCACCTGCACCCAAGATCACCTCATTGCCCCCATGCCCACTTGTGTGCAACTGCAATTGCAACCTTTGTCCTTCTGCTCTGCTGCACCATCGACAACATCCACTACTTGTCCTACTGCTTTTCTAGATGCAGATCGAAATTTCTTGCTGCCTTTCTTGCCGTCTCACCTCAGGACAGTCAAATCTGCTCCCTACATAACACCCTCCACCATTGGCCCTCTACTGCCCACGACCATGACGACTCTTCCTTCCTTTTTGAGGCCCCATCACCGTAGTCCATTGTGCCGCTCTGCACCACACTATCCCAGCCCCCGACACCGGTTTGCCTTGCACACCCATCGGCTCGGACAGAGCAAGGCCATCCTTTTTCATTGCTGTCGTTGTTTGCCATGCAGACCCCGCTTGCACCGATCCATGCCACCTGCTAACACACTTCAGCACCAAAGCCCTGCTTTGTGCTCACCTTCACCTAACCCATACCCAACGCCTTCCTCAACCTTACCTTTGCCTCCAGCCCTCAATCCCCCATCCCCATCGGCTTCCCCTCGACACCTTCCAGGTGCCTCTTGACACCCCTGTTCTTTGCCCATTATGCAAGGCTGCTCTGCTCCACTTGCCCTTCAACTTCCTCCTTGTCCACCTACCTAGTGCCATGCATGCTTTCCCATGCCTTTTGTACTACCACGTGCACCCAAGTGATGTAAATGTCATCTGCCTGTGATGTAAACATCATCTGATGATAACCTTGCGCATGCTTCTATAGCCCTATAAAGTGATGAAAACAACATCTCCCTAGCAAAGTACTCAGTGCCAGCAATGATAGCATAACAAGTTCACCTTTTTGCTCTTCCTATCTGCACTAAGATTAACCAACACTGCACACGCCCATCTGACAAATATCCCCTATCAGCAAATATAGATAGAAAGGTTCCTCACTCTCTTGCGGGCACGCTGGGAGGTATGGAGGAGTATCCCAAGACCTGCAAATTGTGCATAGAAGTCCACTATGGGTGAAACCTAGAAGAAATCCATGATAGCTTAGAGGATGTCCACACAAAGATGACAAAGATCAGGAGACACATTCAAGTGCCATCAAGACGTACTAGACATGAGAGGGTCCATAGCAGATTAAGTGACTCTCTAAGGATTTCAGTGCTAATTTGCAAAAAGGTAGGGTTGAGCAATGCAACGAGTGTTGGGTTCACCAATTCATAACCCATGTCACACTACACCTGGCTTTAGGCCTTCATCAGCACTTTGGAGTGTTAGCCAATTTGCATAGCACTGAATGACTATTCAATCTCTTCACCAGATCCAGTAGACACTTCATTGCCAACTTGTTGGATTTGTATACGAGCATAAAATATGTCCATACCTCACCAAAATCCCATACGATAACTAGTTACCAAAAGAATCACCCAAACATGAACTCGAAGAAAAATTGGCATAAATCAAATTAGCACCCTGCTATGGTACTCTTAACTACTAGGCTTCAAGGAACTTAACAGGTGAGGAAATACCTAGTAGCATGTGAAATGTGTTTGCACAAAAAATCCCAGGTTTACTGCAAAAAACAAAAGACAAATCTGTGAAATCCAAGGGAGCATGAGAGGACATCACCACTATATTGCAACAAAATTGTGCATGACATGGCATAACACAATATTTAAAAAGATAAGGATAGACTTGATTTGCCCAAACACTCTCTGTAGATTGAAACCATTACCTACGTACATTGCTAGCACTTGCAAGGCCGGATCTGCTGACATTCATCTGCTTGTTAGCATCAGTATGAAAGCACGCAATGTTTCTTGCAGATGAGCTTGCAAAACTTCCCTCAGATTTCCACACCCTAAACCTGCACCCACCGTCTTGCTCTTCCTTGGGTGAAATTACTTGCTTTTCGACAGAGAAACATGACAATGGTGTTGTCTTCATTGGAAAGTGCTGTTTGGAAGCAGGGTTGAAAAACTCATTTGGAGTGGACTCACCTCCTGGGCCTTTGCTCGACACCTGAGCTGCGATTTGGAATAACAGGACGTTTTCTTTGTTGGCACTCTCCGTCGCACTCTCGAAGGGGCCGTCCTCTTCAGCTTTGTCTGTGAGGGCTAATAGATTCTTGAAGGCAGGTTCAGAAGGTTGCATCGGTAGCATGGCTTGAGAAAAGCCCATGGAATCCAATACTAGTGCAACATCATCCTGCAATGTATGGACGTTTATAAAAAAATATCATCAAAATATGAGAAATCAAGCCTCGTTGCCAAAATTAGAAGGGAATCAAGCCTCACAGAAATCCATGGATACATTCATCAAAAAGAAGAGTGAGAAATGGACCAGATGGGCGAACACAAGAGACATTCATGCCTTGGGCGTGCGACATCTCTATTTTTTTGTCAGAAATGATGAGGATACATCACAAAAAATAAACATCAGTCCACACAATTTTCACAAAATTCCCAATGATGCATTACAACAACTTTTTGCAAACCTGCATCACTTCGACCGACTTCCAAAGTTCATCGACCTGTTCTTCCACTGGCCTCGCTCCTGCCGCTAGAAGTCGCACCCTGAGGATGAAAGAATGAGTTAAGAGAGTGTCTTTCTTCCTGTTCTATTGACAAAGAGAGGTATTATTCAGCTTTTTAGTTTAAAATGAGAAAAAATCACCAGCTCTCAAGTTGTCACAATGGAAAGTGATGGGCCACTAGCAAGTATAAAAGGAGGTTCCCTACTTCATTGAAGTTGCTCTATTCTCAATGCAAACCCTCTATAAAGCTCGTAACATTAATCTTCTGGATTGGCTCAGTACATGATGAAGACACTATGATAAATTTTCATGTAGAGACCATATCAAGACGATTGCTACCATTGAAAAAGTGACGACTGGATACATTCCACTCTCAATATAAAGGTCAGTTTAGGGAATTGAAACTATTAAAACTGCATTTAGAAAACTACAAGACAGCTTAGAAGAAAATGGCAGCCATGGACTATCTTATGCAGACTGTTTGACCTAAGGTGAATGCACCGCTTCACTTCACAAAGGTATGCAATTTTAGATACAAGAAACTTCTGTCACATCTTCACAAAGATGAAGTGATTTATCACATGAATGAATACACAATCGGCTTGAACTACGTCATAGAAGGATGGCATCCTACCCGATCTCAGTGGCGGAAAGCTAAGATGATTAGGTTAGATCATGACTCATCAGAACGATATGGTAGCGGAAATTAAAGAAGTGAAGGGCAGTCATACTGTTTTCAGGGAAGATGAAACATGGAAATGGAGTCACTTGATTCTCCTTTGAACCACGTACATTCAATTCATCACTGCTGTTTGTAGTATATTCAACTCAAAGCTGCTATTGACACCTGCCTGCAAATTCAACATGACCATCACAAGAATTTTCTATGACCAAGTCCAATTGGCAAAAGTAAGCCACTTCCATGTTTTGCTCTATATGCCATGCAATGTGAACAAAATTAGTATAGAGAAGATGTATTTTCCAAACCTTCACCTACATTGGCCTCCACCATCAGTTCCTAGAGCTGCTGGACACAGCCCACATGCAACCAACATTGTTGATCCAAAAGAAGTGCCACCTGTATATCTATTTGAATCATGGGGATTTCTAGTTGACCTGTAGCAAGCCCACACAAAACAATTACAGTGTTTGTCACTATCTCATAACTATTGTTCCCAGAATAAGGTCTAACAGCTGACAAAATCTTTAAAAGTACCATGGCATACCCGTAATGAGGATTCATATATGTTGTTCCTGAATAAAGCTAGGTGCGGACATAATGGTATGATTAGGTCAAATTCTTAAGAGGCGGCAAGCTCATCTCTCTTGACAAACAGTGCAACCACTAAAATTACAGGTATCAAGACACCTCCTGCACCAAGTTCAAGATCCACATCTCAACCTACTACACCTCCAAAGAGATTTACAACCTCTTCAACACCTGCCTCTTGCCCAAAAAAAAACAACTAGCAGACCTAGAGCTTCTACATCAGCACACAGTTGCATCTTCCTAAAACACCCACCCCTCAAATAGAGCCACAATCATACTACAGCTCGGATCTGAAACAACACGCTTACCCTGATAAGGATGGCGATGGACAGACGCAGACACTTCGAAGCTCCGAACCGCCAACATCACGTGGGGGGAAGTGAAACACATTTGAATCTCCCTCCCCATGTTTCTTTTTCTTTCCATCGACATCATCTCTGCTTGGCGCCTTTGCAAAAATCCTCAGGTAATTGTGAATTTTGGGTATATTTTTCGACTTAAATTTTTATAGCACGTTGCTTTTTTCTTAAAAAAACTTGGTGAGTCTAAGACTAAGTAGTGTTAGAAAAATACCCGGGTCCAGTGATATACTCAACATGGTTCGAGGAAGGCCAGCTCATGATATACCCTTTGTACACAAGGGGAAAGAGGGACACATGTCAACTCCCTAGCCCAGATGCCCACAAGGTGTACTCAAATACTATTGGATGGCCTTGGAGGTGGACCGATGAGAATTAGGCTAGAGTAAATTTAGTTTAATTAATTTAAAAACACTTAACAAAAGAACCAATAAGAATTAATCTCTCTAGAAGACTATTGGACAGTCTCCCAAGGGTACCAATGAGCATTCAGCAGCCCAATGGCTTGCCTGATTCCTATTGGCCAGGAGGCAAAGGGGTCCAATGAGAGTTTAGTTGCATTTATTGATTACCTAAAGCTCTCACAAAAGGGGAAAGGGGGAAACATGTCAGAAGGCTATCACTTATACTGCTTAATTACCATTGGCTAGCTCTGGGGAGGTCCAATGAGGCTGTAGCATGATCAAATAGCAAGAGGGGTCGACCAAGAGAGAGAGGGGGCTGATTTTTGAAAGGCATTATTCACACACACACACACACACACAAATCATGTGTGAAGCAAGAAGACTCTCTCTCTCTCTCTCTCTCTCTCTCTCTCTCTCTCTCTCTCTCTCTCTCTCTCTCTCTCTCTCTCTCCTTCTCAAGCTTTAATGGAAAGCTTATCTCCTACTCCAAGCTTGTGAGAAGGGAGGCCTACACCAACAACTCTTGGCTTTGTGATGCAAATCCAACCAAGAGCCAAGCTTCAATGCATTCTCATCTCCTCTACCATGCTAATTACTAAGCTAAGCTATGCTAATATGAGTGATTATGTGAGGAGATGTACATCTTTCTCGTAAGAATACTCCTTCTTCCTCTCAATCTACTCTCATACCCTGCTAGCTCTCACCATCTTAGAAGGTGTGTGAGGTCTTGGGTCTGAGGCCGTGAGGGAATTGATGTTGTATTTGATAAGTGTTTTGCTTAGTGCATGAAGTTTCCATCTTCATTGCACTAGCTAGTATTGAAGGAACACAAAGAATTGTATTGTAAAATGTCTCTCTAGATGGGAGAAACCATAATACAAAGCCTTTTGGAGGGGGGACCGGCTCCATGTAAATCCGGTCCTCAACTGTTGTCAATAGCTTAATTTCTCTCTCTTTTGAAGTATTGTTCATGCTGTCTAACTAGGTGTTATGCTTTTTGTTGCTCTCTCCACCCAAGCACTCTTGTTATTCTCATTAGGAATCTATTCTAATGAAATACTCACTATGTTCATGCTAAATTCCGCTACACACAAGCTACTAGGCCATTAAATGTTACAGGGTTCGTTGAGATAGCAAGAAGCATGCGATGCCAAAAACTTTTGAGGAGGGTAGGTAGGGTTTGCGCATGGCATTTATTTGTGCTCAATTTGAACTATTCTCTTTCAACTTTTAGCGTTCCCGTGCACGGAACTACTTGCCACTTATATCGCACAATACTACATACTACTAGACTTCGTTATTATATTCATTTGTACATAGATTCCTATGAATCCCATCGCTCCCCCTTATGAAGAGCTTAACCCTATAAAACTTTTATGCATTAGCTGGAATTGAACTGGCAGTGTCAGCTACATCAAATTCGTTGCGATAACCATGAAGCCATTGGTTGCTCAGTGCTCTTTGGATGTCGGCAAAAAAAAAAGTAGGTCCTTGGCTATCGCCCTGCAATGCCTTCCCCTTCTGTGCAGTCGCCATCACGTTGCTTCACCTTGAAGGTTACCCCCTGAGGACCAAGTCGATGCCACCTGATCCCCCCCTTTCCTCTCATTTTCCTCCATCCACGTCGCCTGCTTCCACCCATTTCTTTTCAAGGCATCTCATGAGATTCTTACATCTTTTCTTTTTTTTGAATCGTAGGCACATACTTGCCACCTGAAGGGCCAAGGCACATTGTAGAGCCCTCTCCTCTTTCATTGGCCTCCACACAGGACCCACATTGACTTGCAAAGTTACTAGTCTTTAGCATGCCCAAAAAATTGTCCTGGGAAGATCCCATGCCACTAAGAGGAGAGTTGTATCTCACTTAAGAACTTTGTGCTGCAAGACTCTTGCAAATGACATGCCAGAGTTCAAAAACGATACAATTAATAGGCACACACATTTGGACCACGGTCAAACTATCAATACAAGAGCAAAGACAAATTCTTCCATTTACAAGTTGAACTTCATGGTATGCAATTCTTTGTGCATGACATCCTGGAGTGAAAGAAGGATGTGTTATTTGCGAAAGTCATAAGAAATTTAGATGGTTCACTCCAAAGAATTATAATGACACAATCTATTGTAGTCAGATCCATGGTGCAAGAAAGGGCTTACAAGTGCCTAATTCTAATCATGAGCCATCCATTTTGGAAGGCATGGAATTCTTTGAGACAAGTGGATCAAATTTTCCAGATCTATCATTAGGAGATACCAATAAAGGTAGCCAAACAACAAGACCATTCATGATAGTTGAAGATTTACATAGAAAAACTTACACAATGTATGCTCAAGAGAACCTCAAGAACACAATAGGGTAGGAAGAGAATGAGGTTTGGAAGCAAGATACGAAGGGGAAGAAGAGAGTTCTAGACAATGGTAAATGTCTAGTAAGTGTATTACCCGTGTACTAGTTCAATTTGTCCAATAAAACCATTGTATTTAAGGTGTCTCAGGTAGTTGTATGTAGCCCCCCCCCCCCCCCCCCCCCCCCCCCTCTTATATACGGTATGAGTATGAAATAATGAGGGACTACCCCTATTGTATACGCTTATGTACAAAATCCAAATCCCCCCCTCTTGTACACTCCACGTAGTACCATACAGAAAAACACAGTGAATCCCCCCAGAGGTTTAAGGGTGTGGAGGATAGGGCCATTAGTGCTTAGTGCAAGGAAGACAAGAAAGCCATTAGTGCTCAGTGCAAGAGGGCCATTAGTTCTTAGTTCAAGGACAATGAGAAAGCCATTACTACTCAATGCAAGAAACGTTGAATCTCAAGATGACGAAATGCAGTAATGGTAACTGAAAAGAGACATTCCCTCAATCATAACGGTTTTTATGATGTTGTGGAAAGAATCTACTTGGAAGTACACTTTTTGAACGGTTGTATGAGGAGATGACCTTCCCTTTTACCACACCTCTTTTCTAGAGAGAGAATGCCAAAAATTATATTTACTTAGAAAGCTCTCCAAAATTTTCCAATGATGCATTTGGATGCATTTAGAATTAATTGAGTGTCATTAAGCTATAAATGGTTCCATTGGGACCCATAGGTATATGAATGATGTAGATTTTTAATTTGATGTATTGAGAAAATATCACTTATCTCTACAATTGGATTAAATTTACTTACTTTGTACTCATTGCTCGATTAGATTTTAATTCTATTTATTTTTTAATACACAAGAATACTCTCAACAACTATGGTTTGAGAGGTTTGACTCATTGGAAAATCTTAAGCAATTGTCATATTTTCTACCACAAGAGAAGATCAACTAAGATTGTTGAAAACTTTGAAGAGATATAGACTTTTAATGCACCCCATTGTAATATTTTGACCTTATGTTCCACTTCTATGGAATAATATGCAAGATGTAGGTGTTTTGATTTAATAAACTTATATCTTGACTCTTAAGGTCCAAACGTATGGTCATATTTTTTGAGAATTAAATGAGACTTTTGAATAATCAACACAATGTGGACTTGTAGTGTACCTAAATTACATTTTCATGGGGATTTTTTCTTCATATATGTTATAATTTAGTTTGTGTTTAGAATTGTATCATTAATATTCTTTGGAAAAATATTAGATAAACTATTCAAAAAAATTACGATAATCTTCATCATCTTATAATATATTTTACTCTTTTAAGAGAGGGTGTACAATTGTGGTATTTGCAAATCAATACTTGTGTGTGTGAGATATAACATGTTTCTTTTCACTTTTATAGCTTTGTCTACAATTATGAGATTTTGTCATTTTCTTATTTACTTACATTTGCAAAGTGATATATATATTAAGAAACTTGGATGATGAGTAACCATGATATTTGTCAATAATTAGTTGTTTATCTATGCTTATTGAATTTTTGCTAAAATCTCGAGGTGTCCACCTCCGACTATGTGAGTGTAGCACGTGAGTTCACCCAAAGGGGTTTTCTATATACCAAAGAGTTTCAAAATTACATGTACAAGAGGGGTTTAAAAATAAAAAATTTTAAAAAAGTTATAGGTTTATGAAGGAAGAGGGGTCTTTTAATTCATGATGAAATGTGTGTGTAGAGGGGTTTAAGAATACCTATTGAATGCACATGCTATAGGTATTTCTAAAAGGTGGACTGTCCGGAGCTAAAATGAAATTAGGAGCCGTTAAAGAATTACTTGATCCATAGTAAGTGGAAAATTACCAAATGAACTACCCTTTGCTATATAGGGATTCACAACTACCAAATGAGGATGCCAAAGAGCTAGCTACTATATAGGACTTTATAATTTACTAGATGAGGACGTCCAAGAGAAGGTTGCTATATAGAAGTTTATGACTTATTAGATGAACTTACTAGATGAGGACTTCCAAGAGCAAGTAACTATATAGGAGTTTATGACTTACTAGATGAATTTAAAAAAAGCTTGCTTGCTTGCTAGATTAAACATGAAAACTCCTATTTGCAACTAAGAATTATTGAACATGTAGTCTAACTTGCAGTCTAGTAACACGTCCAAAGCTCCTTGTGGAGTCGAGGACAAGGAACAATATTAAGCCGGGCTCCAGTTGCAATGCTGATGATGCGGCAATTGTTTGGGGCCCAAGGTGCTGAAACTTGCAGGCATGAAAAGCAAGAAGAGTGAGGACGACGGCCTGTGTGCAAGGCGAGGGTAGCGGATGAGGGCGACCAGATGCAACGAGTACTGAACCGGGCACAGAAGGCAGGGCCTTGACTCTGATAGGGGAGCCTGCAGATGAGCACAATGGGTGAACGAAAAAGGGGCCGAGGGTCTGCAGCAGGCTCCAAAGGGTATAAATGAAGAGAATAAAAGTGTGTGGTGTAGAAGATAAGGCTTTGATGGTGAGCTAGCTGACAGGGTCGACAGGGTAGCGAGAGCGATAAGGGGCATGTACGACAGCAATATTGGGATGAGCAGCAGGTCGTAAGTGGCGGGGCTGACTATGCAGGGGATTGCTGGTGTGCAGGGCGATGCTGATTTAGATTGCTTCGCCACTGCGGATGACAGCTTCACCATCACCTTCCAACTTATGACTATCACCCTCCGGGTCTCGAAATGAGAGAGAGAGAGAGAGAGAGAGAGAGAGAGAGAGGCGATTATGTGGCTCGTCTGACGGTGTGATTGACAAGCTATGTGTGAGTGAGTGAGAGAGAGAGAGACAGAAAAGAGGGAGGAGGGAGAGAGGGGGGGGGGGGGGGGGGGGGGGGGGGGGGGGGCGGGGGCGATTATGTGGGTCACATGACGGTGTGATTGACAAGCCTCAGACAAGTTCAGGCGAGAGCTGAGAAGCCAAAATGCGCGAGAAGGCCAAGGATGGAGAGAGAGAGAGAGAGAGAGAGAGAGAGAGAGAGAGAGAGATCAGATACTAAGATGTAGAGATAAAAAGATAAGGAGAGCGACCCAAGGCGCTATTTTGAAACAAAGCGATCGGTTGGGCATCCCTCAACACTGCAATGCAACCAGGTGAAGCGGTGATCGGAAGTTGTATGTCAACAACCCCCTGAGACTTGCGTTGTCAGACTTGCAAGTGCTTCCAAGGTGTCATCTATTTCTTCTATTTATCTATCTATATCTATCTATTTACTCTATTTCGGGAATTCAGGAAAAGCCATGTGGCACTTAGTACAAAATTGCGGCTATCATGAGGCACCGTGAGGAGCCGAGATTCAACGAGGAGAGGAAAGCGCCGTGAGCCGAAAGGGATGCAGACAAGAGAAGGTGAAGAGGCGGGAGATGAAACGGTTGTGCCATTGTGGTGAGACTCATGAGAGCATCCACTACAGTTGCAGCATAGGAAATCTGGGCGACAGTCGCGTGTCAGTGACTGTGACAGTACGTCTTCTTTGAGGGCGGTGTCGCATACCCTCCCTCTCCCGAGTCTCTTTCTTCATTTTGGTTATAGCTATAGCTGGCTATGGGCCATGGCACATGCATCATCAAAAGAGCTGCAGAGTTGGCAATTTAGCACTAATGCATGGAAAATGGCCTTTCATTTTGAGCTTTGAGGTTTTGAGGGCCTCTCTCTCTCTCTCTCTCTCTGGGTGTTGGCTCCCCTACTTGCATTCTACCTTTCATGCCTACAATCGCTTGCTACCCATGAAGAACGATGTTGTGAAAATACCAAATGCCAACGCACCTCCTGACAGCTACCTAGAGAGGACATTTGAGGTGCCGGGTGAGGAAGCGACCTCCATTGTAGTTTCGACCTCCCTCTTCAGTACCCTCTTCTCTCTCTCTCTCTCTCTCTCTCTCTCTCTCTATATATATATATATATATATATATATATATATATATATATATTTGCATGTAATAATGAGCGATCGTGCATGCAAGGCAAGAGGAACTGAGGAAAATGGGACCGAGTTGGATTGTAGAGTTGTCTTACTACTGCTTATTACTACAACCATATTGCAAGGCATGCGAGCTTATATACGAAAGCTTCCAGGATAAGTTCGACCTGTTGCTTCAGGGGGGAGTCTCCATCGCTAATGAGAGAGAAATTTGGCTCACAAAGCCGGTCCGCGATGTGACCACGGGCAGGACTCTCTACAAGTGGCCCCTTCCTATTAAGCCCTTCAACGCCTCCTCCCTCCTCACCTCTCTTCAACACTTCTTTATCTTTTCAGATTCCCGAGATCACTGGCATGTTCTTAGGGGTTGCTCAAGCCCTCTAGGCTATGCAGTGCGATCGCCATTGAGTTTGACACCTACGAGAATTCCCAGATCAATGACACCAGTGACAACCAAATTGGCAAGATGGAGAGAGAGAGAGAGAGAGAGAGAGTGTGAGAGAGTGAGTGAGAGAGAGAGATTATATTAACATTTGCGAAAGGTTGTGTGGCCTATGAGACAAACAATTGTAGAATGATGTCCATGCTAGTATTATGCATGAAGTAAAAATCCCTTATTGAAGGCATGTGCTCATGCATGAGAAGTGCATTGATAGCTAGGTTAGATTTCTACTAATGTGCATCTCACAAGCATTACTATTGTTATATTTCTTTTGTAGTTTTAGGTTGCCATTTAAAACTGTTGGGATTTTAAAACAAGTTCAATGTGAATTTAAACTCATGTGGACCTTATACTACTCTATATATACTACTAGAGATCAAGATGGTGATAATTGAAGCTCGCTCTAATGAGTGGCAATATCTTGCTCCCCGTGGTGGTGAAATTGCTGCTATGTTGCTTGGGAAAGGTAATGAGAGAACTAAAGGAAATGGTGATGTAGTATTAAATCTTAAAGAAGGGAGCTTAAAAAGAATTTCTAATCAATCATACATGCCTCTTATGTATGTTTTTTTGTTTCCAATGGGAGAAGATGGATGGGATCCTTCACTACAAAGCGCATCTAGGCAAAAAATTACACGAAAAAAATACTATAGTTTTTGAATACAAATAAGAAATGACACCACTGAGTGTCTCTTACGGGGTGGCCCGATTGCTCCAACAATATATTGTGGATGCATATAGTTCCATGGAGGACTCACGTTTGTTATGGCTAAGAAATAATCAGAGGACACTTCAATGTGCTGAGATCTATTAGGGCTTGGCTGATATGGTTCCGGCTAGGGATGGTATTGATGCTATTTTGGAACAAATTACTGGGCGTAGAATTGTCTTGCCCTCTTCTTTCGCTGGAGGGCCAAGATACATGTGTCAATTGTACCAGGATGCCATGGAAATTGTTCGTAAGAGGGGAAATCTGTTGGGATGTGAGGTTTTGTTGCATCTCTTGTGTGAACATCCCCTTCCACCTCATGTGTCAATCCATGTGAACAACCTCTTATAGCCTTTGTGTAAAGACTAGCCACTTGTATTTGCGCATAGATAGCAACCTCTTGTGCTCATGTGTCAAAAGCCGGTCTATTTGTAAAAGCCTATATAGAGGCACATTCTGCTAAATATTTGTAGCCCTTTATCATTTGCAATATACCATATTCTATTGTGCAATAGTTTCTCTCTCAAGCTCTACACTAACCTCTCCAAGCATACTTATGTCATGAATGGCACACTAACACATCCACCTTAACCCTACAACTGGTATCAACCTCTCTAAGCATACTTATGTCATGAATGGCACACTAACACATCCACCTTAACCCTACAACTGGTATCAGAGCTTTTACTAGATTAGTATTTCCTAATCTAATGAGACGCATCTTAGCTTAATCCCGTTTCATGCGCTCTTTGGCTACTGCAATTGAGCCTCTATTGGCTCAATTATAGCTAATATCAACAAGCTTGTAGTGCTGATTAGACTCTATTTTGCAATATTTTAATGTCTTATTTGTTTTGAGTCTTCTCATTGTACAAAGCCTTATCAATTTTGGATTGGACGTGTGTGTTTGCGACATTCTGTTCATACTTCATTTAGAGCCCCCTAACCTTTGAAAACAAAGGTCTAATCAATTGTTGCCAATTTCAGGTGTGTATATATGCATGTGTGTGTGTGTGTGTGTGTGCGCTTTTATGCAAGAACCACTCTTGGATGAGGACAAATTCTCTTTTGATTGAGTAAGGTCGGCCTCTTTGGATTTTCTTGGATCCACGAGCATTTGTAAGCACTTGGTTCGAGCTCATGTGCTCGATTTCCTTGTCCCACAAGCCGCACCTACCTCCATCATCGTCATTAGCAGATGTCGGCCTCCTTCAAGCATCCTCGCCTGTAACTTGTCGGCTCCACTGGTATCCCTACCCGCCATAGCGATATATATCGCCCTAACCTTTCCCTAGTGCAATCGCCCTACACAGGCTTAGAGCCTCAATCTGCTGCCCGATGCCCTGGTACTACTGACTCTTCACATAATACTACTATAAGGAACATGCCCTTCCCCTACCATTTTTATCTCCTTTAGTGTTGAAGGGGTACTTATGATTCTCCTCTAGTGTTGAAGGGTCTTTTTTATTATATAAATATATAGTTCCATAGGGAAGAATTCACTACTGTTGATTTTATGCAGGCTTATGATATTGTAGATTGCCACACCGTGCTGTACTTGAGTATTGGCCAAGTGGTGGTTGGTACTATATACCATTATACCATTGTTGTCATCTCAATAGTGATACCCAGCTTGCCTGCACTAGAACCGATTAACTAATCTAACTCGAATCTTTAGCAGCAACAACAAATTACAGGTCATTAAACCTGGCTGATCTGATCCCCATTGGGCATAATATTGGTGAAGACCATGATATCAATCTCCTTGATAAGGCATGAGCTAGATATTGGACTCTCTGTCGACGTGGCAGGGAGTCACGTATAACGATAACCAACATTTTTCTTAAAGGGTTAAACAACCCCCCCCCCCCCCCCCCCCCCCCCCCCCCCCCCCCCCCCCCCCCCCCCCCCCCCCCCCCCCCTTTACCCTCGGTTTAAACGCCATCAATGTTCGAACTCAGGCCCTTGACAAGCACCATCTATACTCTAGTGGTTTGACTCATGCCTCTCATCGTGGGCGCACGAGTTTAATACCTGCTTGGGAATAAACCCAACATGTTTAATCAATTTTGGCGATTGAACATATCGCCCTTTGTGCAAATGAAGAGCTTGTGAAAAAGCTAAGTGCCGAAAAGTGACCTGCTGCATCCGCCTAGGAGGTAAACAGTAACGCCACATGGACCACTCTAAAGAGTGCCTATTTAGAGAGAGCCGACCCGGAGAGGATATTGTTCACATGCCAAACCTGTGGAGAAGCTGGTGGGCTCTTGCATGCTAATTTCGCTCCATGGTCTGTCTTTCAAAAATGTCGGGTCATGGCTTGTGAAGCGAACTAACTGGCTCACTAAATCACTGCCAAGTATATTGGTTGTCGCATGCACAAACTAATTCCAGTGTCATATTTGAGAGAGAGAGAGAGAGAGAGAGAGAGAGAGAGAGAGAGAGAGAGAGAGAGAGGTCAACGCGTGTAGTACTATAAATGTAAAGAATGATCAAACTTGTAGCTCGAGGGTGCGTGGGTGAGCCCAAGAAGAGAGAGAGAGAGAGAGAGAGAGAGAGAGAGAGAGAGAGAGAGAGAGAGAGAGAGAGAGAGAGAGAGAGAGAGAGAGAGAGACCCGAATAGCCTTAGATATGGACATGTGGATCTAAGGCTTGTTTTTTTAATCTAGATATTAAGTGAGATACTTATTAGATATTAGATTAGATACTTATTATTATTTCGCTACCAACCAAAACATTTGGTCTTATTGGGCCATATTCACACAAAAGAAACTTAGACCCTACTTTCTCTCTCTCTCTCTCTCTCTCTCTCTCTCTCTCTCTCTCTCTCAACAATGGCTATATTCTCTTATCACTATTTCGTGTCACCTCTTCCACAACAACTAGATACATTGTGCACTCTCATAGGTAGAGCATGTGAGAACAAGAAGTCCATACTATTCCCTGCAAGGTGGATTGAGGCATGTTTCATGTTCCAACTCCAAGGGTGAGAGAGCAACCATGTGAAGGATTGTACTCCATGGCAAGCTAGTGTGGCACGTAGACCAAAATTTGAAGGGGCCCAAAAGAGAATGGGCATTGGGCGTCATTGAGCTCCCTTATTGTTGTTGGTCACCACAACTGATGTAGCTCCTATATCTCCATGTAGGTGTGACCCACAACCCCAAGTATGTAAATCTTACGCTTTATTTCAATTATTAAGTATTCAAAGGGAAAAAATTGTAACTGAAGTATATGCTTGCAAAATACATTTTGGGGCTTCAAAAAAATTAAAAGGTATTCTTAATTCAAAGGTTCCCTCAACAAAAAAAACGACGCGCTAGTCTATAGCACGTAGCAATGGATAATGACGAAGCATGTAGATTTGCATTAGTATTAGCTTGGAAGGACAGATACAACATTGCGGGAGAGAGAGAGAGAGAGAGAGAGAGAGAGAGAGAGAGAGAGAAAAGAGAGAGTGCAAGGAAAACACTAAAGAGACGAGAAGAAAACGCTAAAGAAAAAATGAAGGAGAAGAGAAACACCTCTTTATACGGACATATAAGGACTTTTGACTTTTCACCTTCATTTGTCTTTTCATTTCCTAAGCTCACCCTTCACTTATGCACTTAATATGTTTTGAGAATTTTTATTTTTCTAAGATTGGAGAGACCTAATCATTTTTAATTTTCATAATTCCCGCTAGTATGTAAAGGAGATGTTGGTAAATTTAAGTGGAGCTAGTTTACTATTATAAAATATAAACAAATTTGAACTCAAAAAATCTAGTTAGTCAACAAATTCAACTATGGCAATTGATTTTAGTTATTCTCGATTAGACAAGTAGGTAATGCAACACTTGTTTTCATGAGATAAAAAACGAAAACTATCTTATATCTTTTAATATTGCAATTTGCAACCATGCCAAGCTTGTACAAAATAAAATATCCATAGAAAACAATCATGAAGTATTCCATCCTCTTAGGGGGACTTTGACTTTGGGAATAACTTCAACCACACTCCAATATAAACAATTACACTATTAATTTTCTAGACATTATTAAAGCTGAGGACCTTATATTTCTCCAATCTCAAATTTTGAGCCTTGCTTGCTTAAGAGAACCTTGCTTTATTATGGTATGACCTCCCACAACTTCAAATAGAAGGGGAGTTATGTTTTATGGGGGAATTTAATATGGTTTGTTCTAAACAAGATAGATATGGTCCTTCCAACATTCTTATTAGGTGGGAGCGTAAGAAGTGGTCCTCCCTGGAAGAAATATGGGCTTTAATGGACGCCTAGAAGACTGGCCCTTAGAAAAATGATACGAGATTCACGTACCACTATCTCCAATCCACCCAATCAGCCTCCAGACTTGACAAACTCTATTTCTCTCATAGTGGTGATTGGGTGCCTTCCTCATTACTTGTGCAAGTCCTCGTCAGTGAAAATCTCTCTGATCATTCTCCTCTCCTTGGAACCCTCATATTTTCTTCAGAGGATGCACTTCGTCCGCAAGGTGCCAAGAAACATCTTATCATCTAGCAGCTTGCTTGATCCCAACTCAAACACTGGAGACCATTCACTATGATTACTATGGTGTACAAGGTGCTAGCCAAACTCAGTACTGATGTAACGTACCCAACATTTTTTTATAAAAGTATTTCATTTACTTTGTAAATATTAAAGGTTCGCATTTTGTTAAGTCTTGAAGCTTTCAAACGGAACGATTGGATCGAAAATAGGACTCTAGAACTATTAATTATGATCCTTATTCACTTGAAAACATTAGGTTGATCGGAAACTTAAGCCTCAAGACTATATCTAATGATAAGAGTTGACCTTTAAGAAAGGAGCAATTTTAGGAAAAAGAGAGAGCAATTTTAGGAGTATTTTTAGGAAAGAAAGAGAAGGGAGTTAAGTTTAGAGTTCTTGTCTTGAAAGCCAAACTTCTTTTAAAATTGGAGAACCAAAATCACGCATCGGATTCCGTGTCCATAATAATTTTTTTTTTCAAAAAACTTATAAAAAAAATTTAAAAAAATTATAGAGCTGCAAACGTACGCAAACTTATCTCTCTTTGCTTCCCTCTATTCTTAGTTGGCCTTGAGAACTTATATAAAAGACCCTCTTCCCTCACTTTCAAGGCACAGACACACACTCTCAAAAGCAGAAGCTCTCTTGCGTTGACGTCGGAGTTACCTTCTCTCCCTCAACCTCTCTCCCTCAAGCTCTTACCTTCAAGACATCTCCATCTCTTCTTGAGATCTCTTTCTCTCTTTCCCTTTTCTCTACTTCAATACGATGGCCTCAAAACGAGTGACTCGAAGCTCGAAGTATGCTCATGTCGCTCCACCTCTAAGAAGGGTGCAAAAAAAGGCTTCAACTATGGCTCAAGCGGAGGTATTGATTACGGAAGAAGTGAAAGCCGATCGACCTCGATTACGGGAAGTAACCAATCATGTCGCTATCTGGCAAGACAAATTTATAATTCTGCATTGTTATTCATGTTGACTTGGGAAGGTAAGCATGGGGAATCCCTTAAACCGTCCAAGAAATGCGATTCTATCACAAGAGACAAGCATATGTTTTCATAGATTAGTGAAAGGACTGTTTGATAAATCGTAACTATTTATTAAATTGTTATCGCTTGATATAAATTGTTATTGTTTGATAAGTGTTATTGGTGATATGAAGAGTTGGTTGATCATGTTTGAAGAACCATTTAAAGAGAAGAATTTTTGAAAGAATATCTCTTGTTTCTTACGGGTAGCGAGATGATTTCGTGGTTAGTGTAGATTAAGCCGAGGTTATCGGTTCTCTTTTGTTCCTCGCGGTTAGCGGGATGCCTCGTGGTTAGCGAGTGTTGAGATGTAGAGAGAAAGAGAGAGATGAGACAAGAGACACACCATATACGCTCCCAAAGACTGATTCATATTGAGGACAAGATACAAATATATAGGTGAGACCAAGTTCCGTAGAGTGAGCCATATATAGCTCCAACACCCCCACTCAAACAAAGGTCTCTAGCTTTGGATGAAAAAACCCTTGGGGAGTTCAAGGGAAAAACCCAAGCCCCTATACAATGTGAAATATGAACCAACGGTGATGATGTGAAAGTGAATTGTGCATCTATGTACAAATATTCAAGTGACTTAGATATCACAAGGTGCAAATGTGGAGTGTGCATAGTGCATGGTACCTAAAAGATTACAATGTCATATGTACAAAGCTATTACAATAGAAAAGAAGCTAATCTAGAAAGAGTGAGGCCGAAGCAACTCCAAGCTCCGAGCGCAAGAGGATGAAACGTGACTCATTGAGGCCTTTGGTCAAAATGTCTGCAATCATCTGGTCATTTGGACAGTGTTCAACCATAATGGTTCCCTTGCGTACTTCATACCTGACATAATGATAATGGACAGCAATGTGCTTTGACTTATTATGTTGAACATAGTCTTTTGCAAGACTAATAGCACTTTGGTTGTCACACCGCAAGGGTGTGCTAGAAAGAGGAGAGTGACCAATATCAACCAGCATTTGTCGAAGCCAAATCAACTCACGAGCTGCAAGTGATGCCGCAACATATTCTGACTCAGTCGTAGAAACTGCAACACAACGTTGTTTCTTGCTGGTCCAAGAAACAAGACAACCATTTATAAAGAAGCAATTTCCACTAGTAGATCGCATAGATAAATGTGAGCTTGCCCAGTCTGCATCTGTGTAACCCAAAAGAGAAAGAGATTGCATAGAATCCGATGTGAGTTGTCGTCGATAGACTAAACCAAAATCTGTAGTGCCTTTCAAGTATTTCAATACACGCTTTGCAGCAGACCAATGCTTAAGAGAAGGACATGCAAGATGTTGTCCAAGATAGTTAGCAGCAAACAGAATATCAGGACGAGTGTTCATGCCAACAAACTGAAGACATCCAATCAAGTTAGCATAAGGTTGATTTGTGACAAGTTGACCGCCATTGTCAGAAGTATTCTTCGTAGAGCTCGCAAGACAAGGTGTGTTGGCTGAATGTGCAGATTCCATACCAAATTTTTGAATAGTATCTGCAATAAACTTTGACTGTCGAAGGAATAAAATACCTTTTGTACGGTTCCGTTGGATTTGAATGCCAAGACAAGAGTGAATCTCTCCAAGATCCACCATATCGAATGCAGAAGACAATAACTTTTTCACTTGCTGAAGAAATCCCAAATCATTGGAAACAAGGATGGTATCATCCACATAAAGAGCAAGAATCACAAAACTGCTACCTTGGCGTTTTATGTATAAGTTGGGGTCTGACGAGCAAGAGATGAATCCTTTAGAGGTGAGAAAAAGATCAAATTTTGTATACCAGGCTCGCGAAGCTTGTTTGAGACCATATAGTGCCTTATGGAGTTGAGCAACAAGGTCTTCTTTACCTGGAATAACAAACCCTTCTGGTTGTTCCATATAAATTTCCTCTTCCAAGTCACCATTAAGAAAAGCAGTTCGCACATCCATTTGATGAGCTTCTAAATCAAATTGAATAGCAAATGCCAATAAAACTCGAACACTTGTAATGCGAACAACTGGTGAAAAAGTCTCTTGATAATCAACACCAGCTACTTGGGAGTAACCTTTTGCAACTAAACGCGCCTTGAACTTGTCAAAAGATCCATCTGCTTTTACTTTTGTTTTATACACCCACTTACATTTAATAGCTGTACGACCAGGAGGTAATTCAGTTAGTATCCATGTACCTTTAGAGATAAGATAATCGTACTCTGCTTCCATAGACTCTTGCCATTGATCCTTTTGTGGTGAAGAGATAGCTTCATCATAAGTAACAGGATCTTCAGAAGTAGAAAAAGCATTATCAGCAATATCGTCATCATAAACATGACATGAGCCATGTTCAAAATCAATAGGCAGATCAACAAAAATATCAATATCATCATTGGAAACATTTGGAATGGATGGTTGTGAGGAGGAAAGTTGCTCTATAGGAAGAGTTTCATCTTCTGAAAGAAATGGAAAAGCCTGAAGCAATGATTTAGTATCATCAGAATCATCCATGGACCATGAGCCTCCCATAAGCTGTTCGTTAAAAGTAGCATCACGATTCACAATTACTTTCTTGGAGGAAGGGTCATAGAATTTGTAGCCTTTGGAAGTGTCAGAATATCCAATAAAAATAACTTTAAGACCAGGAGCATCAAGCTTTGTTCGTGTTTCTTTGGGAACATGAATATAAGCAATACATCCAAAGGTTCGAAAATGAGATACAGAAGGAATGTCACCTGTCCATGATGTGATGGGTATCTTACCAGAGGGTGCAGTAGTAGGAAGATGATTATGAATAAATGTTGCTGTCAAAGTAGCTTCAGCCCAGAAAACACGAGATAAGCCAGAATGAATCAGCATACATCTTACAGCATTGAGAATAGTGCGATTCTTTCGTTCAGCAACACCATTTTGTTGAGGCGAATATGGAATAGTGTGTTCATGATGAATTCCACTGTCAGCACAGTAACTCACAAACTCTCGAGAAACATATTCGCCTCCATTGTCACTACGAAGCTTCTTAAGGCGACGACCAGTTTGAAGTTCCGCAGCCTTGTGGAATTGTTTGAAAACAGATAAGGCTTCAGATTTTTGTCTAAGTAGAAATACAGTCGTATACCTTGAGAAATCATCAATGAAAGTAATGAAGTAGCGATATTGTGATCTCGAAGAAGGTAGAGGTCCACATATATCAGTATGAACAAGATCCAAGATGTCATGAGAATGAGTTGTATTTGAAAGAGGAAAGGGTTTACGATTGTGTTTCCCAAGAGCACAAAATTCACAAATTCCCATATGGGGATGGGCTTTAAGATCCATGCCATGAACAAGATCACGACGTTGAAGATCAAGGAGTTTTGAGAAATCAGCATGAACAAAATGGTGATGCCATACTTTGCAATCATGATCACCTGGAGCAGTGACAATATTTGCTACAGCATCGTTGAGAGAGAGTTCAAATAAATTACCGTTTCGAGGAGCAGTGGCTATAGTCTGTCCATCTTTCTCAATTCGGCATTTGGTATAATAAAATCCAACAAACAGACCAAGATCAACAAGTCTAGCAACTGAAAGAAGATTACGTTGAAGATCTGGTACATGTAATACTCCTCGCAAAATTCGAGTGGAAGAAGATAAGGTACCAAGATATAAGTCTCCAATACCCTTTACTTGACAAGTAGTATCATCAGCAAGATAAACAACACGTTGAACTGGCAGTGGGTGATAGTTATGGAGCCACTTAGACTGATATGTCATATTTCCTGTAGCACCAGAATCGACAATAAAAAGTGATCCATCACGTACATGAAGTATTCTGTCTGGAGCAACTGATCATAGGACGCAGCTTGTTTCTGGTACAATGTTGTTTCGATGTTCAGTAGCATATGCTCTATTCCGATCTGTGTCGAATCGACGCTTACAGCACATATGAGTGGGATGATCAGATCGTCCACAATATTCACAAGAAGAAGAAGAAGAGTCTCTAGATAAACGTGGTTGTTTTGTGGTAATATTGTGTTCTTCATCATATTGACGCGCCCAACAATCATCTTCAGTATGGCCATTTCTGTTGCAGTAAGAACATTGCTTATTAGGAAATTTGAGACGAGAGAAAATATTACCGCGACGGCCACCTCTGCGGTTTCCTCGTTGAAATGGACGCCTTCGAGCATAAAAAGCACGTTCCATCTGTTGTGACTCAGTCTCCTCTTGTGAAATCATAGCTGTATCGTGACCAGCATTCCGATGTTCTTGATGTTGAGAGTATTCAATTAAAGACATGCAAGCTTGGTCGAAATCAAGACCATCTTTATTAGAGAGAATAGTAACAATGTTATCATAAGAAGAGTCCTTCACCGTATCAAGGAGAAGTGTAATCAGTTGCTTTTGTGGAACAGGATCACCGGCAGCAGCAAGTTGATTAATAATAGATTTGAAAGACTCAATATGTCCCGTCATGGCAGTACCAACTTCATATTGTAACTTGTTAAGCAACCCTCTCAAATAAAGTATTTCTGTAATAGATTTCTTCTGAAAGTTTGCAATAAGGTACTTCCATACGTCATGGGAAGTAGGCAGTTCATACATATCAAGCAAAAGGGAATCAGTAAGAGCAGAAAGAATATACCGACGAGCTGCTTTATCACGTCGTTGCCAATCCGTATAGGCAACATTCCAATCTTCAAATATAGGTCCTTCAGTGATAAGCACGTTATCATTATCCGTATCAACAGGCTGAGGCGGACAAACACGATTTCCAAGAACAACATCGGAGAGTTCATCACCTTCAAGAATTAACAACATCTTTGCTTTCCAGCCTGGAAATCCTTGACCTTGGAAAGGAGGAACAGAACGTTGGCCAGAAGGAAAGCCGTTGACGAGAATATTCATAGCCATATCTTGTTGCGAGAAGACGTATAAGATAAGATCGCAGAATCTGCACACCATATATGGTGAAGGCCGCGATTGAGAATGAGAGAGATATGAGTACGATAAACGTAAGAAGGATGCTCAAGGAACGTCCAAAGATGTGAGAGACATCACCCAAAAAAGACAGGGTAAAGGAGACGTTAATAATAAACGAGTCCTCAAAATAGAGTGGCGTGAGACGCACGATTGACGGCCACAATACGAATAG
The DNA here is from genome assembly GCF_014529385.1 of Adiantum capillus-veneris. NCBI lineage: Eukaryota > Viridiplantae > Streptophyta > Polypodiopsida > Polypodiales > Pteridaceae > Adiantum > Adiantum capillus-veneris. Next base: position 148,431,335 of record NC_140937.1, on the reverse strand, counting down.
CAAAAAGCTAAATCTTCTCGAAAAAGTTAACGCCAAAATAAGAAAAACGATCGCAGACGCTTCACGAAGAAGTAGGACGAAGAAAGCTGCGTCAAGCTCTATTGCAGTAAAAACAGCATAACTTTCTGCTGCGAACTCCGATTGACGTAAACCTAGAACTCAAATCGAAGAGCTCGAGGAGACGAACAAGTTTTGGATGAAAAGTACCATTGCCATTGCGCTACGCTCCATTGCGCTTTTCCCGTTTCTCCAAATTTTGAGCAGAACAGCAAGAAAAATTGAGATGAAGTTCAGGGTGTCATTAACAAGAAAACGTAATCAACGATTAGATTGATTATAAATAAACGCCACATAAAACACTAATCATATTCTCCTTAACACAAAACAACCACAGTTAACAAGAATCAACGCTCAAAAATAAAATTTGTAACAATTTTGAATCTTACATGCGAATCGCATACACATACTGTTGTCACCATGAATTGAATCGGCGCGTGATCGTTACCGCTCTGATACCATGTTGAGATGTAGAGAGAAAGAGAGAGACGAGACAAGAGACACACCATATACGCTCCCAAAGACTGATTCATATTGAGGACAAGATACAAATATATAGGTGAGACCAAGTTCCGTAGAGTGAGCCATATATAGCTCCAACAGCGAGATGGGAAGGTTGTGCAATTTGCGGTTAGCGAATAAATCCTTTGCAAAGGCTCTATTGGTTAAACAGAGAAAATCCGCGGGTAGCGGCAACTCATGAGAAATTGAAAAGTTATCTTTGTTGAATTATAGGGCTGTCTTCATTAGGCCTTGTTTGAATGGTTTTCTTATTGTTTGAAGGTTTGTATAAAAGAATCTCTGTCTGGATTTAATTAAGAAACATTGTTTATATTTGTAAGTAGTGTGGTAGTAATTAGAAAACAAGCTAAAAAGTGTGAGTGTGGGATGGAAAGTGGGGACTCGCTCAGGTTGCTAGTGAAGGATGGGTGGTATCGATTAGTCGAGAAACTATCCACTCCCTCATATTAAAAGAAACAAAATTAGCGACTCATTGTGCCAAGAGTCGAGATATCCCAAATCTATGTGCTCCTGAAAGCTATGGACCCAATTAGTCGGGTACTTTTCACAAGATTACTAGTTAGTTTAGACTAAGTTTCATATCATATTTATGGTTTATGAATGGCATTCGTGCCTCTTAAACGTGGGAAAAAGGGTGTTGTTTATGGATTCTAAATATGTCAATGGGATTTCATATTTATGTTAGGAATTAGTTTTCATTAGAATCCTAGATTTATCAACTTAGCTTGTGGCGTATGACCTAAGTTGCATTATTCGTTATTCGGGATACGTATAATACGCAAATAATGGGCGTATTATTCGTTTATCTAAATTATACGGCCGTATTATACGGTGTCACATCAGCAAAAACGGCCAATCGTATAACTTCTTAATTTTTTGATCGAAAACCTTTTCGATCGAAATTATTTTCGAACGAAAGTATTTTCGATCTAAAATTATAACGATCGAATATGTTAGTATATATAGCAACACGCGAAAGGTCTCATACCAGCTTTCAAAGTCAGTGTTTTCCATGTGAATACTCTCACCAAACGATCAAAAAATATAATTTGTAAAAAAATAAAACAATTTGAATGCAATAAAAATTAAAATTCAATAGAATTTTAAGTTTTGTGATTCAAATATATGAATATGTTTTGAAAAACTTAGTAAATAGTTGAAAGTTTGTATTTTGTGAAGAGTTTAATCTCTCACCTGATGCAAACTCTAATTATAAGAATCACTTGTCAATGTGTTCAATTAATTGGCACTTGAAAGTGACTAATAAAAAAAAAGTAAGATATTATCGTTGTGTGTAGAGTGTACTCTCACATGAGATAATTAGTTTAAAAATATAATTACATAAAAATTAATTTTATGTAATTTAAAGTTTGATTTTGATGTGTAGAGATTTTCTCTCACCTCAAAATGAATATAATGAAACAAAATTATATTTTTACGTTTTGTGTAGAGCTATTCACACTGCTATGCTCTCACTAGAGTAAAAATTTAGGAAAAACATGTCCAAAAATAATGATATTCTCTTATCTTTATTTGGACTGCAAAATCTACAGTACTGTGTGAGAGCATACATATGCTCGCATTGTAGATAGATAATCGCTTAAAAATCTATGGTAAAGTGTAAGAACTTTTTGTTCGCACTTTACATAGATACGATAATTATCAAGTATTGTAAGTGATTATCGTTCTGACATTTAAAAATGTCACTTATAGCTCTTGTATGTATAGTAATTTATAATGATAATCATTTTAATACTTGATTTAATTGTAATTATTGATTATCGTAATGTGTTAAAGATACAAGCTTGCACTTTAGATAAATCAATGCAATTTATATGTAATCCAATGGTATTGTTTTTTATTATTGTATTTTTGTTCAATCATTTTTTTTAATTATTTTAGTTTTGTTCAATCATTGTTAGTTAAATTAATTTAATGTTTTAATTGATTTTGATTATGAAAATGATCATTGACTTTGTTTTTACTAGCAAACTATTTTTGTGCATCATGGTGAAAGGACAAGAGTGGAGTTATGTGTATGAGTTGAAAGCTGGGAGAAATACATCTCGACTTAAATGTAAATCTTGTGGCCACGAGTTCAGTGGTAATGCAACCAGAATTAAAGAGCATTTGTTTAAAGTCCCTGGCAATGTTGAAAAGTGCGGGGCACCACCAAAAGATATTCATGAAAAATTTGCCATGTATTCTCGCAAAGTAAAGTTGATTCTTGCAGCTAAACATAAAGGTGATGTTTCTAAAGATATTCATGCGAATATTGAACCATCTGTATGCAATGAGGCAACAGAAGAGGTGTGTACCACTCAAGTAAATGATCAAAGTTCTCAATTGAACCCTCTTCATGGACATGCTTCTACATCAGGAGGAGTTCCTAGCACAAGCAAATCTGGCAGAGCGTCATCCAATGGACAGACAATGCCTGAAGCATTAGGTAAACAATGGTTGCTTGAGTTGCATTTAAAATGGACACAAGCATTTGTTGCGTGTTGCATATCGTTCAATGTTATGCGCAATCCAATATTTCATGATGCTTTGATGAGTACATCCAAAAAAGGATTTGTGCTTCCTGACTATAACAAGATGCGAACTGAATATCTTGATAAAGTCAAAGACAGTACTGAAGCCATTCTCAAACACACATCCTAGAGTTTGTTCCAGCATATGGATGCACCATAGCATTGGATGGATGGACTAACTGTCAAAAAAAACCTTTAATCAATGTAATGCTTATTAACCCTGTGCAGCTCACACTTTGTCGACTTTGTGCAGCTCACACTTTAAATTTTCTTTTAAAAGATATTGGTAAAATGGCATGTGTGAAGCAAACTTTATTGGATGCAAATCATGTGGTGAAATTCATTAGAGAGCATCAATTTTTGTATGCTCTTTTTTGAACCATGTCACCAAATAAAGCTCTGCAAATATTTTGCGCAACAAGGTTTTCTACGGCATACTATGTTCTTGCTGCTTTGCAAGAGTTGAAGCCTGCATTGATGGAAGCCTTAGCAGACAGAAGATGGGATGGATGGCTCAGCAAGTATCCAAGTTATCAGGAAGCAGCTGGTCGATGTGCACAAATAGTAAACTTGCTAGTCTTTTGGCGTAATGTAGAAAGAATAGTAACTGTGTCTAAGCCATTTGTAGATCTTTTGAGAGCAGTTAACACAGATTATTTTATTTTTGGTCGGTTCTACTGGTATATGTCAGAGGATATACGCAAGCTAAAAGAAAATGTCAGTTTTGGTGCAAAAGATAAAGCTACCATGATTACAATTGTTAACAAGCGTTGGGTGCAGTTGCATACGCCATTGCATGGTGCGGCTTTGTATTGGATCCTAAGTTTCAAATGCATCAGCAATCTGCCAACAAAGGAGTTATGTCCGACTTCAAAACAGTGTGCTCCGAACTCTTAGGGCACGAAGATGGAAAAACAGCTTTTCATCAGCGAGTAGATTATGCCAACAGAACAGGTATGTTTCAGGATCCGTTGCATATAGATGCCATTGGAAAAACAAGAACACCTTTATGGTGGAAGGAGTATGGTGGAGAGAAAGTGGAGTTGCAACACATTGTAGTTAGAGTTTTATCAGTAGATGCATCAAGTGGAAGTTGTGAACGAAATTGGTCAGCATTCGACTTTGTGCACACGAAAAAGCGAAACAGACTTCATACTAAACGGGCTGCTAATTTGGTGTATGTTTTTTGCAATATGAGACTTATTTATAAGCCTCAAAACATTGCAACTAGAGCCGCTCAAAAGCAATATGGAGTCTTTCAAACGCATGAAGCTATTTCTGCAGAAGTTGATGATGAAGATGATATGGAATGGGAGATAGTTTCAGAATGCTCAGATATGGACGAAGTAGATGATATGGTTGCAGTTTTTGAAGATGGAGATGATTTGTGAGAGTACCATTGTAATACTTAACAAGTTTTTGCATATGATGAAAGAAAGTGGTATCTCGTTGTCGTTCACATCAAAACCTCTCTTTCTCTCTCTCATACGCACATATTTACTCACACACAAATATAAATTGCCGATAATATCTTGTCGAATAACAATTACATAAAGTCGATGTAGGTTTGAAATTACAACAAGGTTCTGGGAAATTACTCAGTCGAAAAGAGTTTGATATAATTTTGAGATTACAAAAAGCTTGTGAGTGACTTATGAGTTTGATAGATTTTCTATAAGCTGGTCTATGGTAAAATATGTAATTCCTAGCTCACGGGATGGTTGAGCACCATCTTTATGTGAAGTGGTAGTATCATCTGGCAAAGGTCCATACAATGATTCATATCGTTGAAGCTTTGCTTGTGCATCACTTAACTCTATTTCAAGCTCAAGAATACGACCACGAAGCATGTCCGGTGTTTCTCCTTGGCTGGCAAGGTCTTGTCCTTGGCTGGCTAATTCAGTCAGTGTTTCTGACTCTTCAGGAAGTAAAACAATAGAATGCTTGCGAGGAGGCATTGGATTATTTGCATTGCGTGATGCCACCTTTTTTGCAATGCGTCCACGTCCAACGCCAGCAGTGCCTGGACGATCTGACCAATCCACTCTCTTCAGCAAAACATATCAAACATAGCATTGTTGGATAAAGTAAATTGCTACTTGGTTGTTGTTTGGTAGGCATCTCTCTTGTCGTATAAACCTTTGCAACAATACACGTGCTAGTCCTTTATGTTGAAAATCAGAGAGCTTTAACGGAGCTGTATCTTTTGCATTGCCACTTATTTGAAATAGTTGATGGCGTACAAAGTGATTAGGGCAAAGCTTTTTGCACTCTTTAAGGGTTAGTGGTTCGCCCTGCAGCTCAGATTCATCTTCTTCAATGTTCGCAATAGTAGAAAGATCTGCTTGTCCACATCTAACTTGTTCTTCTTTAAAAATTGCCTGAGCTTCAGCGTGGTTGTGTTCTTCTTCCATATCTGCATATTAGGTGAACATGTCATTACTTTTAAATACCCATTCAATTAATTTGACATTGGACAGTATATCAAATGACAAACATAGATATTTTGTTCAATTAAACATACAATTAAATCTGACACCAAAAGTAAAACAATGATGAAATCATGAGACTTGTGTTTTCATTAATCATCAGCTGGTCGTAAGCCAGATGTCATTACAATGTTGTAACCCACTCTATGGGCACCATTTAGACATAAGGAGAGGTCAAAAGCGTTAGGTCGGGTTTTGGGGTTTAGGCGCTTGCCGGTTTCAAGATGAGCAAGTACATTACTCAAAAAATGTCTCTTGCTTTGTTCTTGGGGCTCTGGTAAGCACTTCAAAATGCGTTTACATGTATGACACATGGAATAAATATCCATAGCTTTGGTCTAGGAGGGAGGATTACTAGATATACATTCGGGGGCTGCCCATGGATAATCTCTCTCATATTGTTTTCTAGTTTCTATCTGCATATCGCGTAGAGGAGGAAAACCGGCTGTGGTATTTGTTTTGGTGCATGAACCCCAATCCACAATGCCGGCATAAACACCTTTTTCGCCAAAGTGCAGCATCATATTCCGAGAGTGTAGATCATTGTGGAGGTAGTTATGTGAATGTATATACTTTAGAGTTTGGAGGAGAGCATTGATGATCTGCAAAATATTCTCCTGGAATAGCTCTACTATTCCTGCAGTGAGTACATAATCGCGGATGACAGGTTGACTGTCGTCTGCAGTGCATTCTTTGATCCATTGCTCCACATGGGCGCCATTCCAAAATTGTGAAATGAGCATTGGTTGCTCCACGTGGCGCACCATGGCAAGAGGGTAGATAATACTTCGATGTGAAATATCCAAAATTGTTGCTTCGTCTTTGACGTGTTGCTCCATGGTGGGCCCATGTAAGTGTACTTTGAACACTTTTGCAGCATACACTTGATCTTTGAAAGCGGGATGTGTGACACCCACACGCTTCAAATGTGCCCATTCCCTCTCCTAGCTGTGGAGCTTGGATATTGAAGATGGTTGTGTCGGGTAAAAGGTGTAAAATAGGTGGTAGTTGAGAGAGGTCTAATGTAGCAATGTATGACGTTACAGGCTCTGTTCTAAGAATGATTTCTGGTTCAACAGCAGCTTCAGAAGAGCTGGCTTCCACTCTTGCACGCTTTGCTACTCTTTCTAACTTTTCCTTGCTCTTGAACTCCGTGTAAAGTTGTTGCACAAGATGTATGCACTCATCTATGTTTGGCAAGGAAGTAATTGCATGATTTTTCAGTTCTTGAAAGGTTTTCATGATTTGTCCAATGGTTTGTTTGACCATGTTTACTAAAGCACCTGATGTCAGGAGGGCTATGTCAAAAATAGCTGGTGCAAACTGCCTAGAGCTACTCAAACACAAACTTGGTTAGAGTCTCTGTAAGCTGATAAAAATGCTCCGGAGCGACAGGGTTTAAATAACGCCTAATCTCTGCCTCTGACGAGTAATGGAAGTGTCTCACAATCACTTCGGAGACGAACTTTCGTTGATGTTTCGCTAGCTTCGTGTCTGCCATATCTGTATGACAAAATTATAAATTAAGAATCTTACGAAATGATTGTACACCATAGTAACATAGTTATTATATAATGAGTGTTAACCCTATATATATATTAAATGATGAATCAAATTTATTAAACAATACTAAATTATTGCAAATTAAAGAGAAAATCTTATGATTACAAACCACATTGTGCGAATCGACCATGAAAATTAATTTAGAGAGAGAGAGAGAGAGAGAGAGAGAGAGAGAGAGAGAGAGAGAGAGAGAGAGAGAGAGAGAGAGAGAGAGAGAGAGAGAGAGAGAGAGAGAGAGAGAGAGAGAGAACCAGGCCAAGAGTGTGAGATGCTCTCAGCACAAGAACTGGACCCTGCTATGTGTAGAAGTGTGAGATGATGAAAGAAATTACATCTAAAGGGTTGGAAAATCGTATATGTGAACAGCTCAGCTAGTGTGAGATATTCTCAGCACAAGTCCTGGATGCTGTTGTAAAATAGATTGATAGTTTTTATCAATATAATCCCTGATAAAGTGTGTGGAACTCACAACACAACTATCAGCGGATAAATTAACAATTGCAGATGTAAGTTACCTATTGTATGTGTTTACGTCCAAAACAACACCAAGTCATTTAATGATGAAAAATGATGTTCTTTTGGAATATGAAACACACGAGTAACCAGTATGTCACATTAAGATGAAGATATGCATCTCTTCACTCTTAATATAACGAGTGGTAACGCTTGTGTTTCTAGGTAACACATATGACAGAAAAACTTAATCTAAAATTGTAAATTTTATAAGCTATTTCTAATGGAGTGTGTGGCACGCACAACACAACCATCAGCAAACAGCTCAACAATCTCAAATGTAAATCAATTGTTGTATATATCTACGTTCAGAGTAACACCAAGTCATATGCTGATGAAAAATGATGTTACTACAGAAATAGAAGCACAAAAATAACGAAAGTCATATTAAGATGAAGAGGGCATAAAGTATGCATCTCTACACTCTTAAAATGACGAACGTTAATTTTTGTGCTTCTATGTAGAATAATCAATAATGATTTACTTTAAGATTGTAAATTTTATAGGCCACTCTGAAGTGAGAGGTGTAGCATCATGCATACTACACTCCACGAGTCAACCTCTAATCCTAACTCATCTCTATGGTGAGAGATATACTAATACACCATACGAGTGAGAATCTAAATTTACCCTAAGCCTTTCCTGGAGTGAGTTATATAACTACACACCACGGGAAAGAAAACTATATTCTATACACCTCTGGAGTGAGCCATATGGGCCTATGGCTACACACCACGAAGTGGTCTACGACCTGCAAGCCAACTTTGTGGTGAGAGCTGAAACTACTGCACCACACAAGTCTGGCACAACACAAAAAAAAAGTTAATATTTATTGAAAATTTAAAAAATATACATGAAAACCGCTGTAAATCAAAGTCGTTGTCTCTATCTGGCAAACTCTCAGAAGCTCCAAGCTCTCCAAACCCCAAGAAAGTCCACAATGCTTTTCGATCGAATACGCCGACGATTGTATATATATACTTTTTTTCGATCGATATATTTTTTGATCGAAAAATGTTTTATACGGCTATTCGGTAATTATTCGGAGATACGGAGTATATTGACGTTTTATACGTATAATTTTTGTTATACGGGCGTATAAATGCAACGCAGCGTATGGCCCTTATAACCACGTAATTGATGGATAGAGTACTTCCTCTCTTCTGTTGCTCGTATCTTTACTTTGTGGAAATGGAGTAGGGTGTCATCAACGAAAAACGAGAATAAAGGAAGGCCATCTATCAAGTAGCCCCAATCTTCTCAAGTTTGGGGACCTCACAGCTGAACGGATGTCCCCAGTGTTGGCTAGTGCTATATCTCCTCATGAACATGGTTTTATTAAAGGTAGATCAATCTACGAGAACATATTGACTGCCATGACTGGCATGGAATATGCTAGGTTCAAGAAACATGAATGTGTCCTGCTCCAGTTGAACCTTGACAAGGCTTATGATAGGATAACTTGGCCTTTTGTGCAAGAAACACTACGGAATTTGGTGTTTGGTCCACAAATCTGTCAAGTTATTAATACTCTTGGTGAAGGGAGATCTTTTGAACTCCTTTTCAACTCAAGAATAGTTGATTTCTTTGAGGTCAACTATTGGCGAAGGGAGCTCTTCTAAACTCCTTTTCAACTCAAGATTAGTTGACTGCTTTGAGGTCAAGAGATCCATTCATCAAGGTTGTCCCCTAGCTCCTCTTCGGTTTGCTGCTTGCACTCACCCGCTTATTGTGATGTTGGAAGATGCGTCAGCAAGAGGGTATATTCATGGGTTGCAAATCAAGGATGACAAACAACTGATTGTCAAAATGTTTGCAGATGACTTGCTACTGTTCCTACAAGCCGGTGATAGAAATGTTAGGATAACATTGGAGATTGTACATGTGTTTTCCATAGCATCAGGGTCTCAATGCAACATAGAAAAATCAAGGATTATTTCTTTGACAGAAGGCGACAATTTCGATATTGTTGGTTGGGCTGGAGAGGTTGTGAAGAGAGGTAATATTTTCCACCGCCTTGGGATACCTGTTGATGAAGGAATTACTCACAAGACTGCCTTTGAATAGGCCCAAGATAAAATAAAAATAAAATGAAGCTATGGGAGTTCATCTTGATTCTCTTCCACTATAGATCTACGATAACTAATACCTTCTTCATCCCCTATCTCACATACTCATCGCCTCTCCTACAATTATCCCAGAAGAGTTGGAGGTCTTTTTTGAATCCTATTAAGGAATTCTTATGGAGGAATAAGTTGACAAAAGGTCAACCGTAGCAATGTGGTAAATGGACGGCTATTGCCAAGAATAAATCCCAGGGTGGATTGGGCATAATAGACCCTATTACTCATGACCTAGCTCTGTGTGCTAAATTCTTCTACACCCTTGCCAATTCTGATGAGAGCTAGGCTATCATGGCAAGGGAAATGTTAATGGAAGCCCGTATGAAATCCAAAGGCAACATATGGTCCAATCTCAGCCTCCAAAACAGACTCCTCCCCCACTCTGGAGTGAAGGCTCAAGTAGGTGGATTTACTGGGAAGTTTATTGATAAATGTTGTAAAGCTACCATGGCACTCAAATGGAAAGAGGAAATTAGATACCAGAAAGGGACGGCTAGGCATAGGTCTCCATGGGACCCAATTGTTGAATATTTGAGCCTTGATAACCATTGGCTAGTAACAAGGGCCTTGGCTCCTTGGATGCTATGTGGAATGAGCAAAAAGGAGATTGACAAAACGTAGCACATTTAAAGGTCCATTGTAACCTAACGCTTTAGGAGGAGTCCTTGTCAGAAGGCTTCTAGGAAAATTTTCAATCATAATCCTTCCTCCATGCTCAACACCGTTGCATTGGAAAGAGTGGAGGTATCTAGGAGAGAGACTATTTAACACGCCCAAGACTAAGACTATCTACAAAAAGTGATGCTTTGCAGAGGAGTGGATTGATCACATCAACAGGATATGGTCCAAAAAGTGGGCAACAAGCAAATGGGACCAAGTTCTTGGGAATATCTAGAGGGCCAAGTTTGATGAAAGAGACAAAGGCTTTCTCTGGAGGGTTTTGTTTGGTTTCATTCCTAGTGGTGACAAAGCCAAAGTTAGGGGTCTTTCCAAAGCGTCTTGCATCAGATGCAAGCACCCAAACAAATCAATTGCACACCTATTTTGGGGATGTCCGAATATTAGTGATTTCATGAGATCCATCTATAGGAAGGTACACTCACATCTGTGAACTCCTTTCTTTAGGTAAGACCTTGCCTTGGGCTCTAGACGCATTGATTATTTGGATCTTTTGACTGACATATGCCTAGTAAGAGCCACAATATTGAGTGCTATTTGGCAATCGAGAAATGCGGTACTGTTTCAAGGAAAGTGTGAGCCCTCGACTCTAATGTTATTCTTGAAGAGTGCTAGTGGAGAATACATTGTAATAAGGTTAGGATGTAAGGTTGGTTGGATCACCTCTGATGTATTTTCTCTTGGATAACTATGTGCAAAGGCTATGCCAAGGCTCTTTATAACTTTCTAGTTTTTATGCAATTCAAGTGTCAAGGCTCTTTATAACTTTCTAGTTTTTATGCAATTCAAGCTCAACAAAGCACTTAAAAGAAAAAAGAGACAGTTTGCTCTAGTCTTGTTAAAAAAATAGCCACTTTTGTGGATTTTGTGAAAAAATAATTCAATAGCTATTTAGATGTCTAAACAAAAAAACCCTCTTGGGGAAATAGACCCAACACATAGTATGAGTTGATAAAAAATATTGAGAAAATAAATCAAGGGTTGAAGTTGTCTTTGCATGGCCATCACCAAGGACTAATTTGGTAAAATGCATCTAATTTTACTAAATTGACTCAATGGTCGACCAATGATTTTTTGAGCATACTCAAACTTCCTTCAAAACACCTCAATAGGTATGGAACGAGTCTAGCACACTTCGATCTTGCTTACCAAGTGGAGTATTTTTAAACTTGCACAAGAATTTTTTTGGTGATGTGCCTGTTCATCTTTGAATAAATTTTCTTTTCTTACTGATATAGGCAACCCTTCCACCGAAGCACTACTAGGGCGCTTTGTCACTAGGGATGCTTTTTTGCATTGCATAAGTGACAAAAACAACTATCAGTGTCGCTATAGAACCGTCGCATAAGCAACGTTCATAACGACACAAATGTGTCGTATAAGTGACACAATATGGTGGCACTTATGCGACACCCAACACTGCTTATGTGATGCAAATAATACTTTTTCTGGCATCGTTTAAGCGACGTATTGTTAGATACATCGCTTAAGTGACGCTATTCCGTTTTTTAGCACATATTTGTCGGGCTCTTGGGAGACCCAACCATATATGTGCTTAATTACCAAGGCTCTCTCTCTCTCTCTCTCTCTCTCTCTCTCTTACACACACACACACACACATACACAAGGGTCTCTCTCTCTCTCTCTCTCTCTCTCTCTCTCTCTCTCTCTCTCTCAACAACAAGAAGAAGATTTGAAGTGGAAAGTACACACTTGAGAGTGTTTTGCATACACTACAAAGTACACACTTGGTAGAGAGCATATGGATTGTTTATTTCAAGTTTGTATACTTTCAAGTTTGTATACTTTCAAGTTTGATTTGTGATTTTGAGGGGGCAGTAAGGGGATAGCTTCACGGAAGTAACGACTGTACGGCTTGAACATAAAACTCCCACCGCTTCTACGGAGATGCCCCACGGATGGTAAATGATTCAAAGAACACAAAAGGTTTTTTTTCCAAGACGTGATTAATTGAAATTTGCATCGAGATAAAACCCTTAACTCCTAGGAGCCTCGTTGTTTTCTTAAGGTCTTGTTTGAGTAGACATTACAATAAACTATGAGCTAAGGGATTATTACTCAATGAACCTGATCTAAATTTCAACTAAGAATAAAATCTTACCAAGAAGATTTGACGTGGATAGCCCTAGCATGACACATAAGTTTTAATTGTGAAATTCGTCTTACATGTTTGGAAAAAGTCCAGTGCAGATATTTACCTATGGAATGCAATTTGGGATGGTCCTTTTTGGCTAGAACTGATAACTGTTGGTCTACATTTTGAGCTCGGATTCATTCAATGCCGTGGAATTGGGATTGGATGGGAGTGGGTGTTGGATTGGTGAGAGGGCCCACAGATGCATCTGAAAATCATCCTAGTCTAGGTAGGCATGATGCCGACAGGAATGGAGGAAGGAAAATGGATCCAAGGTGGGCTTGGATATGGGAGGAAGATGTGATTTTTTAAAGGAACATGTTGTTAGGAGTTTTTTGGAAGAAGTGATTGCGCACATGTACATACACATGCATGGTGCATCAAATAAATACTTGCCCATTTTCCAGAGCCAAGTGGTTACGTGGGGCCCACATGTGTACAGGTAGGAGAGCGTGTACATAGTACATCAATTTTCATTATCACCAGTACCAGTGTGTTTTTTCTATAATAATGATGATGGAGTGTAAAATTTCTCGAGGAAGCTATTAGTGGGAGCATGCCATGAGGTAAGCAGGTGCGTCAAGTGGCATCCAATGGCGTGAGGAGGACGAATGGGATCAAGACTTGCGCGTGGATAAGTGAGGACTCAATGATGAATTATATAAAAAGGTCATCATGAGAACTATATTTGGGGGCCACTTCACATGATTACGGGATGCATTAGTGACAAAAATTGAGTGCTAGGTGTGCGCATGAATGTAGAAGGGTAACATAAACGCACTACGAGGCCATTTTTTGGCTGTTGGGGGTCCGTTTGAGGTCAATCAAAAGGCCAAAGGTGCCCAAGGGATAAAGTGAAGTGTGGAAACTGCAAACTTGAGAAAAAATCAAAAAAAATGTGGAGAGAAGAGGAGGAACAACTGCAACTCAGTTTTTGCTGTTTTTGGAGCCTGTTTTGGCCATAAACTGCTCATCCGAGCTCGGATTTCAGCACTTTGACTCGGTTTTTGGCCGTTCCGGACGCAGTGGATTTGCCCATTTTGCCTTCCTCACTTTTTTCCTACTATTTTGGCTGTGTAAGTTTCTCATGTGAGCGAAGCCTCTACTCAAATTTGTGATTGTATCTGGCATATTTTATCAAGATGGTGTGAGCTATTTGCCCCATTGGTGTTGGCCCAAGCTCAATTGTATCTAAGAATCAGAAATACTCCTCTTTTGAGCTGATGTGTGTGTGTGTGTGTGTGTCTCTCTCTCTCTCTCCTCTCACTCCATCAGTGTGTCCCTTGTCTCGCGAGGTGATTGTGTAAGTCGGGGGTGGTGCCCCATAGTGTACGTGTGTGTGTGTGTATTATCCCAAGAGTGTGTCGGGTGATTATAGAGGCGTTGTCTATGTTTCCATCCCGCTCACATTCTTTTGGCGCCCCCACAGAGGATCTTATTTGAATACCTTCAGCTTCGGGATTACAGGTTACAAATTACAGGTTACAGGTACAGGTAGCTGGAGTAGAGTTATATACTGGCAAATTGGAGTCACTTGCAGTTGCCATGGGTATGCATCATTTGGTGCTTGTTTGACACATTGTGTGGTAGTGTACGTTACTTGTGGATAATGCCATTGCATGCCTTTGTGGAGCCATACTTGATTTTATTTGGTAGTCCCAGCCATTTTTGAGACTTGGTCTGGAAGATAGTCATTTATGAGATTTGACTATACGAGATTTGTATAAATCTTCATGAGAGGGTCGTAGTGAGGTTTTCTTGAGCTAGGGGATTCTTGAGTGTGAGATCCTTTCAGTGATACAGGTGGTTGGAGCACCCTTTTCGTGACCTCATCATAAACTATGTACTAGTGAATGCTACTTGATGCTTGGGTACCATTGTTGGCAGGTTATGCATACATATATAGTCGATATTTTGGGTTTTTATTGCTCTAATTCTAGGAAAACTTTGCCAAAATTTTTCCAAGTCGTGATGGCTAGTTTTTTGGTCTTTTGAGCCATTTATGTTGTTATGCTGCTGAAATTCTGGAAAAATCAGAGGGTAATTAGTCAAGTGTGCTTTCTAGGGAGCTACATGGATGGCTTTTAATGGATAATCATGACGGACCTCGGTTCACTCCTTTTCATTTCGCACAAAGAATCCAAATAAATGTTCATGTGGATAGGAATATTTTTTACCAATAGTCTTTATGTTTGGGCCAAGAAGATTAAGAGAGATATTGGAGTCTCCTTTGCGTGTTGTTATTCCGATGATTAACTATGAAAACTCATTTGATGTGCATGTGTTCATCCTTTTCTAAAGCTTGAGCTCCATTGAAGTTTTTGGGGATTGAGTCAGTAAAAAGTTTTGGGTTCTTGCACCTGTGTTAGAAGGGGTTCTCAAAGCATCAAAACTTGGGTAGCCACGGCTTTCTCTTATCCAAAATTTCATGGAAGAAGTGATGAAGATGTGGAAGACTTTTTGGAAAAGATGGAGGTTGCCTGCATTAGCAATCTGATTCATGATCCGGCGGAGATGTTCTGTCTTCTCTAGATTTGTTTGAAGATTGATGCACGAGTTTGGTCCAAAGAATTTTAAGAGGAGTTGCATGCGGCTGATCCACCTGTGAGATTAAGTTGGGACTATCTACGACATGGATTAGAAGTGGAGTTTGTGAAGACAAAATATCCTAGCAAAGTGTGGCAAGAAGTACAGGGTTTGGTGCAAAGGGAAGGTGAGCCAGTAGATGCGTACATACGTAATTTTTCAATGGCATGGGAGCGGATGTGCAAGGCCTTAGCACCACAGGTATCCCCACTTGACATGATGAAGAAGGACAGGTTCTTGGCTCGTCTTTGGGAGAATATACATTGAAAAGTGGAGCTAAAGAAGCCTAGGAAATATGAAGGTGTGCTAGATGTAGCAAGGAACAAAGAGTGGAAGCTGAGAAGAAAGAGTCAGCTAGGAGTAGAGTCTTTGCGTAGGAGGTCTAAGTTTCAGCTTATGGATTCTTTGCAAGGTCACATGCCAGGGGTTCATCATGAACCAGTGGTTTTTGTTACTCCTCAGGTTATGCTTGTAGCAGTCACTACAATAGTGCAAGATGATGGGCTAAGGCAAGACATGAGGCAAGTGGTAGATTTAATGAAGAGTCTCAGCCTAAACATGTTAGGTAATGTGGGAAATAATTGAGGCCGGGTAAGGTTTGCAAATCATCCAGGAGGTGAAGAAAAACCCAAGAATGGTGTTGGACAAAGAAATGGTAGAGTCTTGAGGCAGACATCCACGTGTTATAAATGCTAAGAGTTGGTCCACATCAGCCCGCAATGTGATAAACCACCAAGGATGGGGGAGAGATGTATCCATTGCCAAGACAGGTGCTAACTATGTCAAATGATTATGGCATTGAAATTAAGGGAGAAGAAGGAACCAGTGGATTAACCCAAGAGGAAAAGGAAAAGACAAAAGTGATAAGTGTGGTCACTTTGGAGAAGGCAGCAAAGCTGAAGGATACATTAGTGATGTCTATTGGAAAGAGGACCACACATGATAAGGAAGGAAGAAGTGGCACAGGTCCTAGTAAGAAGAAGGGAAAGATCCATTAAGGCAAGGATGTCAAGGCCAAGACAAAAAGAAGGGCTCTTCACAAGTTTCATATTTCAGATTCTCCACTAGGGGATGGGAAATTAAGCTATGACTTGAAGGAGGATCTGACAAGCAGGAAAGCAAATGTTACTTTTGGGCAGCTTATAGAGATGGTGCCTAAGCTAAAACGACAGTGGAAGAGGATGGTTAACCCAATGGAGAAAGAACCAGAGGGAGGTTCAATGAAGGCGTCGACGATGGATGAGATACCAGACATTTGCCCAATAGTAGATGTGTGGCACAAAAGAAAATATTTGGGACAAGGTTATGTTGATGGTGGAGCCCAAATATGTGTCATAACACACTCATTCATTGAAAAGATGGGTCTTATAGTGACTGGGGTGTTAGGCTTTTGGATCAGATTGGCAAACCATCAAAAAGTAAAATGTTTGGGTGTTGTAAAGAGCTTAAAAATGGAGGTGTATGATGCAAAGGTGATGGTTGATTTTCATGTGATGCCAGTGAAGTTGGGAACATATCCTATTATACTGGGCAGACCATGGTTACATGCAGTGGGAGTTGTTCAAGATTGGCAACGTCGTAAGATTAGCCTCTATGGAAAGACAGGTTCCAAGAGGAGAAAAAGACAATTTGCATGAGGGCGTGCAAAGACTAGGAGGGGGGGAATGTTGGCGGTCAAGCTAGACAAGTGCACTTTGAGACAACCCCTTCTTCCATGAGCCCTAAAATTTCCATATCTCTTCATTTATTTTCCAAAAATCCTTGTAATTACATGTAGTCTCTAATTATAAACGGGAAAGCTCTGAGATGTTATGTTGTAAAGTTTGTAAAAGGTCCGAGTCTTGTCAAGTTGGTCATTGGCCAATAGAGCCATAGGTATAAAGCCTATGTTGTAAAGTGGAAAAATCACACCTTATCATGAGGAAGTTTTGAAGTACTGAGCATACGACTGAGAGCGACAACTCTTTGGAATTTTGTAATCACTATATCTTGAGCTCTAGTAATGACATTTTACTTTTGAAACTTGCATTGTGTTCCTTGTTCTATGCTCTTTTATTGATTTGTTACTACGCATTAGCAGACTAAATTTTTTTATTTGAGAGAATCAATGACTATCTTTTGACATTCCGACCACAGGAGAGTGTTCCTAGACCCTAAGGTGACTTTTTTGGTATGTTCTATTACAGTTTCTAGGACCTTGATCACGATGGATCATGATTTTGGTACCTCCTCAAAATGCGATTGACTCAATATGTTAGTGCCCCTAAGTGTCTTTGACATCACCTTGAAGATTTGTAGCATTTTGATTCTATTTGAGTGCCAAAACAGGTTTATGATTGAGTGCGGTGAAATAGGACATAGGTAGATTGCCAGACCTGAGAGTGATAGATTTGCATGTGCTAGAGATAATGTTACTCCGCTGGTTTGCTTCTTGAGGTTGACACCCTCAATGAGTCTTTGTGCCCCATCAAAGTCTCTTCCTTGAGTATTGACATTATTATGTTAGTGTTAGATAGCTATGCTATAGACGTCCGTCATGACGACCCGTGAGCACATACTATGCCAGACATGTGCAATGTGTCTCAAAAAAAATTACTTCTCTCTCTTTATATTTTCCCCTAATATTTCTCTTTCTCTTCTTCTTTCTTAACTTTCAAGTCATGGACATTCAAACTATGAGGTGTTAGGGTTGCTCAACTAACAAAGCCAGAAAAAGAGCATTAAAAGGACACCACTCTCATTTTTTATCCCAATTGATTGTATTAAACCCCTTTTTATTAATGAGAAATCTTGCAAAGTCCAAAGCCATTGTAATATTATTGATTGCCTATGAGTGTAAAGGGGCCAAGGGCTTCCAAATTTGTATCTTTATGCAATTCTTAAGCCTTCTCATTGAGCCCAATCAGCTAGGAATCCATTCTTAAACCTTGGCTAAGGTATAAATCCATCTTTTAAAATTTTGAGCCTAAGTTTTTGGATAATGAAAGTAAGCATAGGCTGTAGAAGCTTACTGTAAGTCTACTGCTTCTTTAACCCTTCGTGTCTCTCTCATATGGTGTCTCATTGCTATTCTAAGCATACCAATGCATTCACAGGTGAAATCTCTTCCATTTAATGTAAGTTTCTCGTGATAAAAATGTGTTTTTATTTGTGTCGTCTACTACGAGCTGTTTTCACTCCCTATGTACAATACACACACCAAAACCGGTTTTTGACCTTAGGAATAGATAGAGCACATTTGGAGGAAGCCATAGAGTGATTTGGAGGCTGAAACCAATTGACCTAAAATACGTTGTTTATCTTATGCACAATCTTGTTTCATATGGTTTTGTTGCTCTAAAGGTTTTGTACCTAGACATCTTCCAGTGTTCTTTTTTTTAATGCAGTCCATTGCATCTACTTTCATCATGAATTGAGTTTTTTTTCCAGTGCACGTTTTGCAGTTTTCTTTCTTTAATTTTTGTCTTGTTTCTTGCAATATCTTTGTTGGCATCTTTGAAGTTGGTTTGGAAACTCAAAAACTTTTCTTCTTCTCCCTTGAGTAGAAGTTTGGCTCTTATGCGCTTTTTTTTAGTCTGATTCCTCCGTGGTAATAATCTCTTCTTCCAACTCATCCGTGGCATCATAATAGTGATCGGAAAAGATATGTTGATCCTCGATCATTTCAATGAATGCCATTTGGATTGGGACTATATCATAGCCCTCGTCACAAAAATGTGTAGGTGTAAATTCATAAATACACACATCCATTGTGGCCAAAATATGGGTCCACTCAAAAGGTTCGAACAAATGTTCAAGGAATGGTTCAGGTATGTAACCAGCATCATTCACCTCTCTTTCTAAAATGCTTCTTTCCTTCATAAATTGCCCAATCCAAAATCCACACACATCCAAATTGGAGTGTCTTTGTGTATTCACAATGGCAGCTAGTATCTGCTAAGATTTCAGAGTCCAATTCCTGTATAGGTGTCCTCAGGAAATCCTTATGGGAATGGTCTTTCAAGCTCACTCGAGTAATCACCCCTACTAGTTTTAGGTAGAGATTATCATTGCCCCAATCTTGGATTAATTGTGTCTGTCTCATGAATGGTCTTCCCAAAATGATTTCATAGTTGAGTTTCTTTCCAGATTCCACGATGGAAAAAGTGTGTTAGTAGTCAATCCCATAGGAGTTGACTATCACATTCTCTAGTAATCCCATCAATTTCTCTATGTGTCTGTCTGCCAATTGCAGTTTCATCCTTGTTTGCCTAATTGCTAGCTTTCTAGTGGCTTCCTAGACAGCTTTGGTTGCTATGGAAATTCCTGCTGCACTGTCTAAAATAGCGATGGTCGTCACATTACTGTATTGTACTAGAAGGATAGTGTTTCCCTCGTTCTCTTCATAGTAATCTCCTACCTTGTTCATGGGCACCGAGTTGACAAGTTTAGTATATGCGTCTTTGTTTTGCAATTTTTCTAGGTTCATACTCCTTCCTAAATGCTTTAAGAAAAAGCACTATCTACATAGTTCATAGTGTAACACACTATAAAGAGAAGAAAATGCTTAAGGAAAAATAAAGCATTAGAAGAAAAACAAATGCAGCAATGTGAATTCGACCCACCTCTTTATAAGGACATGAAAAGTCTTTCCACTTTCTTGGGTCTTTTCATTTCCTAAATTTACCCTTCACTTATGGATTTCTTGGGGACCCTACTCCCTTTAATCCCATCTTTTCCAAGGTGATTTGCAAATCTCTCCATAGGTGTTGATCCAAGCCTATCACAAATTTTTTGTTTACTATATTTTTTTGGTTTTCCCTGCTTCTAGAGGTCTACAATAAAAGAAAGAGTGAGAACAACCTCTTGGAAAAATTCAAAAAATGACTTGATGGGAATTTTTCCTTGACTAGTTCACAGGAGGTGAAAGGTAGAACCTAGTGGTAAAGGGAAGGGAAAATATGTAAATGTGAAAAGAAAAGATATGATGTGTTTGTGGAGCCATGCACCCATGATACAAGGGTCATGAGGGGTTCATATCATCATGGCTTTGGAGCCATATGATGATTCAAACAGATGGGACCCAGGTGGAAGACTTGGTGAAGGAAGGAAACAGACACATGATTTTGCTGGATTTTTAAAAAATACGTCCACTCCGATCCAAGAAAAGTTGTCTTCATCAAAGTTGTAGCTTATGAGCTGGAGATTCTAATCATATGTTTTTATAATTTTTGCAGCTATGGTCTATGAAATATGGCAAAAATGGTGGACGCCAGTTTTTTTAACTGTGGTGGAGACCACCCCCTCTACCTTTACACACACCCTTCCTTTTCCACATTGAGTCCTTCTCTAAAAATCATCCATTAGTCTCCTCACCCTCCCCTCCTTCCTCCTCTCTCTCAAGCTCAAAAACCCATCACAAATTCCTCTTCTAATCACCTCTCAAATCATGCTTAATCTTGTTGTAATTCATAAGTTTTCATTCAACCCCTTTCTATTATTACTAGATATGCATTGATTTTATGTAGATTCTTTACATTTTAAAATAAGGAAGCTCTTGGTCTCAGGATATGGAGGAAGGAGTGAAGACAACACAAGTGATGATGGAGCCAATTGGTTGCAAGTTGGTCAACAAATCACTTGGAAGGAGCTTCTTCATTGGTGGAATGTCCCTAATCAAGCTTCATTTGTACAAGTTGCACTTGGATCTTAACCTCACTCCTAATCACTCTCTTGCCTATATAAAGAGCCCCCCCCCTTTTGTAATTTCAAGTCTCTCTCAGCCTCATTGAGTCTCTGTATCACTCATCATGAGCCCATAAAGCTCATTCATTCACTCTATTCTTGCACATTCTAGAGTGCAAATTGTTTTATGCTAGTAACCCCCCCTCCTCTCACTTATGTTAATTAAGAGAGATCTTTTATGTGTGTTTGAGAGTGCTTGATGTGATTTTGGCTAAATCTTGAATTGTTGTTTAGTAATCTACATGCTGTTGGTGTTGGGAGTGCTTGAAGTTATCCATTCCTTGTACACACATTGAGGTTAATGATTCATTCATAGTGATCTCTCTCTCTCTCTCTCTCTCTCTCTCTCTCTCTCTCTCTCTCTCCCCCTCTTTGCGTAGCGGTCCTAGTCCACGCTTCCAAGACTAGGTGGTGCCCTCATCTCATTTCCCTTGTGGCACAATGGAGTTTGATTTGGTGTAGAGGCCGCCATTCCAAATTTCCTTCGTCATAAATTGGTGCCCCCACGGAGGAGTTCTCAAGCAGTGCTCTGCCAATCCTATGAAGGAAGGTCCATCAAATTCTCCAATACTTCCACTATGGTCTTCCCAAGAAGCTCAAGAGAAGAAGTGTCTTTATCGACAAATGGCACGTATGCGGGTAAAGAGAGTTAACTACATACACCCTTCTTTGCTTCAAGGAAAATCTTGTAGTCATCAAGTCCCTAGGTCAAAGCATTGTGTTGAGTGCCTCGTGGCTAGTGTGAAGACACTTCCTTTCAAGCCTCGACTTCAGGTGGTGAAAGCACTCTCAAACTCGGGTATTAACAAGTTTTTGGAGGGGGAGCTACACATCAATGGTGTGCAGTATTGGCAAGAGGCTACATATGGTGATGCACTCCAACTACTATTAGCAAGAAGGCTCAAGGTGGTTGAGAAGGTAGCCATTGAACCCTATGAACTTTACAAAGCTGAAGATGGTCACACCAAATCTAGGCTAATCACTGGTGAGAAAATTCTTCGCGTCTCTCAAATGGTGGGATCCAAGAGAGATAAACTTCAATGAAGTGCTTCATGGAAGTTTGTAGTTAATGCACAAATGAATAATCCCATTTTCTACAACTTTCAATCAGTTCAGAATATTAGGGTGAATGTCCGCATTGATAGAAAGATTTTTTTCCAACAAAGATTGGTCTTTTACTTTGGAGCTGAGAGGTTGAGAGAGATATTGTTGTCCCCTGACCCTATAATATTTCCTATTTTGGAGTATAATGTATCTTTTGATGTTCACATCTTCATCTTGCTTTAAGCATACTCCATGAATCATAGGGAATTATATGGACCTATCCAACCTCTTGGTAGACAAAGTGTGCATATAATAGCTAGCACAAAGCTTAGGTTCCAAAACATCATAAGGAACTTACTAGGCCTTGATCGTCTAGCTGAGATTAGTGCATCTATCAATCCATTTATTCTACCCTTAATAAGATATGATTTGGGCCTAGACGTTTTCATTTTTGTGTTGTATTGAGAGGAAGGCAACCCATCCTATCATGGCTTTCCCTAATTTTTTTGGGCATAGTGGGGAAAATGCTGGGGATTTTTTGGATAACTTGGAGATGGCTTTTCTTGTCTCTGGGAGGGATGACGAAGCATTGAAATTGAGAGCTTTTCCTTTGATGCTCAAAGAAGAAGCTAGGATATGGTTCCAGGCTCTAGATCCAACCTAAATAGCTGAATGGGAGGGATTGAAGGCGGCTTTCCTACGAAGATTTCAACGAGCCAATTCGGCAGAAGAACTATGGCAACAACTTCTGGCCCTTCATCAAGTTGACCCTCATGGTTATGCAACCTATGAGGAAGGTTTTCTGAAACTTTGGGGGCAATGGTCAGACTCACTAAACCTTGGTGAGCAAGCTCCCAATTGCCTCCAAAAGGATCGATTTATCTCAGGTTTGTACCCCTTGCTAAGGGAGAAGGTAAAGAGAAAATTTCCTAATACTTTTGAAGATGCCTTAAGAATTGCTAGGGAAAAGAATCGAAAGATTCTCTATCAAGCCCAAGCTGGCTAGCTAGCTTTGGAAGGAAATATCACAACTATGGAAGCTTCTCACGTACCTCCAAATGTGCCTAATGCACCAGGCCTCAATAGAGGTTAACAAGAAGATATGCTCCAACAAATAAAGAATCTCACAAACCAGCTAGAGGGTTTGAGAGTAAATCTTGTGTAGGGTGCAAGAAGGCCTATTGAGGGGAATGGTGGGAATCGGCCACCAATGCGACGTCAAGCAAGGGAAATGTTGTGTTACAATTGTGGGGAAAATGGCCATGGAAAGTATAACTGCCCTCATCCCAGAAGATATGACTACCCTGTTAGAGGTCCTCGACAACAAGTAAGTCCTCCCGTGCTAGAGCTCAAGCACAAGAGAAACCGCAACCTCAAATTTTGCAGCCACCTCGTGGTCAAGCTCAAGCCCCTGCTACTCAACCAAATGCTACTCAACAAAATGTGAGCATCATAAGGATGGAGGAGGTCGTCAAGGGCAGAAGCAACCAGGAAGAAATAGTTAAAGGGAAGATGAAGATAGATGAAGTGGCTACAATGCCTATCAAGCGTGTGCGTGTCCAAGATGAAGTAAGTAAAGAAACAAGCAAAGATGCAAGGAATGAAGCAAGTACATCTCGAGCAACTAAAGATGAAGCCAAGAGGAGAAAGACCCGTACTAGGTCTCAAATGGACATCTCTGATATCCCTATGGGATCTCGGACACAACCTTATGACTTGACAACAGCTGATGTGAGTTCTCAAGGACCAAAGATTACTTGGCCACAACTACTTCATATCTCCCCAAAGTTGCGACGACAATGGTCAAAAATGGTGAGCATGAGGGCAAAGCGAAGTAAGATAGTAAGTGTAATCAAAGCCTATGGTCTCAAGGATATAGTGCCTTTGGTGGAGGCTCAAATCAAGGGACAAAGGATTCCAAAAACTTACATTGAAAGTGGAGCAGAAGTTTGTGTCATGAAAGAAAATCTAATGCATCAATTAGGTTTAGAGGTAATGGAATCATCAAACTTTAGGGCAAAAATGGCCAATAATGTCTCGGTCACTTGTGTGGGTGTAGTGAAAGCGTTGAGAGTTTCTGTTTTTGGAATCACTACAGAGGTTGATGCTTATGTGATGCCAGTGAAGGGAGAAGGATACCCCCTTATTTTAGGACGACCTTGGTTCATGGGTATAGGAGCTAGGCAAGATTGGGCAACAGGAGACTTGGAGTTGAGGCCGCGTGTGGGTGGCTATAGTCGGAAGGTGGTTTACAACTTGAAGAATGGGCGACAAGAGAACCTTGAACTAGAGACGTTGTCAGGAGTTTTTTTGAGCAAGGGATTGCGCATATGTACATACACATGCATGGTGAATCGAATAAAGGATTACCCAATTTCCATAGCCAGGTGGTTACGTGGGGCCCACGCGTGTACAAGTAGGACAGGGTGTACATACTGCAGCGATTTTCACTATTATCAGTACCAATGTGTTTTTTCTACAATAAGGAGGAGTTGGTAGCACGTAAAACTTCTCAAGGAAGCTATCCACGGGCCGACGACATGAGGTAAGCAGATGCGTCAGATGGCATCGAGTGGCGTTAGGAGGTCGAACGGGGTCAATACTTGCACGCGGAGAAGTACGGACACGACGTGGGTGTTTTCTTGTGATACTTATGCAGAAAGGTCATCATGAGGACCACTTTTTGGGGTCACTTCACGTGGTTGCGGGATGCATTATTTGGAAAAACTGAGTGCCAGGTGTGCGGATGATGCAAAAAAGGTGACAACTATGCACTTCGAGGTCAATTTTTGGCCTGTTCGGGGTCCGTTTGAGGTCATCTGAAAGGCCAAGGGTGCACAACTAATAAATCTAAGTGTGGGAACTGAAAAAACTGAGAGAAGACCAGAAAAAACGTGGAGAAGAGAGGAGGAACAGCTGCAGGTGTGTTTTTGCTCATTTTGGAGCTTGTTTTGGCCGTAAACTGCTCATCCGAGGTCGGATTTGAGCACTTTGACATTGTAGACTGGGATTTTGGGCCGTTCCGGACGCGATGGAGCTGTCTATTTTGCCAAATTCCTCACTATTTTTCTGCTATTTTGACTGTGTAAGTTTCTCCTATGAGCAAAGCTTCTGCTCTAATTTGTGATTGTATTTGGTATCTTTTACCCATATTGTGTGAGCTATTTTCCCCATTGGTGTTGGCCCAAGCTCAATTGTATCTAAACATCAGAAATTCTCCTCTTTTGAGCTGAGTTTTTTGGGTGGGTGTGTGTCTGTGTGGAGTGGGAAAGTGGATAGTCTCTCTCCTCTCACTCCAAAGGTGTGTTCCCTGTCTCGGCCAGGTGTGTTGTGTAAGCCGAGTGGTGCCCTATAGTGTGTGTGTATATCCTTCCAAGAGTGTGTGTAGGGTCATTATAGAGGTGGTGTGTGTGTTTTCATCCCGCTCACATTCTTTTGGTGCCCCCACGAAGGATCTTCTTCGAGTACCTTCTGCTTCGAGCTTCAAGCTTCGAGATTCGGGGCTACAGGTTACAGGTTACAGGTTAAAGGGATAGGTACAGTTACAGGTACAGGGGATTCAAACAGGTACAGATAGCTGGAGTACAGTGATATACTAGAAGTGATGTCACTTGCAGTTGTTGTGGGTATGCATCACTTGGCGCCTATTTGAGTGCATTGTCTGCTGGATTGTACGTTACTTGTGGAAACTGCCATTGTACGCATTTGTGGAGCCATACTTGGTTGTATTTGACAGTCCCAACCATTTCTGAGACTTGGTCTGGAAGATAGTCATTTCTGAGACTTGACTATACGCGATTTGCATTAGCCTTC
Organism: Adiantum capillus-veneris; assembly: GCF_014529385.1. Lineage (NCBI taxonomy): Eukaryota > Viridiplantae > Streptophyta > Polypodiopsida > Polypodiales > Pteridaceae > Adiantum > Adiantum capillus-veneris. Next base: position 148,405,534 of record NC_140937.1, on the reverse strand, counting down.
GTGTGAGGGTCGATAGCGTGAGGTTTTTATTGAGCTGAGGGATTCTCAAATGTGGAGATCCTTTCGGTGATACAGGTAGCTGGAGCACCCTTTTCGTGACCTCGCCATAGGCTATGTACTAGTTATTCCTACTTGATGCTCGAGTTCTATTGTTGGCAGTCTATGCTTACACATACAGTCTATATTTTGGGTTCTTACTGCTCTACTTCTGGGGAAACTCTGTTGAAATTTTCCCAAGTTATGATGGCTGGTTTTTTGGTCTTTTGAGCCATTTATGTTGTTATGCTGCTGAAATTTTGGCAAAATCAGAGGTTAAGTCAGGTGTGCCTTCTTGGGAGCTTCATGGTTGGCTTTAATGGATGATCAAAATGGCCCTCAATTCACTCCATTTCATTTAACTCAAAGAATCCAGATAAATGTTCATGTGTCCAGGAAGATTTTTTTCCAGCAGCGCATAGTCTTTATGTTCGGGCCAAGAAGATTACGAGAGATCTTGGAATGTCCTTTGCCTGTTGTAATTCCGATGATCAACTATGAAAACTCATTTGATGTGCATGTGTTTGTCCTTATCTATAGTTGAGCTCCATTGAAGTTTCTGGGGATTGGGTAGTCAAAAGTTTTGGGTTCTTGCACGTGTGTTCAAAGGGGTTCTCAAAGCATTGTAACTTGGGTAGCCATGGCTTTCTCTTATCCGGAGTTTCATGGAAGAAGTGATGAAGATGTGGAAGATTTTTTGGAAAAGATGGAGGTTGCCTGCATTAGCAACCAGATTCATGACCCTGCGTAGATGTTACGTCTTCTCCAAATTTGTTTGAAGAGTGATGCACGAGTCTGGTCCAAAACATTTGAAGAGGAGTTGCGTGCAGTGGATCCACCTGTAAGGTTGAGTTGGGACAATCTAAGGCATGGGTTGGAAGTGGTTTGTGAAGATAGAAGATCCTGACAAAGTGTGGCAAGAAGTACAAGGTTTGGTGCAAAAGGAAGGTGAGCCAGTAGATGCGTACATACGTAAGTTCTCATTGGCATGGGAGCGGATGTGCAAGGCCTTAGCACCACAGGTACCCCCGCCTAACATGAAGAAGAAGGACAGGTTCTTGGCTGGTCTTTGGGAGAATATATGTTGGAGAGTGGAGCTAAAGAAGCCTAGGACATATGAAGATGCGCTAGAGGTAGCAAGGAACAAAGAGTAGAAGTTGAGGAAAATGAGCTAGTTAGGGGTGGAGTCTTTGCCCATGAGGTCTAAATTTCAGCCTATAGAGTCTTTACAAGGTTGCATGTCAGGGGTTCATCATGAACCAGTGGTTCCTGTTACTACTCAGGTTATGCCAACAGTGGTCACTACATTAGTGCAAGATGATGGGCTAAGGCAAGACATGAGGCAAGTGGTAGATTTGATGAAGAATCTCAGCCTAAACATGCTAGGTCAAGTGGGAAATAATTGAGGTCGAGGGAGGTTTGCAAATCAGCCATGAGGTGAAGAAAGACCTAGGAATGGTGTTGGACAAAGCAATGGTAGGTACTGGAGGCAGACGCCCACATGTTATAATTGTGGAGAGTTGGGTCACATCAGCCCGCAATGTGATAAGCCACCAAGGATGGGGGGAGACATGTATCCATTGCCAAGACAGGTGCTAACTAGGTCAAATGATTATGGCATCGAAATTAAGGGAGACGAAGGAACCAGTGGACTGACCCAGGAGGAAAAGGGAAAGACAAAAGTGCTAAGTGTAGTCACCTTGGAGAAGGCATCAAAGCTAGAGGATACATTAGTGATGCCTATTGGGAAGAGGACCACAGAGGATAAGGAAGGAAGAAGTGCCTCAAGTCCTAGTAAGAAGAAAGGAAAGAGCCATGAAGGCGAGGATGTCAAGGCCAAGCGGAAAAGGAGAGCTCATTTCATGTTTCAGATTTTCCACTAGGGGATGGACAATTAAGACAAACCATGGTTACGTGCAGTGGGAGCTGTTCAAGATTGTAGAAATGAACCCCGTGTAGAAAGCTTCTTCAAACGCTAGGAGGTGATAAGATGGGAGAAACATGATTCTTTGATATAATTCATGTATCACCTCCTTGGAAGGTTGACCTGACATCTCATACGCACACCTATATGTGTCCTGGAAGAAGAATATGCTGTCAGTCACCTGTCCTGGCTTGAAGGTTTCAAACACTGCTAGGATGGTGCTGCAGATCTTTCTCATCATGATGCATGTAAGGTCAGGTGAGCCAGTGAAAAACTTTATGGCTCCCGTTAGGGTTTTCACCATGTATTGTACACTTATTCTCTCACCTGCCTTCACGCCTGGCAGCTTTGGGTAGTTCAGCCAAGTGGGTTGGCTTCTCTGTAAGATTTCGTGTGCTTTCCACGTCCTAACCCTTGGTAGAGGGCAGAAGCTGAGATTGTCCCTGATGTGTTTAGGTGCCTCTACAAAGTGTATTAGGTACTGCGGGTACTTGGTAAGACAAGCTTTCCTCCACTTGGGCTGAGAATCTACTATCAACCTTACTCCTTCTGGCCTCGAGGTGTCTGAGTTGTAGAGAGGGACCATTGGTTCTTCTCTGATCCACTGGTTTATTGTTGCCGCTTCATATTTAAGCAATGGATATGGGAGAGAGGGTTGTAGCCATTCACGCCTGAGATTGCTGGCGTCGATTTTCTGAATTTTCATTGATTTGAAAAACCTCTGTTCCCATTCCAAGGCCTCTTTGGTGCTCTCTCAGAGCTCTGCCTCTATTGCTTTTCGCAATTTTTCCTCTTCTTCTTGTGTTAGATCCTGGGGCTCTTGAGAGGAGCCTGCTGTGCTTTCCTCTGGCATGGGTGTGTCCACAGCATCTGACACATTGTCGAGGTTAATCCCCTCATTGGCAGCTAGCCCTGAGCTCTCTGGTTCTGCTTGTTGTCGGCTTTTCAACTCCCTTATTTGCGTGAGGAGTGTCTGCTTCTTCGCTTCTGCTTTGCCGCCCATAGTCACGAGGAGGTCATTGAGTTCAGCATTTACCTTTTCTACCTCCTCGAGCTTTATCTTTATGCTCGTCAATTCTTCTTGTAGGGCCTTTTGGCTGTCCTCCAATCTGGTTTGCATTGCAATAGAACCTTCAGCCATGATCACCCTCTGCCTCTTCTCGAGAGTCAACTGATTTTGGAGTTCTTGCATTTGCTCTTCATACATTTGACTCTCCAAAATAATTTGAGTTGAGCTTGTAGCTCTAACTCGCGCAGGTGATGCTCTCAGCCTCTGGATGGTTTGATCTTTGACTTTTAATTGGTCCTTGAGCTCAAGGACTTCATCCAGGCTTGCTTCTTGTTCTATTTCCGCCTTCTCCTTAGCATTCCTCAAGGCCTCTACTTCTTTTGTTTCTTCTGCTAGCTGGAGTGTCAGATTATCCCTTTCTTTTTCTGCATCTCGCAATGACTTACTGAGTTGCAGGCACTCCTCTTCAGCTGCTTGCAATTTCTTTGTCGCTGCCTCATTTGCTTCTTCCTTTGTTTGGCAGTTTTGTAGAGCAGTGGCTAGGCTGGCCTGGAGGTCAATTTCTCTTTCTTTGTGTCCTTGTCTTTTTGCCTGCAGTAGATCTATTTCCATTTTGGTCTTTACTTCAGTGGCTCTTAGAGTTATCAACTCTTCGTCTGATGCCACAAATTGTGCCCTTATTCCAGCTAGCATTGTCATCACCACATCCCAATCATTCGAGGGCGGGTGCAGGCCTACCGTGTCGGTAGCAATCTCTTTAAGTTCAACTAGCCGGATGCCTGGCAACTATTCTTCACTTCGTGTCCTTGCCAAGTCGAATGCGACTGTGGCGGCTTCTTCCTTTGAATAGCCTGCAGCTAGCAGGTCCAAAAATGCATAGTATGCTTCCTCGAGCTTTTTTTTGTTCAGATGCAGGCTTGGCTTATTCTTTGTGTTCAGGTTCTATCCTGTGCTCTTGGTCTTCATCCTGGTGTTCTTCTTGCTTGTCTCCGGCCTTCTGATCTTCTGGAGGAGGGCTGCTAGGAGGTGGTGATGGCGGTGGGCCAGGTTTAGGGCTACCTGGTAAAGCTGTAGGTTTGCCCTTGAAATCCCTATCTGCTTTCATCTTTCTTTCTCTTTCCTTGTTTTCTTGTTCATCTAGCAACGTTTGCCGTATTTGCTCCACTTCTTCCTCGGTGAAAGGGATGTGTGGAATGTTTTCCGCCGCAGCATCAAGAATCTCGAAATTCTTGATATAGTCTTCGAAGAGGTCCCTCTGCACTCTTCTTGAGGATCCGGACATCGACTCAAGGGATGGCTTCCATAATTCGTTTAGATCTCCCTTGAGGGATCTTTCTGCTCGAAAAATCTCCATTAGCCTCTCGAGTCTAGCCGCTTTTTGTGATCGAGTCTCTTTGGTTGGCACTTGAGCAGATTCTTTTTTGCCTTTCTTCTGCTCAGGTTGCTCCTCTTCCACTGGCTCCAGTCGTCTCTTCAACCTTGTAGCCACCCTTGGTGCTTGTTGTGGCTCGTCTTCTTTGTCTTCCTTTATCCTTAGCCAGTCATTCTGAGATGGGGGGTCAGGCCACCTTCCCTTGGCATGTAGTGCTGCATAAAATACCTTGGTTATCATCTCTCCTTGCACTATGTAGGTTGGCTTTTTGTTTCCCATCTTTACTAGGCTGTCTTGTATGTATGCCGCATAATTGATTATCTTTGGGGTGCCCTTCGTCATTGCCCAAGTAAAGGTTGTGGAAATTGCACCTGGCGGCATCCTGTACTTCTGCGGCCTCTTCGTGCACATGTGGAAGTATTGGTTGTACAATTGGCTCATGATCGCCACCTTTGGGTTGGCGATGTCTTCAAAAGTGTAATTAGCCTTTTTCTCTTTGTACACCTTTACTTCATCCCTTCTCTTTGTCACATTGTCTCCCTGATTGGAGAGATCTAGTGCATGGGCGACAACCCTTTCCGTAATAATGATCTCTGTGTTGGGTCTGCCGTGCAAATCCGTCACCTTGGCCACTCCATCTTCTCTAATGCTGGTCACAAACTCCCATACTCTTTTGACGTCCACCCCTGCTGGGATTGCTTCAAAATAGTTATGGAGATCAATTTTCTCCAAGTATCCGGCCATTTTGCTCCGGAAAAATTCATTGAGCTCCCTTGGCAGCATTGGCAGCTCTATTATATTTCCGTCATTGTCCTTGAATACTCCTTGGTAGATTTTTAGGTTGTTTGACTCTAGTAGATCTTCCTGTATCCATGTGCTTGTAGGCTTTAATGTTCCCTGTGGAATGACAAATGGTTTCACCTCGTCCAGATAGTCTTTGATTGTCATTCTCTTCTTCTTTGCCGGTGACTTCGAGGCTGCCATAGACCCTGTTGTACTCAGCAATCCAAAGTTTAGCGTTTTTTTTTTCATATCAGCTGCTAAACTGAGTTTTACTTATCTAAATGACTTGAAAATTGAAATCATAGCTCAAAAGGAACTTGTGAAGCTATGCATGTGCTCACAGTGCAAATTTGACCCAAAAAAATCCATCTAGACATCCTACGCGTAGGATGTCTTTTTCTTCAGAACTGGTTCATACTTGACTTGTAGGTAGTGTAAGGCTCATGGAACATGGTTATAAGCTTGGATTTGAATTTGGATGTCAAAAAGTGGATTTTTGGGCTGATTTAGGCTTTAAGTCACAATTTTGGTAGATTGTCCATCATGGGAAGCAATTGATGTCCAAATGGGTTGAAACTTGGTATATGGGCTCAATGCATCATGGTATTAGCTCCTATGATGTCATTTCTTGCACAGAAGTCTAAATCTAAGCTTAAGACATCCTACGCGTAGGATGTCTTTTTCCTCAGAAGTGCATGAAACTTGATCAGTGGGTTGTCCTTGACCTGTGGAACATAGCCATGTTCTTGGATTTGTATTTGGATAATATTTGATGCCTGTAGGGCTCTATGAGGTGTTTTTGGGCTCAAAAAATGTATCTTGAAGGTGTTGGGGGTCAAAAGTGATTAGAAGGGCTTCAAGCTTGACATATGGGCTCTTGTTGATGAGGTTATTACTTCTAAAATGACAAAACTTCTCCTTCATGCCCAAAAGGTCCATTAGACATCCTACGCGTAGGATGTCTTTTTCTTCATTTTTGCTCCCAGACCACACATAAAGTTAGCTGATGTGTATGTGAATGTGTTGTGCAAATTTCATGAGATTTGGAAAAGATTTGGTAGGTTAATGGCCCTTTAGTGCCTTTATGCCCTATCTTTGCGTTTTTCCATGCATATGAGGTCCAATCTCTTCCAAAGGTGATGAAATTTGGTGTAGGGCTTGTGAATGTCATTCAGAACATGTGCATGGCAGGAATTATTGGGTTTTGTGCCAAGAATTTCCCTTGAGACATCCTACGCGTAGGATGTCTCCTGGTGATTTTTCTCTTGTTAGTGCTCCCAGTGCTTGCCCTTTGCTCCCCTAAGTCCCTTTTAAGCCTAATTTCAACAAAAAAGTCAATTGGGTAAGTAAAAACTCCCTGTGTGGACTTCAGAGCCTCTGAGCCGTTTTCTGACTTTTGGAGTGCTTTTTGGCGATGAAATTCCTTGATGTTGGTCTTCATAGCTTCCAAATCCTTTGGGGATCCTTGCCGTATGATTTTTGTCGACTTTGGCTTCACCGGAGCTTCATTTGGCAATTTGTCGCTCTAGAAGCACCCGTGGAGGCATTTACATACCTTTGATGATTTGTGGTGGTCCACCACCATAGGACTTGGTTGTTGATGGTCTAGGAAAGCCGCTCGTGAAGTTTGGTGGCAAACGGACTTGCGGTTTGGCCACAAGTGCATTTTGACGCTTTGTCTGTCTGATGTCGTTTCTGAGGTTTAGTGCCGCTTCGGGTCACTTTTTGGTCATGCGGGTCATATGGACTTGTCGAGCATGTCGATATGCTCCTAACCGTAAATTTTGGTAGCATTTGATCGCCGTTTCGCCGATTTCCCATTTGGTGGCCTCTTGCGGGTTTCTGGGAATTAGGGTTTTTCGCGATGTTTTTCCACTGCCATTGGCTATCCAAGAAGGGTCTCCTAGACTAGGGTAAGCTGCTGATGAAGTCTTGTTGCTTTCGGGTTAGCCGTTAGGCCGCCATTTCTACTTGTAGGTCTCTACCGCTCGCTTTGTGTGTGACCTTTATGCTAGTTTTCGCGACAGAATGACAAACATGCGCGAAAAGCTCAAGGTGGTGAGCCTACCTCTCATGTCTGGAGCTGGTCGGGTAGACGTGCGCGTCATAGAAGCTGCTGGAAGGTCGATCCGCTCTAGGTGGCAGAAGCTCTCTCCACAAGGTCAATAGTGAGAATGAGCTGAAAATGGAGTGAAAAATTCTTATAATGGAGGTCCCCGAACCATTTTTCATGAAATTTGACATGTGCTCCTATCTTTCTGCATGATGCAGTTTAGGCTCAAAAAATTCTTGATTTGGACTCCATTTGCTCTGTTTACCAAAAATTTGTCATTTCGGCCAAAACCTGGCCAAAACACACTTTCCGCTTCAGTCTCATAATTGCACCCCCACTGTACCGTAGGTTGTTCTTTAGTCACTGGTCATCCCTATATTTTTTGTTTTTCATTACGACTGTTTTTCACCTGCTTTTTGTATTTTTGAAGTTTTTCTGCTGAAAATTAGAAAAATTAAAAGGAAAATAGCAAATCAAACCCAGAAAGTCCCCATAATTCATAATAGATCACAAACATCACCGCAACACATTATACACACTCTCATGCAATTTTTGTGGCCAGATTTCTCCGTTTTACCAATATTTTGCCTGAAAAATGGCTATTTCTACATATATACACACACCTAGGGGCTTAATTTGGTGTTTGGCCCCATATTCCTGTAGCTTCAGGCTGTATAAGGGCATATATACTTGGGTTACTCCATAAAATTTTGCAATCAAACGTCAACCCTGAAAATAGTCGAAAATTGTGCCCTTATTTGCTATTTCTGTTATTGGTTCCGCATTGAGAATGCCTCCCCCCCTCCTAGTCGCAGTCCTCCTAGACGACAAGGTTTCGCCTTGGAGTATGTGCCGTGCATAGGTTGAAAAAGTCGTGCTAATGCGTGGCCGATTAATGTGGCCCTATTTTATGCATACTCAGTCAATGCATGGAAAAATTAATGCTGTGTAAGAGAAGGGAATAAGCAAGATGCTTATTGGAATTCGCCGTCGAGGTTTCCTGTTTTCTTGGCAAGTAGCAGTTGTAACTCTACTGCTCTTTGTTTAATGGTCTTTTTGGTTAGAGGCAACTGCGTTGCCGACACTGTTGATGGAGTCGTAGCTATTTCGGAGGATGTGATAGCTATGGGCCGTATGGCCTTGGCTTTCCATTGGTAGTGTGGTGCGGCCAACTTTGCCCCTTGTTGGTTTGTCATCGGCACCCACTTATATTTGTTTGCCGGTTGACCTATAGATGTCTACTTTCCATCGTTGCTTGTACCGTAGCTATTTGCTTTGTCTTTTGCTTTGGTATCCAAATGTGAGTGACATGAGGGTTTTGGCTAAGCATTTTCTTTGGAATCCATATCTGCTTGGTTACCTTGGTTTTTGGTTGCACCATCTGCTTTGTTAGAATTCGGTTGTCACATTGTGTTTTCCCCCTCATGGCGTTTCTATCTTTGCGCATCCATACTTGTTTACCTTGTTGTGGTAGTCTAGATTTTTGTAGTGTAGTCGGTGATTTCAGCTGTCTGTGATGAGCACGGTTGGCCGTTAGCTGGTAGTTGGTCTCAGGTTTCGTGTTGATTGTTGAGGGTATTTGTTCTTTGGTATTTGTTTCCAATGATTGCATGGCTTGAATTTGATCCGGATGTTCCTTTTGAGCAAAAGCTACCACCTGCTCTTCGTTTTCATGCTGGATTTTGACCGCCTGTGCTTTCCAGTCTATTTGGACATTGTATGCTTTTTGCCAAGGTTGCCCTAACAGCATTGGTTGTTGTGTGCTTTCATCTGTCACCACATAGAATCTGTGTGGGTAAATATATTGATGTAACTGTATATGCAATATAATCCACCCTAATGTTTTCAATGGATGTGATGTGCTACTTTCCAGCACTTGGGGAGTAGGATGAAGTTGATCTGCGACTTGGAGCTGTTGGTATAATCCGTAAGAGATCAAATTTGCTTGAGCACCCGAATTGAGCAAGGCTGGTGATTCAACTTGATCATTGCCCACCTTGACTGTAATTATTGGCTCGACTGTGTCTTCTTCCAAGTTCATGAGTTGAACGGCATTGATTCTCAATGGTGGTTTACTTTGTTGTTGTTGTCGCAGAAGCCGTCTTTTTGCAATGCGTTCTTGTGCTTCGGTTTGAGCTTCCTCCCGTACTCTCTCTTTTTCTTTCATTCTTTGCTTTCCTTGATGAATTTGTTGGAGCATCTCCTGTGTGAGTGGAAGGTGATATCTCCTTAGTCGACACCCACTAATCCAGTTTGGCATTTCTTCACCTGCTAATGTAGCAAGTTTGACGGCCCCACTTTGTGATAGATCATGAATCACAAATGGTCCCATCCCTCGCTTTTTCAGTTTCTTGGCATGTTGCTTCAATGTATAAACAAGTACGTAATCTCCTGTTTTAAACTCTTTGGTACGCACATGTTTATCAAAAAACTCCTTTTGCCTTCTCTTTTTTGCATAGATCGAAGCGACCGCTCGTAAGCGGAGTTCATCTAGCTTTTCAAGATCATTAATTCTTGAAGAGAGTTCATGCCCTGTCCATTCCAAGTTTGCTGCTACGCGTAGAGTTGGGATTAAAAACTCTATGGGTAGTATAGCGTTTAGCCCAAACACGATGTTGTATGGTGTTGTTCCTATTGAGGTTTTGTAAGTATGCCCATAGTGTTGAGTGTAGTTGCTGATCCCAGTCGGTCCTTGAATGTGACACTATTTTAGTGAGGACCGTGCATAGTGTTTTATTTGTGGCCTCCGCTTGCCCATTGGCCTGTGGATGGTATGGTGCTGATTTTCGATGTATGACCATGAAATCCTCTAGTAGATATTCAATGACTTCATTGAGGAAGTGTGTTCCACGGTCACTGACAATTTCTATCGGTAACCCGTAACGTACAAAAACATTCTCATACAAAAATTGAGCCGTGGTGCGTGCATCAGCTTTTTGTGTTGCTTTGGCTTCGACCCACTTTGTGAGATAATCCGTAGCCACAATGATATATTGGGTATGGGTGCGATATGCAGGGGGTGATATAGGTCCCACAAAATCAATTCCCCACTTTGCAAATGCCCTTGCCCCCATCATTGGCCTTAATGGCATCTCATCTCTTTTGATTGGTACCTTGGTGCGTTGACATGCATCACAACGTTTGACAAACTCTTCAGCATCCATGTGCAATGTAGGCCACCAGATTCCTACAGTTAAGACAATTTTTGCCGTCTTATCGCCCGAAAAATGGCCTCCACTTACTCCGCTATGTGCATGTTCTAGAATCAGCAGGTATTCGCTTTCACTTGCACAGATTCGGAGTTGGTTTTCCTTGCCCCATTTATAGAGTTGATTTCCAACTAACTGAAAGTCACGAGCTTCCAGCTCTATAGCTTTCTCATGTGCTCTTGTAGTGTTCTCAAGGAATGTCTTGGTGGTTAGAAAGTCAATGATATATTGACTCCATGCAGGTGCTATGTTCACCCGAAACAATGTTGCGTGATCCACTGGTCGCTTGGCACTACATACTGTACAATTGGTAACGTAAGAATGTGTATCCGCATACATAGTTGGCCAATAAACTCCTAATTGTTTCAGTCTTTGGTGTGTTTTCACTGTTGAACAATAAAATGCACAACCCTGGACATGAGCCTCTTCTAGGTAGCACTTGAATTCTTCCATATTTATACATAATCGTAGGATTAGGTCAGATTCAAGATGATACAGCCGTCCTGCTATCAACTGGAAGTTTTTTGTTTGTAGAATTGTTCGCTGTTTGTTTCTACTTCCTGTATTATCAAACTCACTTCCAAAGGATAGAATGCTAACTATTTCCTAAGACCATTTGGGTACCATTTTGATGTTGAAAAGATAAGCATCTGGTATGTCATCATCTACCCCTTGAGGGGCTTCCCCGTTGTGTATTCTTGAAAGATGATCAGCTCGCAGATGAGTTTTCCCCTTTTTGACCACCACTGTGAAGTCAAATTCTAGCAATATAATAAACCAGCATACGATTCTCCCTGTATTGCAACGTTTATTTACTAGGTATAAAAGAGCTTGATGATGCGTGAAGAACACAAATTTGTTTGCAAGCAAATAATGCCGAAATTTCTTCACAACATAAATCATTCCTAACCCTTCCCTTTCAGTGGTTGTGTAGTTCTTTTCTGCACTGTTTAACTGTCGGCTCACATAGCAAACTGGAAAATCCATTGTTCCGTCTCCAGGTTGAGATAGAATGCTACCAATGGCATATGCCGAAGCATCAATGTGCACATGGAATATCTTGTCCCAATCTGGTGCCTTTAGCAGAGGTGCGGATATAAGGTTTTCTTTCAGCCTTTGGAATGAAGTCTCACACTCATTGGTCCATTCGAAATTGACTAGCAAACGATACAAAGGTTGTGCAATAACCGCATACATATATATGAATCTTCGATAATATCCACAGTGCCCCATGAAGGATTGCACTTGTTTTGCATTAGTAGGCCTGGGTAGGTCTACAACGACTTTGACTTTGTCCAGGTCTGTGGTTATGCCGTTTCTTGAGACAATGTGTCCTAAGATTCGTCCTTGCTTAACCATAAATACACACTTTTCCGGGTTTAGACAAATTCGATATGTTCTGCACTTTTCAAAGACTTTTTGCAAATGGTCAATATGTTCTTCTCGCAGAAGAGAGTGTACACATAGGTCATCCATGTAAATTTCTAAGAATATTCTTAGGTATTCCTTGAAAGCGTGAGTCATTAACCTCTGGAAAGTGGCTGGTACATTTGTTAGGCCAAATGGCATAACTCGATATGCATAAATCCCCCATTCTGTGGAAAAAGCTGTTTTGTGTTGCTCCTCCCTTGCTATTGTCAATTGGTTGTATCCTGAAAACCCATCCAGAAAGGAATAAGCCCGTTTCCTGGTCACTCGCTCAAGGACATGTTCTGTAATTGGCAAGGGATAATCGTAAGATTCTTGGTTGGTTCTCTCCCTGATTGGTAGTGTCAAGATGATTTTTCTTTCTTGGATAGTAAATTTCCTATAGTGAGGTGGTATGTTCATGTTGCCCTTTTCTGACTCCCCTTTACCATCACTATCCTCTTCAGTGGTCCAGATCTCCCTCAAAGACCGTTTCAGTTCTTGGTATTTCTGTTTACGCTCTAGTTTGGTCCACTCTTGGTATTTTGTTGGTTCTTTTTCTGTTTTTTCAGATTTTTGTGATTTTGTTTGAGCCCGAGCTTTTCTTTCCCGATTCGCTTGTTCTTGCGTTCGTTCTTTTTGATTTTCTGAGAATTTTCCTGATATTTGATCTTTCACACAATCCTCTGCTTTTACAAGCATCAAATAGTGAGTTTTTCCTTTTATCCTGGGCATCAGGTTCTGTCTCACTTTATTTTCGGCTCTTTTCTTCCTATAGCGTTCTTGGCGTCTAGGGTGTTGATTAGCAAAATCATAAAACTTGATATTCTCTGATTCATTCCCACGCTCACTGGAGGTGTCCGAACACTCATTATCTGCCTCATCATTTACTTCCACTTGCTCAGAAGAGTTATAAAACTCTTCTTGTTCTGGAGGTGCTACCGTCTCTTTTTCTGGCATCACGCTTACCATGTAATAGGGTAGCACATCATAACCATCCTTATCGCAAAATTTTGTTGTTGGACTGTCCGTAATGGTACATACATCTAACGTTGCCAGTATGTGTTCCCATTCTAGAGGCTCCAAGGCATCTTCAGGGAATGGCTCCGGAATATACTCTTTGTCTTCAATTGCTCTTTCTAAGATGCAATCCTCTTTTCTTAAGCTTCCACAATGTGAAGCTCCGCACATCCATAGCTCTTTTGGTTGCCCCAACCATGCTGGTAGTTCTGATCCTGCTATTGTAGCCGAATCAAACTCTTCCATAGGTGTTTGGTTTACATCCTTGTAACTATGGTCTTTCAAGTGTATTTTAGTTGTCGTCTCGCCATGTCTGAGGTATATGTGGTCATAACCCCAATCTTGGACCATCTTCAGTTGTCGCATGAATGGTCGTCCCAAGATTATCTCATAATTGTTCTTTTTGTCGAAATCGACTATTGCAAATGTATGCTCATACTCGATCCCGCACGAAGTGACAATTACCTTTTCCAAGAGTCCGAGAGGCTTCTCCATGAAACCATCTGCCAACTGCAGCTTAATTCGGGTAGCCCTCAGAGCTGGTTTTCCCCATTTTTTCCAGACTTTCTTCATGGAGATAGCAACTCCCGCTCCACTATCAAGAATAGCTTTGGAAACCACTCCTTGGATTTCTACAGGTAGCGTTGTGTTTTCGTCTTCTCCCTCACAATATTCTCCAACCTTATTCAATGGTACCGGCCTAGTGTTTAGATTAGGCCTGTCCAACTCCCTGATTCCTTCTTGTAGTTTCAAGGTGGGGTCTTTTTCTCCAAATTTTTCCATGCATTTTCCTACTGTGGTCCACATGTTTGGCCTTAGCTTTAGGAGTTCTGCTAACGTGATTGTGCATGCCACCGGGGTGGCTAACAGCTCAATCAATCCTTGTGAGTCCATCACCTTGTTAGAAGAAAAACTTTGAGATAGAATTGCCCTCACTTCCGACTTAGCTTCGTATTCTCCTAGGTAAGAGGGTAAAGTTCTCAAAGAGTCTAGTTGGCTGTGTCCCGAACTAATAGATCCTTGGTCTCCCCCTTGTGAATGCACCTCAAAGTTTATTTGTGATCTTGCCTCAAATTATTCAATAGGAGGTAGGATCACATTCTTTCCTTTTCTCGTGCTATTCATGTGGTCATTCATTCTATTAGCCTCGTTGGCCTCTCTGATTTGCTTCCACAGATCATCTAGACCATTACCGTCCTTTCCCATCTCTGCCGATATTCTAGGACGGACCTCGTCACTTGCCCCTTCGGTGGTATTGGGCACTATGATAGGCTCTCCTCTGGACTCATATTCATTGGTGAGTCTTTCCTTTGTTTCCTCATGTTTCTCTATTGTTAGTTGGATAGGGGTTGGAACTGGCACATCATGGAAATTTACCGGTTTTCCTAACGGATCTTCCATCAATGATTGAGCCGTCTCGATCATCTTTTTACACATATCCAACCTTTGTTTTTCTATTTTCGCATATGGATATTTCATCCATCTTTTCTCCCGGGTCTGGTTTTTTTTAAGCCGAGCTTCATAAGCTCTTAGAAGAGCATCCAGCTGCTCGTTTACTTTGTCTGCTAGCACAAATCCTCCTGATCCTGCACTTTTGGGCTCAGCTATTTCCTTTGGTGCTATGGCTGCTGTGGTGTGTGAGCTTAGGCTGGCTAGATGTTCTAACCGCTCCAACCTGTTCTTTGTATGTTTCAACTCATCGGATAGGGCGGTTTGCTCTCGTTCTTTCCTGGCTTTCCTACGTGCCTTTCTTGCCTTCCAAGTGCTTCTCGGATTTTTCGTTTCTGAACTTTGGGCATCCGTCTTTGGTTCTTCTATTATGGGTTCATTCGTCCTTCTTTGGGCTTGGGCCCGTGTCACCGCCTGAACAGGTATGACTGTTTCACTTTCTGGTACTCCACTGGAAGGTACTGTTTCCAACAGGTTCAAGGTGGTTTTTGCTCCTTTACTCGGGTTTTTAGGGAAATCGGGAATCAAATGAGTAATTCCACATTCTGGGCAATACGCATTGACTCTAATGATTTCATCATGGGGACAGTCTCTCAGCCAATGGTCTCCGCCACACTTGTAAAAGGGGCCCTTGGGTTGTTGAGGTGCTCCTTGAGCTCCCCGTTGCTGGTAAGTCTGTCTCTGTCCGCCCATGCCTCCATTGGCTATGAACAACAATGTTCGTTCATCTAAGTTATATATTCCTACTCCTGCGGCCTGTGCAGCAGTTGGAGGTCCTTGATTCCCCATCATGCTCCATGGATCTGGTGTCAAGGGTTCCTCCGGTGGATAATAGATAGGGTTTGCCGCATATCCATTGGGATCCTCATAGTATGCATGCATAGGCACCAAAGCCTTTTCTTCTGGTTCAGTTACCGTTGGGGTGTATCTTACACCAACTGGTCGTAATCCTGGTAGGGGTGGTTGTTGCCCCAACACCGGTTGTGGTCTCTCTACACCTACAGGTCCTGGCAAGTTGCCTGCTTGATATCTAGGCATAGGTGGAACTTGAGGGGAAGCTACAGGAGCTTGGGGAGCATAAGGTCTCTCCCTCACATATCCCTTGTTATAGTAACATTCCTCGGTCCCATGGTTTGTCCAGTTTTGTTCAATAGCACACCACTTGGGTGGTTTAGCCTGGGGTTTGGCGTACAAGTTGATCTTTTTTAGCACTTCATCTACAAGCTGTTCTTGGTTTACCGCTATTTCTCCTTTCAGTGTTGTCTTGGAGGACTTGCTCCCACTTTGCTGTGAAGATGAATCGTCATCAAGGTCCTTGCACTCCCCTTCTTTGTAAACCGCACAATTGTCCACAAGGTACAAGGCTTCCTTGGTCAACTCATTCAACGTAGTGCTCCTCTTCATATGTAAGTCTTTTTGGAGATCTACATTCCTTAGTCCTTGAATGAATATCAGCATAATTCTGGGCTGAGTTGGCAGTTCT
This sequence comes from Adiantum capillus-veneris, assembly GCF_014529385.1. Taxonomy (NCBI): domain Eukaryota; kingdom Viridiplantae; phylum Streptophyta; class Polypodiopsida; order Polypodiales; family Pteridaceae; genus Adiantum; species Adiantum capillus-veneris. The sequence continues at coordinate 148,389,789 of NC_140937.1, read as the reverse complement.
TCAATAGGACAGAACTTAACATATCTCTTTAGTCTCAGGGCTGCCTTCCGTACAGATTCTCCATCTTTTTGTTTGAATTTATGTTTGTGAGACGGTATTATGAGCTATTCCCCTTTTAGATAATTCCTCAATAAACTCGTCAAACACTTCCTCCATCGACTCAAAGTCTCTACGCTCTACAGAGTCAAACCAAGTTGCAGCATCATCCTCTAGGGTTAGTCTAAACCCTGCGAATTTGGTAGGAAAGTCTAACACCTCTTCAGCTCTAATCACACGTACAAAGGCTGCTACATGATCTCTTGGGTCTCTGTTTCCTGTGTATTTCCTGTTTACCCATTTTTGCACTTGAGAAGGTCTAATTCTGCTATGGTCTACAAACCTCATCATGGGATCACCCCTTCCAAGTCTATACCCCTCCTCAGGCCTTCTGTAATAGACTGGTTCCTCGCCCAACGGTGCTCCTAAGCCATAATTTCTAAAGGTTCTCGCCGGAGGTGGTCCTTCTCTTCGAACTCGTTCCATGGGTGGTCCTCCAAGTTCGGTCGACCCTTGTGTCTTTGGCTTACTCTCTGCTTGATACCTTGAATAGTGTGGTGGTTCTTGCAAATCCCTGAGCCCTCGAGCCGCTGGATAACCCTCTCGGTTTCTGTCTGGTTCCATTGTCACAGTTTTTCTAAGCCATGCCTGCAATGATGGCTGGTTTACTGGTTGGTCTTGGTTGTTGAATGCTCGCGGTCTGGGGGAATGTGATGTAGCGTCATACTCATCTGAGAATGGATTCGTTGACTTGCTTGGGGTGTGGACAGCTCTCGGCATTTCCTCAGGGGCATATGCTGATGCTCCTGGACGTGTTGCTCTTTCTACTTCCTCTGGGAGAATACGTTGGTATTCTCGCCCATATCTATCAACAAAAACTATGCCCTTCCCCGTAGCAGTTTCATAAGAGAATAAGTAACGAACTTTGTCTTTGCTTAGTTCATCTACGTATGGTTCTTTACTGCGAAAGTAAGAGACAATACCCTCGCTCTCGTGTTTGTAGATTCCCACATTCTCGTTATAAGTTGGAACCCTGATTGTTTTCTTATCGTACATGAAAATAGCTCCATGCCGATCAATGTTTGGTGGAGGCTCTTGAGTTTCTGAAATCATTTTCCCTTTAGCCACGTTGTCTCCATATCTGTTGTAATCTTCAGGGTTGCTAACTATTAAATAGTGGTTTCCCTTTTCGTCTCGGAATCTATATCCATCATCATACACGTGGATTATCTCCAATCTTTGTGCTAGCCTCTCTTCAATACAAATGCACTTGTGACCTCGACAGTCAGAATAGACTAGGGCTCCTCTTGAGTTTGTTCCCTCCAAGAAGATCACAGTAAGCCTCGAATCATTCGAAGGATTTTGGGAGGTACTTCCTCCTCGCATAGGTCCCTCATAGGCGAAACTTCCTGGCTGTTGGCTCCCCATCATGAAGAAAGATTTGTCTGACGATGTGTCAGTATCACTACCTTCCTCAATAATCGGTGCTAGCGGATCTAACCTTGCCTGAGTTACACTCTCTTTAGTGGACACTACGCTAACTTGGTCACTTGCCACTTTCTGGTCTCTAACAATGTATCTTCCTGATCTTAAATTCATCAAACTTATCAATGCAACTTATCACAAGTTCAACCACTAACCTGGCAATGGATCAGTTTCTGCATAACTTCTTGCTAATTTGTTGCTGAATATACCTGTACACAAGAGTTTTAATTTCGGCAATTGGATCAACGCATTTATCTGCTGGAGGTGATCTTAGTAATGATTGGTATAACTGGAGAGTTAATATCAACCACTACTGTATTCTATACACTGTTGATGTTCCTGATTAGGTTGCTAATCTGAAATAGTACCCTTCCTTGATGTTGGCCAATTTACGTGAAAAATCTTGAATTCAGTATTTGCTTTGTCAAATGGGCAATCATGGTCCAATTTTACCTCTGAAAGAAGTTCTAGAGCCCTTAAGCCAAATAGAACCTCACTGTCTAGGCCAAGTCAAATTTTCTCTCCAGAATGCCCCAATAGACATCCTACGCGTAAGATGTCTCATGCTGCATTTAGCCTGGATTTTTGCACTGTATTTTCCCCTTGTTGTGCTGAGCTTATAGCTGTTTTTACTTTTTGATTTGGACTTCTAGAAGCTGGTCAATGAGTCAGAAATCTGTTCCGACGGCCTGATGATGGTGTTGATCAGTCTAATAAACTCCAAATTGGACCAAAATTGACTAGCAGGATTGCCTTAGGCTATATAACCCCTTACAATGCTCAAAGTCCAATTATGGCTTCACTTTCTTGCATTAGACATACTACACGTAGAATGTCTTTTTCTTCAAAATGGCTTTAAACTCAAGACTTCAGCTCTTATTGAGCTGCTGATCATCTTGGTATACTCAGATTTCAGTTTGGAGTCCTAAATCACTCAGTAGACATCCTATGTGTAGAATGTCTTTTTGGCCTGCTTGACCCCAGATTTGTTCCACAACTTCCCCCTGATGTCAGTATCCCAGTGGTATGCTTAGATCTCAGTTTGGATGTCAAAAGTCTCAAACTTCTGTTGTTTTTCTTCTTTCAGTCAAAAGTGCTAAAGTCCACTTTGAACCCAATTTTCTTACCCAAATGAGGTGAAGACCCTTTCAATCACTCAATATATCATGCAAGGCACACTCATGAAGCCATCTTAAGGTTTTGGTTTCAAGTTGTTGCTTTTGCACTAATTGGGTAGGATGTCTAGCAATTTCAATCTATCTGGCCTTATCCTGTCAAGAGATGGCCAAATTTCCCCTTTGCAGTTGAAATTAGGGTAAACCCTACCTTCAGAACACACTGTTCACCTCAAAATTCCAAAATTCCTCCCAGATTGGCCTGTAGACATACTACACGTAGGATGTCTCCTGCCTTAAAATTGAAGTTTTTCCTGACAGGAATGCTGCTGATGCTCTTTAGGCCTATCAGAAACACTCACAGTATTCTTTGGACTTCGATTAGGCTTTCAACCACACTTTTGCGTCTTTTTGCGTCTTTTACAAACTTGTAATGATTCTACCAAGCAAGTATACATGCATGAAATGCTCTGGATCTGAATCATGATGTTCTACTTACTCTACTCCTACCTACCATGAAGAAATGGTGATAATTGGTATTTTTGGTTGCCTTTTGGCCTCTCCGGACTCTCAAGCTCTCTTCACACCGCTTCTCCCACTCCCTGTTCCTACTCTAGAACTCGACTACTAACTAAAAAACTTCCTAAGTGTACCTCCTCTACCTCAGTCGAAGGATCTAGGCCAGACACACGATTCCTAAACTCCCTCTAAGACCTAGAGAGTCCTCCACCCTCTGATCCTATCTAAATGTAAAGCGAGACTCTTGGCAAGCCAAAAATCCCAATTCTCAAGGATTAGTCTCGGTCACCTACCTAAGGTTTTCGTCCCCGGCAGCGGCGCCAATGTTGGACGGATATGCCGCAACGGACGTCAGCACAGCAAGAACTCACCTAACAAGTAATGTCAGCTAAGGACGAAGCTCGACCCGCAGGCACGTGGAAGCAAGCATAAGGTGTCAACTTACACTCGACCGACTCCTAACTAGTTCCTACAGAGGCCCCTACCAATTGTCTAAGTCACAGTCTTCAAGAGAACAAAAGAGGATGCTTCCTACAACGCTTGCTAGATGCGAACACCTATCAAACACTTCGGAAACACCACAAAACTTGAAGGAGACCCTACGAATACCTATAGGCCACTCGCTCTAAGGTCTGTGAACCAAAGTCACGACCCAAAACACCCGGTGCAGAAACACGCAGGATGTCTAGCCGAAATCTGCAGGTCTTCGTTTCTAAAATCTGAAGTGCCTAATGTGTGGTTCTACTCAATGTGAACGTGTGGATATGCTGCAATGCAAAATCGAACAACGTATACTCACCCAAACAATCGATGAAGCTCGTAGAAGAAGCTCCCGAAGACAGACCGTATGCGCGCAATGTTGGTATCGGCTCGTAGCTCTAGTCGAGGGCAACACGCTGCACTTCTCCGCACTCGATTTCGACCACCGTAGCACACGTAGCGTCAAGACAAAGCTCACACTCTCTCTCACGTACACAGTACGCTCACTCACAAACTTCAACTTGTTTAAAATGACAAAAGGTCCTTCATTAAGGTCAAAAAGTGATATATATACCTTACAACTTCTCAAACCCTAAAGTTCCAAAATCATCCATCTACTCCTTCTAACTATCAAAACTGGGATACAATCTGGAAACTTCTGTAAGTCCCAATATTTACAAGGTGAAAAACCGGGTTTTCCTCAATGAATGACTAATTACAAAAAATAATAATCCGCCGAGTAGTTAGATGCCATGGGGTGTGTCCAGCTTCTAACAGTGACATAGTACGATTAGCCTCTATGGAAAGACAGATACCAAGAAGCTTTATAATATGGACACAAGGAAACGATTAGAGGAGCTTTATGAAGATGAGGATGAGTCTAGTGATGAAGACTCTTCCACGGTGATAGATGAGGACAGTGATAGCACTACCAGCAGTGATGAGGATGCTGATGTTGCATTTCTTTTGATGGACAAAGAAATCTAGGAGTTTGGTTTAGTTGCATTTGCGAATGAGGTTGAAGATGAAAGTGAAGGGCCTTATGAAGTGATTGAAGGGCTGATGCAAACCAAGGTTGAGTTGTCAAAGAAGCAGGAATTGATGACACAAATGATCAGTGGAGACCTCTCAACTATGGAAAAGGATATATATTTGCACATGCTGGCTAGTTTTCCTGATTTTTTCATTACTTCATATGAAGAGATCAGAGGGTTCAAGAGCAAAGAGATGCATATAGAGCTGAAAGAAGGTGCTAAGCCAGTGCGGCAAAGGCTAAGAAGGATGGGTCAAGAGAAAATGGAATCCTTGCGAGAAGAGGTGGACAAGTTATTGAAGGCAGGGTTCATAGTCCCTGTGGAGACCACAGAATGGGTGAGTCCAGTTGTAGTCAGTCCAAAGAAGGATGGGAAGTGGAGAATTTGTGTAGATTTTAAACCCTTAAACGCAGCCACTAAGAAGAACCCATATCCTCTTCCATTCATTGATCAGATCTTGGATTCAGTGGCAGGTTATGAGAGGTACAGTGTGTGTGATGGTTTTTCAGGCTATTTTCAATTGAAGATTGCTCTTAAAGACCGCACAAAGACAACTTTCATTACGCCATGGGGTTGCTATTGCTACACAGTATTTCCATTTGGGTTGTCAAATGGACCTTCCTTCTATCAAGAGAGAGAAAATTGGGTGTTGGAACCATTCATTGGTAGTTGTGTTAAAGCTTTTATGGATGACTTCTCTGTTTATAGCAGTAGGGCTGAACACCATGAGAAGCTGCAGATGGTATTGGCTCGATATGATGAATGTGGAGGACAACTAAATCCAAAGAAATGTCATCTAGCACAGCCAAGGGTGAAGTTATTGGGCCACATGGTGTCAGAAAATGGCATTGAGGCTGATCCAGACAAGGTTAAGTCTATTATTCTTCTTCCACCACCTACGAGTACGAAGCAATTGGCAACCTTTATACACAAAGTGAAGTACATGGCAAGGTTTATTCCATTGTCTTCTTAGATTCTTTATCCATTACAACAAGTGGCAAAGCATGATCCATTGCAATGGGATGAAAACTGTGAAGAAGTGTTTCAAGAGGTGAAAGAGGTGTTAGGGGGGTTGTCAGCCATGCAGGCTCCTGATTGGAAGCAAGTGTTTTATGTAAATCCATCAGTAGGGGAGGATGCCATTGGAGCCATGCTATCACAAAAGGGGAAGGGCAGCCATTATATGAGGCGAGTGTATTGTGCAAGCCGTGTGAAGCTAGTAGCAGAGAGAAAATTCTCGGAAGTAGAGCTAGTGATGGCCAGTGTAATATTTTCTTGTCGACGATTTAGTCATTACTTGCTACCACGACCTTTTGTTTTCTTGACGAGTTATGCCATTTTGCCACAGTTAATTAATGGCACTAACATGTCAAATGTGGTCAAGAAATGGGTAATTGAGCTGCAAGAATTTGAGTGCTCTTTTCTAGTGGAAGATAGTACAAGGGCTACCCTAGCTGATTTGTTGACCTACAAGGAGAATCCCCTTATTGTTAAGGAAGAGGTGGTGAGAAAGGTAGTTGAAGAAGTGCCACAAATCAACAATGCACATGTGTTGTTCTTTGATGGTTCATACAGAAAGAGCCATGATGCGGCTTCAGGGGGTATATCACTTTATGATCCAGAGGGGAAGCTAGTATGCAAGAGAGGGTTCAAATTGGATGCTCATAGTAACAATGAGGCTGAATATGCTACTCTGGAAGCCGGATTACACATTTTTTTGAAGCATGGGGTTCGAAGGTTGAGCATAAAAGGTGATGCCTTGTTAGCGGTGAAGCAAGTGCTGGGTGTGTGGAAGAGCAAGAACACCTCATTGAAGGAAATGTGCTTCAGAATTAAAGGACTGTTAAAAAAGTTCAAAGCATGGAGCGTTAGACACATTGAACGTGCTCTTAATGGAGAGGCACATGAAGCAGCTCAAAGCATGATTGGGGAGCTATTTGTGTTGAGGACCACTTTACCTCTTTATCATGGCCGGGAAAGTTTGGCTCAAGAAGAGGAGTTTTTGCTAACAGGAATCATTCCAAAGGAGATTCATAAGTCTAAGAAGTATGGCTTTGTGCGTAGAGCATACAGGTACAAATTGATTGGTGATTTCTTATACATGAAAGGGGCTGATCTCGTGTTGAGACGTGTACCTTGGCGGGCGGAGCTTTACAGAGTGTTGGAAGAGAATCATGAAGGCGCATGTGGTGGCCATTTTTCTCTAAAGATCACCTTGCATAAGATTTTGCAAGAGGGGTATGTATGGCCTAGTTTGCACAAGGATGTTCACCATTGGTGTAGGTCTTGCAATAGGTGCCAAGCATTTGGGAAGAGAGTGTTGAAGCCAGAGCTACGAAAAACCATTATGGCGTTTGATGTGTTTGAAAAGTGGGGGATTGATGCAATAGGCCCGTTACCTATCACAAGCAGGGGAAAAAGCTATATTTTGACGGCAGTGGACTATCTTTCTAGATGGGCAGAGGCTATAGCAGTAAAACAGATCAATGCAAAGGATGTGGAAAAATTTGTGTATGATGAAATATGTTGCAAGTTTGGGGTGCCACTGGAGCTACTTTCAGATAAGGGGCCTGGCTTTAGAGATAAACTGCTAGATTTTTTATGTGCAAAGATGAAGATTAGGCACCAGCATACCACTCCTTATTACCCACAGTGTAATGGCTTAAATGAAAGATTCAATGGTGAGTTGGTACAGATTCTTTCGAAAGTGACAGAGCACCAAGGAAAGAATTGGGATTTGGAATTGCCTAGTGCATTATGGGCTTACCGTACTTCGGTGAAGATAGGTACAGGGTTTATTCCATTTCATTTGGTGTATGGAAAAGAAGCACCATTGCCTGTGGAAGTAGAGTTGCCTGCGGTCAAGATGTTAGAGAAGTTGCTTGGGCCGCCTAGTGATGCATTCGAAGAGAGGCTCTTACAGCTACAAGAGGTTCAGCTGGATAGGATGAGTGCATTGATAGGGCTTTGGCAAAGATAAATGAAAAGGTCAAAAGTAAGGGTATCAAGAAGCATGACTTGGTTTTGCGCTACAACAATAAGCTAGACAACACCTTCCAAAAGAAGTTTCAAATTAAGTGTGAAGGCCCTTTCAAGGTAGTGGAGTGTTTCCCGAATGGTACATATCAGTTGGCTAACCTGGATGGGTTTCTGCATAAGTCAAGGGTAAATGGATTGCGTCTTAAATTTTATCATGCCAGGTTGATGATGGTCGAGCAAGATGAGCTGTATGTGGATCAAGGAGTGTTGGTGAAGGATGAGGAGACTTGTGACGCTGCGAGTCTCATATCGCTTTTTGCTGCTGCTGATCATGAATGATCTAGCAGGCTAGGGGATGGGCAAATTATGTCAGGAGTTTTTTTGAGCAAGGGATTGCGCATATGTACATACACATGCATGGTGCATCCAAGAAAGGATTACCCAATTTCCATAGCCAGGTGGTTATGTGGGGCCCACGTGTGTACAGGTAGGACAGGGTGTACATAGTGCAGCGATTTTCACTATTATCAGTACCAGTGTGTTTTTTCTACAATAAGGAGGAGTTGGTAGTGCATAAAACTTCTCGAGGAAGCTATCCGCGGGCCGACGACATGAGGTAAGCAGGTGCGTCAGATGGCATCGAGTGGCAACAGGAGGCCGAACGGGGTCAATACTTGCACGCGGAGAAGTACGAACACGACGTGGGTGTTTTCTTGTGATGCTTATGCAGAAAGGTCATCATGAGGACCACTTTTTGGGGCCACTTCACGTGGTTGCGGGAAACGTTATTTGGAAAATCTGAGTGCCAGGTGTGCGGATGATGCAAAAAAGGTGACAACTATGCACTGCGAGGTCAGTTTTTGGCCTGTTCGGGGTCCGTTTGAGGTCATCTAAAAGGCCAAGGGTGCCCAACTAATAAAGCTAAGTGTGGGAACTGAAAAAACTGAGAGAAGACCAGAAAAAACGTGGAGAAGAGAGGAGGAACAGCCGCAGGTGTGTTTTTGCTCATTTTGGAGCTTGTTTTGGTCGTAAACTGCTCATCCGAGGTCGGATTTGAGCACTTTGACATTGTAGACTGGGGTTTTGGGCCGTTCCAGACGCGATGGCGCTGTCCATTTTGCCAAATTCCTCACTATTTTTCTGCTTTTTTGGCTGTTTAAGTTTTTCCTATGAGCGAAGCTTCTGCTCCAATTTGTGATTGTATCTGGTATCTTTTACCCATATTGTGTGAGCTATTTGCCCCATTGGTGTTGGCCCAAGATCAATTGTATCTAAACATAAAAAATTCTCCTCTTTTGAGCTGAGATTTTTGGGTGTGTGTGTGTGTGTGTGTGTGTGTGTGGAGTAGGCAAGTGGATAGTCTCTCTCCTCTCACTCCAGAGGTGTGTTCCCAGTCTCGGCCAGGTGTGTTGTGTAAGCCGAGTGGTGTCCCATAGTGTGTGTGTGTATATCCTTCTAAGAGTGTGTGTCGGGTCGTTATAGAGGCACTGTGTGTGTTTTCATCCCGCTCACAACGTTAGCTGATGAGTGGAGCTCAAGTGGATGCTCCTCATCCATGGACGAGGAAGAGAGTTCAAGTGAAGAGACTGATAGCACTCTCGAAGTCATGGGGGTCACCATAAAGGAAACTACCTCATCACAAGACAACCCAAGGATCCAAATGGAGAATGTGTGGGATGTCAGCCTAGAGAAGGTGTTATCCAATGATATAAAGGAAGAAGAAATGGAGGGTTATGTAAATGTTCTCAAGAAGCATGTATCATTGTTTATTTCTGATTACACTCACATTACAGGTGTCACTGCAGTGAAGCATCATATCCATCTAAAAGAAGGGAGCAAGACAATAGTACAAAAACTAAGAAGATTAGGAGTTGTGCAACAAAATGCACTATTTTCCGAGGTGAAGAGACTCTTAGAAGCAGGATTCATATACCAAGTAGAAGATTCAGAATGGGTCTCCCCAGTAGTGGTGAGGCCAAATAAGAATGGTAAATGGCGAGTATGCGTGGATTACAAGCCACTAAATGCTGCAACAAAGAGGGACCACTTCCCTCTCCCATTTCAAGATGAGATTCTAAATGAAGTAGTAGGCCACGAGCGATACACAGTGTGTGATGGCTACTCCGGCTACTTTCAAATACGCATTGCAGAGGAGGACCAGAAAAAGACTACTTTCATCACACCGTGGGGCTGTTTTGCATTTCGAGTCATGCCTTTTGGTCTCACCAATGCTCCAACCACCTTTCAACGATTCATTAATATGGTCTTCCAACCTTACTTTGGTAAATCCATAAGGGTAGATGACTTTTGTATTTATAGCTCCAAAAGTATGCATCTCGTCAAGATTGATGAAGGATTTACTTGTTTAGCTAAGCTGGGTGGACAACTAAACAAGGAAAAATGTCACATTGGGGAAAGCAAGGTTACACTATTGGGGCATGTAGTGTCCACTGATGGAATCGAGGTAGATCCTGAAAAGATAGAAACATTGCTAAATCTACCTTCCCCAACTTCCATCAAACAATTAATCTCTTTCTTGCAAAAGCTAAGATATGTGAGTAGATTCATACACTTACTCTCCCAAGTGATATTTTCTCTACAACAGCTGACTCGTCAAGAGACGCTTGTTTGGAGTGAAGAAAGTGATCGACATTTTAGAGAGATAAAAAAAATGTTAGGGTCACTCCTTGTAATCCTCCAACCTTGTTGCGAAGAAACACTCTTTGTAAACCCTAGTGTGGGAGAAGAGGCCATTGGTGCCGCCCTCCTACAAAAAGATCCAAAAACATTCTTTATGAGGCATGTGTATTTTTCTAGCCGCCTCATGGAAAACACGGAGAAGGCCTACACCTTGATGGAACAGCTAGTGTTAGCCCTCATGTTTGTGGTAACCAAATTTCGGCCATACTTGCTGCCAAATAAGTTTGTAATTATCACTGTGGAGGACATGTTTCCCTATGCACTACAACATATGGAAATCTCTGACAAAATAGCAAAGTGGGTGGTGCGACTTCAAGAGTTTGATTATACAATACAGGTTGAAAGAACAACTCGAGCATGCTTAGCTGACATTTTAACAAACAAGTGTTATGAAAAAGTTTTCCATTTGAAGAGAAAGGAACTTCCACCACCTCCAACTCTAGAGGCTATGGTCAATGCTTATAGCCTCTACTTTGATGGAGCATACAAGAGAACCAAGGATAAGGCAGCTGCAGGCATTGTGGTCTTCTCTCCATTGGGAGAGAGGATCCATGGTGAAGGGATCACTCTAGAAGATGTCCACTCCAACAATGAAGCAAAATATCAAGCTCTAATTCATGGACTTTGTTGGTGCCTGGATAATTCAATTGAGAGATTAAATGATTTTGGTGACTCCATGCTCTTGGTAAGGCAAATGCAAGGTACAAGAGCTTGCAAAAATGCCAGTCTCTTGACTAAAATGAGAGAAGCCAAAGCTCTTATGAGGAGATTTAGGGAGGCACAAGTACATCATGTGCCAAGAGACCAGAACAAGGATGCAGACCACCTAGCATCATCGAAGTTAAATGAGTCAATAGTGGGAGCAGTGTCCATCCAACTTCCACTTCAGCAAGGCAAGGAGGACTTAGAAGATATTATGCACATTCTGGAGCAAGGAGAGGCTCCTAAACACTTGAATGCAGGAGAAAGGCAATGGTTAGCTAGGAAGGCTACCAGGTATCGCATAGTAAATGATAATTTGTACTGCCTTGGTAAGGATGGTTTGCTTAGGAGAGTGCCTTTGAAGAGTGAAATTGAATAGATTTTAAAAGCTTGTCACGATGATGTATGCGGAGGACACTTTGCACACGACATCACTAGTAGAAAGGTTCTACAAGCTGGGTTTACTTGGCCAAGTCTTCATCGTGATGTCAAATACTAGTGTCAAACATGTGATGAATGTCAAAAAGCAGGACCACGACGGCTCATAGCTGAACCTCAGAACCCAATAAAGGTATATGGGCCCTTTGAGAAGTGGGGAATTGATGCCATAGGGCCTCTACCACGCACTCAGTCAAGTAAAGAGTACATCATTATGGGAGTAGACTACATGACTAGATGGGCTGAGGCTATGCCAACCAATAGAATTACTGTTAAGGATGTGAGTCAGTTCATCTTTGACCACATATGTTGACGGTTTGGCACTCCTCTTGAAATACTATCTGATAGAGGACCAGGCTTTAGAGCAGACTTGGTAGGAGAACTCATGCAGAAGCTAAATATTCAGCATCAACACTCTACTCCTTACTACCCTCAGTGCAATGGCTTGGTGGAGAAGGTAAATGGAATCATTTGCAAAATTCTCACCAAATAGGTACATGCCAGGCGCCAAGATTGGGATAAACACCTAAATGGATCTCTATGGGCCTAGAGAACCTCCTTCAAAATCGCATTAGGGTACACACCCTTTCATTTGGTTTATGGAAAGGAGGCGCTTTTGCCCATTGTAGTGAAGTTAACAAGTCTTTGAATATTGGGTAGCCAGGTAGGCTCTCAAAAGGAGAAAGTACATCAAAGGATCATGGATCTAGAGAGGCTGCAATTGGATCATGAAGAAGCCATCAACCACTATTCTCAAGAAGCAGAGAAGCGCAGAGAAAATTTCAACAAAAAGCTAGCATCTAAAGACATCAAAAAGGGATCTCTGGTGCTTCGATATGACAATCGCTTCGACACTCGTAAGGATGGAAAGTTTCTTTTTCGATGGGAAGGCCCGTTCTTGGTTACCAAAAAGTTCAAAAATGGCTCTTACAGACTTCAAGACATTGATGGTAAAGTGCACAAAACCAGGACAAAGTAGGCTAGAGGCATAAATACCTCTAGCCAGGTTTAGGGGCGCTATGATCCGAGCCTATCAAAAATTTTTTGTTTACTATATTTTGTTGGTTTTCCCTACTTGTAGAGGTTCACAATAAAAGAAACAGTGAGAACAACCTCTTGGAAAAATTCAAAAAATGACTTGATGGGAATTTTTCCTTGACTAGTTCACATGAGGTGAAAGGTAGAACCTAGTTGATAAAGGGAAGGGAAAATATGTAAATGTGAAAAGAAAAGATATGATGTGTTTGTGGATCCATGCACCCATGATACAAGGGTCATGAGGGGTTCATATCATCATGGCTTTGGAGCCATATGATGATTCAAACAGATGGGACCCAGGTGGAAGACCTAGTGAAGGAAGGAAACAGGCACATGATTTTTCTGGATTTTTAAAAAATACGTCCACTCCGATCCAAGAAACGTTGTCTTCATCAAAGTTGTAGCTTATGAGCTGGAGATTCTGACCATATTGTTTTTATAATTTTTGCAGCTACGGTCTAGGAAATATGGCAAAAATGGTGGACGCCAGTTTTTTCAACTGTGGTGGAGACCACCCCCTCTACCTTTTCACACACACCCTTCCTTTTCCACATTGAGTCCTTCTCTAAAAATTAGCCATTAGTCTCCTGACCCTCCCCTCCTTCCTCCTCTCTCACAAGCTCATAAAACCATCACAAATTCCTCTTCTAATCACCTCTCAAATCATGCTTAATCTTGTTGTAATTCATAAGTTTTCATTCAACCCCTTTCTATTATTACTAGATATGCATTGATTTTATGTAGATTCTTTACATTTTAAAATAAGGAAGCTCTTGGACTCAAGCTATGGAGGAAGGAGTACTGAAGAGAACACAAGTGATGATGGAGCCAATTAGTTGCAAATTGGTCAAAAAATCACTTGGAAGGAGCTTCTTCATTGGTGGAACGTCCCTAATCAAGCTTCATTTGTACAAGTTGCACTTGGATCTTAACCTCACTCCTAATAACTCTCTTGCCTATATAAAGAGGTCCCCCCCTTTTGTAATTTCAAGTCTCCCTCAGCCTCATTGAGTCTTTGTATCACTCATCATGAGCCCATAAAGCTCATTCATTCACTCTATTCTTGCACATTCTAGAGTGCAAATTGTTTTATGCTAGTAACCCCCCCTCCTCTCACTTATGTTAATTAAAGAGAGATCTTTTATGTGTGTGTGAGAGTGCTTGATGTGATTTTGGCCAAATCTTGAAACGTTGTTTAGTAATCTACATGTTGTTGGTGTTGGGAGTGCTTGAAGTTATCCATTCCTTGTACACACATTGAGGTTAATTCTTCATTCATAGTGATAGCTCGCTCTCTCTCTCTCTCTCTCTCTCTCTCTCTCTCTCTCTCTCTCTCTCTCTCTCTCTCTCTCTCTCTCTCTCTCTCTCTCTCTCTCTCTCTCTCTCTCTCTTTGCGTAGCGGTCCTAGTCCACGCTTCCAAGACTAGGTGGTGCCCTCATCTCATTTCCCTTGTGGCGCAATGGAGTTTGTTTTGGTGTAGAGGCCACCATTCCAAATTTCCTTCGTCAGTGTGTTCTTATCTTTAGTAGCTCTCCCAAAGTGATTCTGCATTGAATTGGTCTTGACATAATGGATTGCAAATTAGCCACATCCAAGGTTTGTTTTGCCTATTTAGTTTTGTTCTGTAAACCATTGAATTCTCCTCATTCTCACCTAGGTAAGAAGGTAGTGTTCGCAGTATACCAGCTTTTGTAGAGCCTAACTGCTTTGATTCCCAATCTCCATACAAGGACTATTCATCTAATTTCATGGGTGGCCTATCTAGCCAAACTTCTTCAATTGGCATCTTTTGCTTCCCTAAATCGCTCCCACTATCAGGAACTATTGGTTTAGGTGGTTGTGTGTCATCATTCTCCAAGGTTTCCAACTCACACTTTGCTTGAGCTTTTTCTCTAATGGTTTTGGTCTCAAGTTCCGCTGGTTTTCCTATGACTTTCAACTCAAGTCTCTATTTTTCCAGCATGGTTTGCATGATTTGCACCAAGTTTTTGTAAGCTTCTAATTTGGCTCCTTCCATATCAGGTGTTGGATAGTTTTTTCATTTGGTTTCCAAAGTTTGAACGACTTTTAATCTAGCTTGGAAGGCTTCCAAGGCCATGTTGATTAGTTTGTAAATTTTATCGACCAGTAATCATCCAATAGATTTTCCTTTAGGCTCCTTAAAGTCTGCTGAAAGAATTTGCATATTTTCCTCTAGCTACTTCCGAATCCTCCCTTCAATATCCTTTTGTAGTTTGTGTCTCTTGAGTCCGTATTGTTTGCATCTTTCTTTTTTGGAGTTTTTGGAGGAATTGTTGGATTTGTTAGGTCCTCTTGCATTTTTCTATTTTCTCCCTTTGGATTGTGCTCTAGTCACTAGTCAAATAGGAATTGGAGGTTCCCCTTCTAACAAATTACTCAAACTACATTTATAGCGGTCTTGAAGACCGTTTGTTTGTTGGATTCATAGGGTAGTCTTCAGGAAAGTTTCCACCCTTGCATTTACAAACTCCACAGTATGCCTCTATAGATCTCGCATTCTTATCTAGTTCCAGACAGACGTTCTTCCAATGGTCATCCATTCCATAGTTATGGAATTTTTTGGTTTTTGGTATGGGCATTGGCTTGATCATAGGTGGTCTAGATCCCTTGTTTGCAATGAAGTAAACATGTTCCATATCCACAGGTGCTTGATAAATTGGCTCTACAAGGGCTGATGTCAGTTGATATTACCACTCTTGTTTTATCCCAATTGTTACTAAACTTTTTTCAGGGTATGGAGTAACAAAAGTATGTTCATCCACCTATCCCTCAAGAAATATATACTTGACTGATATAGAATTATTCCCTGGGGGTGGTGGTTGTTGGCTTAATATTGCTTGTGGCCACTCTATATTCATTGTTGACACTCTTTACATTGGTGCCACATTTGGTGGGTATCCATACATGGGTTGTCCTTGTGGCCTCATTGGCACATACTGGACATTTCCATCATATTTGGGCTCGGAGTAGCACTCTTTGGTCTCATGATTTATCCATTTTTCTTCAATTCACAACTTTTCAATTGTCTTTGTTGTCCCATAGTTCGTCCCTGATTTGGTCCCTCTCTCGGGCCTCTCATAGGCATCCTTGCATAATGGTCTTCATATCATTCATGTATTTAAGCATGTCCTCTTTATCATTGGTGATAGCTGCAACGGTTGGTCCTACTTGTGTTGGTATGGTGGATGTAGTTCACTCGCAATGTATATCTTTAACTCTGCTCTCCTCATTGAAGATCTCACTATTATCACTCAAGTTGATCGCATGCAGACTGCACGCTTTCCAAGTCACGTGTTTCTTGCTATACAAAAGCATGCAAATATTTGTCTACTAATCCCTCTAACAACAGTGAGACAAGTCTTTCCTTAGTTGGAATCTCCAACTCCAGAAATTTGTCTATATATTGTCTCATTTGGCTCACACTATCTCTTGTAGTTTCTCCTTGTTTTTGTTTAAAAGTATAGATTTGTGCCACTGTATTATGCTTTATTCCCATTTTAGAACACGTGGCAACAAATCTCATTTGCCAAAGTTGGTAAATGGGTTATTGATCCAGGAGGTATAGTCTAGAACCAAGTTAGAGCTTTTCCCTCTAAGGTCATTCCAAATCCCTCAAACTATTTTTGGAAGTCGATTATGCGCTCAGCTCTCAAAACCTATCTAAAGTTGGATAAATGGTCATATGGATCCCTTAATCCACTGTATTTTTTGACCCATTTTTGGAAGTCTGGTGGTGTGACTCTACGACTATGATCAACACCCACTTTTTATCTTCTAGCTAGTCTTTTTCCCGTTAAACTTTCAAACCAATTGTTTGGTAGATGTGACTCATGTGGACCTCTCCTTGTCTTAGTGTCACCCATTCTTTCCCCATTGTAGGTGGTTCCTACTTTTTTATCCTGGTTCAATCATTGAGGTGGCTGCCTTGGTTGTACTTCCCCATTGATTAAACATGTTATCATAGGCTCTATCATTTGGTTCTACATTCTGTTTAGTTTCATGTACTGTTTTCGTAATCACTTCTAGGATTGAATGTCCTTGGTATTTAGTCTACTCAATCTCCTTCAGAGTCATCATAACAAAATCATTGTTATAATAATCCCTAAAGAGATGGACCTATCCTTGTCTTAGTGTCACCCATTCTTTCCCCGTTGTAGGTGGTTCCTGCATTACTATCCTGGTTCAATCATTGAGGTGGATACCTTGGTTGTACTTCCCCATTGATTTAACATGCTATCATAGGCTCTATCATTTGGTCCTACATTCTGTTTAGTTTCATGTACTATTCTCATAATCACTTCTCGGATTGAATGTCCTTGGTATTTAGTTTGATCAATCTCCTTCAGAGTCATCATAACAAAATCATTGTTATAATCCTTAAAGAGATGGACCGGTAGTTTTGCTAAGCCCTTTTCCTTGATCTTGAAAACATACAATATCTTCAAAGGTGTCAATTGTCTTGGTTTGGCATGGGTAGTCCATATCACATCTATAACATTGTTGGATTCCCAACAATAAACTCCAAGCATGGGGTTATGCGTGGGTGTATGTTTCAAAGGTCTGGTATCTATCAAATCATATCCTTCTAATTTAAGCATAGATGATAGGAGGTCCTTCTTTCACAACGTCAACCTCCAATCCCCATTTGTCTAATGAATCAAGATCCTATATCTTAAGGTATTGCACCCTATTTCGGTCCATATAAAAGTTGTCTTGTTTGTTTTCCCTAACCTCTTCTTCAAACTCAATGGTATGGACATCTATCTTCACTACAAACTGCTTGTTAGGATTTAGCTAAATCTGGGCCTCATACTTGTTTGTTTTGAATAAGGTCAAGCCTTATGTTTGAACTTGAGAGAGGTCCCACCTGCTGATTGAGTTGAAAAGGAAGACATCTTGGAGCATGAGTCTAAATAAGTGTCTGACACTTCCTCCAGAACAGTTTCTAATGGTCTAACTTGGTTTACACTCTCTTCCGTGGATGCTCTACTTCTATTCTCCCCAAAGGTACCCAAGTTTCCTAGAACTCTACCAGATCTTAAGTTCATATATGGGCTCACACAACTTAATTGAATAGATACTTCAAACCTAGGAAGTTGTCCTTGGTTTCACATATAGTGCTTCCACTCCTTATCTTTCCTTTTTTGCAAAGTCATAATTCCCTACACACAAGCACTTCAAACCGTATGTGATTCCACAACTGTCAATCTGAAGTCACAAAATATCTCAAATCCATTTTTCCAAGTAATGGGCACACCCAACATTTTCTAGCTATGAAAATTTACTCTAGCTATCTTAGCCATGCCTAAGATTTTTGCACCTATCTCTAGAGATGATTTCAACTTTTATCACTTGGATGTGATTCCCACAACCTTACCACGATAGCCCTGGTGTCAAAATGATTTTTTTTAATACTATTTTAGCATATTTTTGGCCAATGTGACTTGGGTTGGTTTCTACATGTGGTTTCAAGCTTGTACAATGAGTTTCACAAAGTTTGAACAATTTACCAGTGTTTTGTCACCCTTTTTGATCCCGTAGTCAAGGTTTTTAGTTTTCTTGATGTTTTTACTCTTGCACATATCCACATTTGATGAAACTTTCTTGGGAGTTGTATTATGGTCTAAATAAACCCTGTGAGTTGATAATTTGGAAAAATACCCTCTTTGGAGATATTTCTATCTTTGGCTTGCCTAAGATAAATATCTACCACATTACGACATTTTTCATTTTTTACCTCACAGATTGAGTTTCCCACAAGTTTTAGGATTTATCCACACCCTGGTTTCCACTTTTAGTCAAATTTGACTTTTTCTTGTTAATTTTCTCTGAAGTCTATAATTTTTTTTCAATTTTGGGCTTGACTAAGTGTTTTAGTGATCCAAATGTTTCCAAAATTAAAGGGAGTAGTCTACTCAAGTTGGTTTACCACCTTGCAAGTCCAACTTTGTAGTATCAGTCTCAAAAACCCCCTATCTATCTTTGAAAGGCCTAAGATAGATTTGACAATTTTTATGGTTTTCTTAGTGCACCTCAATTAAGATGCAATCCTGATGATTTTCTACTTACCCTACTCCTACTGAACATGGAAAAATAGTATGGAAATTGAAAACTTCAACCTTCAATCTAAAATACTTACTCTTTACTTAGGTGATGCCCTTATCGACCACTAGCTCGTCCCAAGAACCCTCCACCTAGTCCGTCCTACTAACTAAAGCTCCTCAGTCCTTACCTAGTATCCCATCTCTCAAGAACCTCTCGGTCATGATAAAGTAAAAAAATGTGCTACTTTAGGAAGTAATGGAAATTTAAGTGGATGCTTTGGGTTTTTCTCTAGTCTAGGTTGCCTCGTCCCCAGAAATGATGCCAAAGTGTCAGTCTGTTGTCAAGCCTCACCATTTTGATGCTAGCAAAGAGAGAACCACATACATAAAAATTCTCAATCTGTGGGACGTAGCTGACCCAACTAGTGCATGGAGGCTAGAAGAGAAATCTAACCTCTCAAAAACCCCAAGTCTAAGTGATTTCTACCTAACTCGGTCTCAAATATGTGTCACACATCAAAAGCTACTTTCCTTACTGCAAGCTTCTCCAAAAACATTTGTGTAGCTATACGAGACTCTGAATGCAGCAAAACTTAATGCTTAGCATGAGAAGAGTAACCTCAACACTCTCATGTGCTCAAATGTCATTTATGACATTAAAAAATAATCACGCATAAGATAAACAACCTACTTTAGGTCAGTTTTCTTTGGCCTTCAAAGCACTCTATGGCTTCCTCTAGATGTGCTCTATTTATTCCTAAGGTCAAAAACTAGTTTTGTTGCATGTATTGTGCATAGGGAGCAAAAACAACTCGTAGACGGGCATGACTAAAAAAAAATTTTTATTGCAAGAAACTTATGTTACATGAAAGAGATTTCACATGTGAATGCGTTGGTATGCTTGGAATAGCAATGCAACACCATACAAGAGAGACACAAAGGGTTGAAGAAAAAATAGACTCATAGTAAGCTTCTGCATTGTACGCTTACTTCCATTATCTAAAAACTTAGGTTCAAAATTACAAAAGTTGTCTTTTTATACCTTAGCCAAGGTTTATGAATGGATTCCTAGATAATTGGGCTCAATGAGAAGGCTAAGAACTGCATAAATTTACAAATTTGGAAGTGTACTCATTGGCAACAATCAATAATTACAACAAATTTGGACTTTGAGGGGTTTCTCATTAATAAAAAGGGGTTTAATACAATCAATTGGGATTAAAAAACGAGAGTGATTTCCCTTCAATGCTCTTTTTTTTGCTTTGTTAGCTGAGCAGCTAGCTTGAGAACAAGGAGCTTGTTAAGTGGTGCATATCCATTGTGGTTAGTGGAGATGGGTTGAAGATGAATCTTTTCATTACTGGATCCTCCAATCAATCGATCAACACTATCCCTTAAAAAATGAAGGCATATACATTCCTTGTGTGGCTTCAACTACAAATAGAAAAATAGTTTTAGTGGAAGTTTTTGCTAATAGGCTACACAATTGCTACTAACTTTTATGCTTTAAAAACTTCTCAACGAGTGTGAATGGGAAGCATTGGAGCACGTACAATTTTGCATGTTTTCCTTGTGTCAAGTCAATGTGTCCTAAACGTTCATGTATATTCTAGTCTTGAAAGAAGACAAGCCTTGGAGGCATCCATGTGCAAAGCTCCATGTATATTCTAGTCTTGAAAGAAGACAAGCCTTGGAGGCATCCATGGGCAGAGCTCTGAAATTTGAAAGACGACTTTACTTTCCTTTTAAAGGCCATAAAGAAACTCCCCTTTTCAAAATAAAAACAGAATCCTCACTATACGTGAGCTCTTGTATTAAAATTAAAATGCTATGAGGGCCACACCAGGGATCGTTGACTGCACCATCTCGAAATGGATACACCACCATTCTTGACATTCCTCCCACTTGAGACTGACACCAGGACAAGAGTCTCCTCTTGCTCTTCGATGGGGGTGTTAACATTCACTTTTTATCATAATAATCCCTTTACCTAAAAACACCTTTCCTTATTGGTTTAACTTTTCAATCAAAGTTAAAAAGCTAAACTTGGATTCAACCTTCCAAGGGCATTTAGTGGGAGTTCTCGATAGTTCACCCTTGGTGAGAGTTCTCTATAATTCACCCTTGGTTCAAGGTCACTAACGCTTTCCCCCCCGGCTATGACCAAGCACAA
The DNA here is from genome assembly GCF_014529385.1 of Adiantum capillus-veneris. Classification (NCBI taxonomy): domain Eukaryota; kingdom Viridiplantae; phylum Streptophyta; class Polypodiopsida; order Polypodiales; family Pteridaceae; genus Adiantum; species Adiantum capillus-veneris. The sequence continues at coordinate 148,369,024 of NC_140937.1, read as the reverse complement.
CTATCAGTGTGTTCCGCTAAGATGAATGTATATATTAATTACATGAATCCCTCATTTTCAAGTTTTATCTCCACTCCATAGATTGGAATCAATTCCATCATTCTTGATTTAACTTAATGTAAAACATAAAACTGGGTTCAACTTTCGACGAGCAAGTTAACCCTCCAGAATCCACCCTCCACTAAATGCACCTTTCCAGTGTAGTACTTTGATACCAAAAAATAGTATTCCAATCATGTAAAACCAAGAATACATTTCAAGCATTTGAAAGCAGCATGAAAATTGTTGCATACCCTTGCAAGTGTGCATTTATCGGGTCGTTCCCACCTTTTTCCTTTTTTTGAATATTTTAATTCCTTTTTTGTTTAGTATTATTGAAGTTATCTATGTATCTTTCAAGAAATCACATTTACTTCTCCATGTATATCCCTATCCTCGTCCTAGGACATGGGTATCTTGTCTCCTCCACCACGTGCAGAGGTGCCGCCTTTACACAATGTCATTTTAAAGCGCGTTCTTTAATAATTGTTTTTGTAATTGGTCATTATGTGGCCATGAAAGGATTGGTCTGTATTTTAGGGTTGTTTTCAAAGGTCGCATCACATGCAGGTTGTTTGTTGGTTCTCGTTGCCATTCCCATTTGGATGTTGTTGATTTTGGTGGTAGGTCCACTTCGGATTTTGACATCCATTTGCACTTGGTGAACCCGATTGAATCTTGAATGGGTCGATATAAGTTTTGGCATCATGTTGGTTTAGCTTTATTGCTATGGACACTTGAAAATCTACTAAGCAGTGAGGTCAAGGATCGAGTCATAAGCATTGTCTTTGAAATCCATAGTTGAGTTGCTTTTGATGCCATGATGGATTTTTTAATCCAAACTTGGGTAGTTTTGTTTGCCATATTATTGACAGGTTGTCGAGGTATAGAATCAAGCAATTTGCCCGCTATTTCCTACTCACTTGAATCTTTCTGCTCTTCCCAGATGTGGTCTATCTGCATAAATGGCGTAACATAAGATTGATCTTTCAAGCAGTAAATGAAGCATGTAATCATGATCCTAGTGACTCTAATTGTTTGGGTTTCCTTGGATCATGTACTCCCTTGGGGTGCTTTGGGCAGTTCCTGACATGATACTTTTTTTTCTCAATGATGTTGATTGATTGCTAGCTTGGTCTATTTCACCTACTTACTAACACACCTGGCTCACCCGCATACCTTGGTGACAAGAACTTCATAACCTGCCTAGGGTTGGGTTTAATTTTGATTGATAGCCTTGGATTTTTTCTCCTAGATAATAAAATTGATATTAGTTATGAGTTCTGGCTCATGTTGGTTGAGAACATTGCTGGCTCCTTATGCCTTCATCGAGCTTTTTTTTAGAGAAATTTTGATCCTTTACTTATGAAACTAATAGAGATATATGACATGGTAGTACCTGTGTATATTCAGTTGTGATATAATTTACCTGGCTTGGACATTGGGGTTTATAGACCCATGTAAACTTTTTGTGATAGTAAATAAATATGCCATGATAAGCTCCATTAATGGGACTAATGGTGTTAGGATTACACTTGGGAGACTTTGGGATAATTTGAACTTGGGTTGGTACTGATGTTTTAGATTGCATATAAAAAACCGGGGATCACTTACATTGTTGATATTGAAATCTACTCATGTGGTATGAATGAGATATTTTTTTGAGTTTTGTACTATAGTCATTAGGCCCTACTTTTGGGATTGGTTACAAACATTTAGCAAAAAATCTCCCCTTTGGCAATTATTAAGCACTTAGGTTCTTAAATTACCTTGCTAGTACTAATTAGTTAAGAGATTATGACTTTGACACCTCTCTTGATTTTTCATTTCCTGTATAAACATGTAGAATTGTAAACTAAGAATAGTTTGTCCAAAATACTTCATTTCTTAACTGCTTTGGGTTAAAAGATTGGGTAAGACACTTGGATCAGAAGGGATGATTGCCTTTTGATCAAAAATTAATCTATTTAAATAAATATGTATAAATTCCTTAAAAGAATAGGGTTATTACTAAACCTTAATTATTATCTATGACCTCATTTGGGTCTGAAGGAGTGATGACCTTCAAATCACAAATTAAAACAAACTAAAAGAAATTAAAAGTGACACTTTACACTTAATCATGAGGGATAATGGCCTCCTGATTATAAAAAACAGGGATAGCTTCATATCAATTGTGTTGTGAATGGATACTTGCGGATATTTTGCACTAATTGGATGGTAGGTAGAAGTTAAAAAGGTTTTAAGTAGGACATGGATAACAATTGTTAGGGTTCGTTGGCGCCTGTAAAACATATTCAAGGCTAATGAATCTGTTGTCTTGTTTATATGGATGCAGGTGAGGACTCTATCTTTACTTAGGATCTTTTTGACTTTGCTATTGTTTGTCACCATCAAACTTGGCCTCCGTCACTTTAGTATCAATTGTTCTTAACTATCTTATGTACAAAATCACTAGAATGATACCTCCTTCTCACTATGATGTACAAAAATGAATGAAAGACCGAGTCGTTGTGCTAATCCTTTTCCTTTGTTTAAAGCCAATTGTCTTTTGAATTGATCGGTTCTTTTATGTATAAGTATTAGTTTAAAAATAGCAGCAGATAAAATTTCCTAATTGTTTACTATCACTTTCAACATGCTGACCCATGCATACTTGTGCCTTGTTGGTCAATTGAACCACCTCCTTGCATGCCTTGTTACATACTATCGGCCACAAAATCATCCACACACACTTTCCACTCACCCTTCTCTCTCTCTCTCTCTCTCTCTCTCTCTCTCTCTCTCTCTCACACACACACACACACACACACACACACACACACACACACACACACACACACACACACACACACACACACACACACACACACACACACACACACACTTTCAAGGATGATTAACATTTTTAAAAAAAAGAAAAAACAAAAATAAATGTATTCAGGAGGGGACTTTGACTATCGTTCACTTTTCCTACCTTTGAGAAAAGAAAGAGATCTTGAATGGCTGATTGGCCAAAAAAATAGAGTGATCCTCAGCTTCATTTTGAGACAATTCTAAAACCTCCTCAAACCAAGTAAAATTCCCTAAAACCTGCAAAACCCATTGCACTCAATTGAAAACCCCAAAATCCCTAAGCTATTTGAATGTCTCGTGAGCATCAAATTGAAAACCACAAAATTTCATTGGACTCGATCAAAAAATCCTAAAAACTCAACTCAAAAACCCTCTTGAGCTAGTTAAAAACCACAAACCCAATCAAATACTTTCATCAAACCTGAAGGAACATCCTTCAACCTCAGCCAAAGACTCCTTAAACACCTCCGATTGAACCATCGAGTGGGTCAAATTTCTACTATGACTCAAAACCCTTTGTGCTCTAGCTTCAAAATCTCGGACATGTTTGAAAAACCCAAGAAAACTAGTCAAAAAACTCCCTGAGTCCCAATTCAGAACTAGTTTTCACATAAATCTTGCCTTTAGTGCATATTAAATAGCTTTAAATCTTGGCTAGATTTTAAGCTTGTCTTGAAGAAACTCGGTGAAGTTTTACAAGCTTTAGTGTACATATGGAAAAAAGCTACCAATTTTGACCTAAATGCTGGGAGACTTTCTAGTTTGTGTTTGTTTGGTGGATACCAGCATATTCAGGCATATGCACACCAAACCCTGTAAACACTCTATTGTTTCAAAGAAAGCCATGTAATTCAACTTAGGATGAGTTGTAATCATGATGTAATTAGACAATACCCTTTTTACTCCTCTGAGTCTATACCCTTGTAAGAGGCCGGATGGTCGTGGGAAAGCCCCCTTAACTTTTAAAGTCAAAACCCTTAGTTTTGAAGGACATTTATCATTAGTTTGGAAGAATAAAAAGCATGCACTATGGAGGCTTCTTCTTGCTTCAACTTGTAATCTTCTTTTCTCCTGAGCTGGTAATCAGAATTAGTTTCCAAATAGCACATTGCGTTCCTTGTCTCTTGCTCTACAATCTAAGTGTAATCATTTCCAATTCTGTTGTGGTTCGCGATGCATTGTTTGTGAGCTGAATGCATTGATTTGGAGGTTAAAATGGTTGTTTTTTGATGTTTTGACCACGGATAAGTGTTTCTATGCTTATGGAAGACCTTTCCAAGTACTTCTGTTTCAATTTTTGCACATTTTTTGTGATGGATCGGGATTTATGTACCTTCCCAGATGGTGACAAAACTTGGTAGGATTGAGACCTTGAGTGTTGTGATACGTGTTCTTAAGTTTCTTGGCGTTTCGGATTTGTTTGGATGCCGGAAAGGCGTGATGACCTAGAGTGGTGAGATTGGACGCATACTGATTGTCTGACTGGGAAGTGGTTGATTTGGTTGTGTCGTAGAATGAGTAGCCCCTGATTTCACTTTGGTGAGATTGACACTCTCATTAAGTCTTTGTGCCCCATCCCGAGTCGCTTCCTTGCATATTGACATTATGTTAGTACAAAAGAGCTATGTTGCAGATGTCCATCGTGGCGACCGGATAACAATGGCGCCGTTGTCGGGGAAACCGATCCTTAGGTGGTGAGTGACTTAGTGTACAAAAACAAAAAAATATCCCTTCAAGCTTTTGATACCCGTTCCGCTTACACATAGAGAGTGAAGCAGCTAGACGTAGGTTTAGTGCTTGATAGAGACTAGAGTCCGTGACTAGCCAGTGCTATTCCTTAAGAGCAAAGAAAGCTGTGAGTGAAGTACAAGATAGTATTTCGTTCTTTGATTTTTCACATGCTTGGAAAGGGCTGTTCCACCACACACTTTGTTGTTATTTTAGTATTCTTAAGTTCAGTTATGTTTGCAGATTCATTTCAGTTTATAGGAGTAGGTTAGGAAAAAAATTACACCATCATTTGGGGCTCAAAGGATCGAGGGAAAAACTATCAAAAACCTTATTTTGGTGTTGAAGACCATAACTCTAAAAAGTTGAAGAAGTGATGGTCAGAGCTTCAAAACTAGACCAAACCCAGCAAAATTTTCAAGAAGGGGATTAAAAAACTGGCTGAAAAAGACTGTGCTAAAAACTTTCACATTGCCTGTCCAACATGGATCGCGATCCATGTAGCTTCCGGGCAAAATGTACTGAAACTATTTCCTTTACTTAGAACAGGTTCTCAAGAATCAGAAACTTGAGTTTGGTCAGAAATAGAGTGCTAAAAGATTAGAAAAATCAAAATATTGAAGTAAGCAAAGCAAACCCTTGAAAAAAGGAGAAAACAATGAAAAACTGAACTTTTACTTGTCCAAATTCAAAAAAGGATGAGAATTGGGATCAACTAGAAGCATGGAATCAACAGAACAGAATTTCATTTACATATGCTTCCCAACATGGATCGCAATCCATGTTCCAGGTAGACATCTAACAATGAGATTTGATTAGTGTACTTCTGATTACTAATAGTGAACAACTTTTCCAAAAGGAGCCATAGACAAAAAGTGAAAAAAACTGGTAAAAATACCAGAAAAGGAGTTGTTGGCAAAAAATCGCAAAACAAACACAAAATATTACTTCTCACTTGGAAAAAACTGATCAAATCCAAAAAGACTTGGGGAATAGCATCATCGTACCTTGTGTGATCATCTCACAAAGTGTCAGTCCAAAATCTTGCCAAACATGGATCGCGATCTATGTACCTTTTTGAAATTTTGAGCTCATAAAAGGCAAGCAGGGAAGTGATAACAAGTGAAAGACTTTCTCCCAAAGAACCCCTATCAGAAAATTTCAAAAAGAAGACAAAGGGGGCAAAAATTAGATCAAGGGGGAAACCACTGAAATAAACCCTAAAATTGACTTTTGTCTGTCCTAAAAAGCTTTAAAGCATTGAAAAACCATATAGCCAGCATCACTAGGCCAAGGACTAGTTGTGGGACAAAATTCAATGTATTTTGACACAAAGGAACATGGATCGCGATCCATGTTCCCCTGACACAAACTGATACCAAACTAGGATCTCTAACTCAGCAAATGGCCATACAAGAGAGCCCCTCCTCCTTAGTGAGAACTGCAGGATCTACTTCCTTGAGCCAGGAAATCAAAGAGTTGAAAGAAGCCTTGAAACAAGAGAAATATGACAGGCAGATCATGAAGGCAGGTCATAGGGCCCTACAACAAGCCAAGGATGAGCAAATTGAAGATTTAAAAAGAACTAGTTGAGGCAAGAGGAAAATTATCAGCTCTAAGAGCAGATTAGCCAAAATATCAGCAGGCCCCAGGGGAGTTTGAGCAGGGAGGAGAATTCGAACAATCAGCATTTGAAGCTTATCAAATAGAGGTGCCCACTACTAGCCTTGGAAAAGGCACGCAAGCATCTGCAAATCCAGCCATGACCTCCACTTTTGAGTCAACAAGGGATGAAATTCAGTGCTGGATTTTAGAAGTAAAGGACCCTTCACACAAGGCATATATGCAATATGAGTTGAAAGTGCTAGAATCGGCTGCCCTCTTCATGATCACTCCAGGTGAGGTAGTTAAAGTTCATGGGCACGAGATGATTGCACTGTTATTGATGCGACAAGAAGTGAGATTATGGCAGCAAAAGATGCTCCTCGAAGTTAAACCAAATAGCAGAGGGGACTACAAAGAGGTTCCTATTACGGTCCTTCAGATTCAGGCCATCCTAGACAATCAGTCCCTCTGGCGGAAAAAATGGTTCGATCAGCGACCAAGTGATGACACATATTATAGGAACGCTCTCCGCATCTCAGGATTGACCCCACCTACTGTCCCATCAACAGACGGCGATCCTGGGAAAGCTTTTACATTTGGCAAAGAAAAAGACCGGCAGTGCTAAGCTACCCAGTAGTTACAAAACCCCTCAATAACAACCCACCATCTGAGCATTACATGAATCAAACTCTAAAAGGGGTAGTCCACATGATGAAGGAGATCCCAGATCTCACCTACCAGATGCTGGTAAAGATTTTCAAAATGCTCATCACATGCATTCCAACTTTCAATGATATAGAGGCAGCAGAACACCCCTAGAAGATTTTTGTGGAAGGCACAAGAGGGATCTGCTGGAATATGGAGACAGAATTCCCAAGCAGGAATGTCATCATGGGATTGTATGCAAGAGTCATGTTTCTGCCTTCTCATTACATGCAAACCTTCGAAGAGGCTTTCATGACTGGCTTCTTCGAAGTGGACTCTTCCATATTCAACCCAATGACAAAAGATCTGCCAGCCCGCCACATCTCCTACCAAAGTACCCTCAACAATAATCCCTTCAGAGAGCTGGCCACCAAAGTCGAGATTGAAGCACGAGCTCAGAAGTCTAGAGATCTCACTGCAACGCTCGAAACAAGACAGTAGACTCGCTCAGAGACAGATTGCACGAGGACGTGCAATGAATGGGAAGGAGGGAATGTTTGGTGCATAACGGCATATACAGGCATATGCACACCAAACCCTGTAAACACTCTACTGTTTCGAAGAAATCCATGTAATTCAACCTAGGATGAGTTGTAATCATGATGTAATTAGACAATACACTTTTTAGTCCTGTGAATCTACACCCTTGTAAGAGCCCGGATGGTTGTGGGAAATCCCCCTTAGTTTTAAAGCAGATTATCATTAGTTTGGAAGAATAAAAAACGTGCACTGTGGAGGCTTCTTCTTGCTTCAATTTGTAATCTTCTTTTTTCATGAGCTGGTAATCAAAATTTGGTTTCGAATAGCACATTGTGTTCCTTGTCTCTTGCTTTACAATCTAAGTGTAATCATTTCCAAGTCTGTTGTGGTTCGTGACACATTGTTTGTGATATAAATGCATTGATTTGGAGGTTAAAATGGTTTTTTTTTTATGTTTTAACCATGCATAAGTGTTTCTATGCTTAAGGAGGACCTTTTGAAGTACTTCTGTTTTAGTTTTCTGCACATTTTTTGTGATGGATCGTGATTTGTATACCTTCCCAGATGGTGATTGTCATAATAATCAATATCTAATTCTCCTAAATGATTTTCTCATGTTAAACTGATCATTTAATATGGGGAAGTGCCAGGGGAGAAAAAGCTAGAACATTGGTTAAGCTAGAAGACTGACCACAGTAGGGATCCAAAGGAGGGAAAATAGGGATCCAAAGGGGGGGCCATCTGCAAAAGAGCCATGTGCGGCAATGGGCTAAAAATACCCTAAGGTTCAGCCCATTAAGACTTCCAAAATGCTAAGGTTCCAAAATTCAAAGGTTGTGTCCAAAGGTCAACCTTAAGGGAATTGGATGCTTTGTGTGTGTACAAAAAAGTCTTTGCAATCCCTACTTGGGAGGGGGCGAGCCTTGCATGTAGGGGATGAGAGAGAAAGTCACACACACACACACACACACACAAGCTCCCTTTACACAAAGGGAATGAGGGACACATGTAAGCTCCCTAGGCCAGATGCCCACAAGGTGTACCCAATTCCTATTGGATGGCCTTGGAGGTGGACCAATGAGAATTAGTCTAGAGTAAATCCAGTTTAATTAATTTAAAAACACTTAATAAAAGAACCAATGAGAATTAAGTCCTCTAGAAGACTATTGGACAATCTCCCAAGGGGTCCAATGAGCATTCAGCAGCCCAATGGCTTGCCTGATTCCTATTGGCCAGAAGGCAAAGGGGTCCAATGAGATTTTACTTGAATTATTAGATTACCTAAAGCTCTCACAAAAGGGAAAAGGGGGACACATGTCAGAAGGCTATCACTTATGCTGCTTAATAGTCATTGGCTAGCCCTGGGGAGGTCCAATGGGAGGATAGCAAGAGCAATTAGCAAGAGGGCTCGCACAAGAGGGAGAGAGGGCTGATTTTTGCAAGGCATTATCACACACACACTCTCACACAGTCTATGTGAGAAGCAAGAAAAATACTATCTCTTCCCAAGCTTTAATGGAGAGCTCATCACCTACTCCAAGCTTGTGAGATAGAAGCCTTCATCGACACACTCTTGGCATGTGGATGCAAATCCAACCAAGAGCCAAGCTTCAATGCATGCTCATCTCCTCTACCATGCTAATTACTAAGATAAGCTATGCTAATATGAGTGATTATGTGAGGAGATGTACATCTTTCTCGTAAGATACTTCTTCTTCCTCTCAATCTACTCTCATACCCTACTGGCTCTCACCATCTTCGAAGGTGTGTGAGGTCTTGGATCTGAGACCGGGGATAGTTTGATGTTGTGTTTGCTAAGTGTTTTGCTTAGTGCATGAAGCTTTCATCTTCATTGCACTAGCTAGTCTTAAAGGAACACAAAGAATTGTATTGTACAATGTCTCTCTTGATGGGAGAAACCATAATACAAAGCCTTTTGGAGGGGGGACCGGCTCCATGCAAATCCGGTCCTCAACTGTTTTCAATAGCTTAATTTCTCTCTCTTTTGAAAGTATTGCTCATGCTATCTAACTAGGTGTTATGCTTTTTGTTGCTCTCTCCACCCAAGCACTCTTGTAATTCTCATTAGGAATCTATTCTAATGAAATGCCCACTATGTTCATGCTAATTTCCGCTACACACAAGTTTTTAGTCCATTAAATGTTACATGATAGAACTTGGTCGGATTGAGCCCTTGAGTGTTGTGTTACCTCTCCTTAAGTTTCGTGGCGTTCCAGATTTGTTTGAATGCCAAAAAGGCATGATGACCTAGAGTGGTGAGATTAGACTCATACTGATTGTCTGACTAGGAAGTGGTTGATTTTCTTGTGTCATAGAACGAGTAGCCGCTGAGTTCACTTTGTGAGATTGACACTCTCATTAAGTTTCCGTGCCCCATCCCGAGTCGCTTCCTTGCATATTGACATTATGTTAGTACAAAAGAGCTATGCTGCAGACGTCCCTCGCGGCGACCCGCTAACAATGTTTATCTTCTTTGGTTAAGGAAAATGGTTTTTTCTAGCGCTATCTAGGAAAGGTGTGTCACAATCAAGGTATGCCAGATGAACTATCTAAGAGCACGTGAGCTACAAATTTTTGTGTTGTGCAACCATGATGTGGTGAACGATACTTATTTGCATTGAAATTTGGGTTTATGAGTGCATTATGCAATGTTTAATAATTTTTTTAAATGGAAATGTTTTTATGTGCTGATTAATAAATGAGTTTATTGAAGGAAAAATTGGTAGCATAAAAGCAAATTAAGATTCCATTTTCCATTTACAAGGCATAGAGACAATGAAGGTCTTTACAAATTTGGCTATTGCAGAGGCTCTTTAACACCACATTCTAAGTTTCTCTCTTCTTAGCTTTTTTAGCCTTTGTCATTCTCATGGTTTCTTCTGCCAATTTTTCTCGGTCCATCTGAGCCCACATCTCTTCCAATTGTTTAGTAGTAATGGGCATGGCCATGGGATTCCTCGCACGTATCTTACACAGAACCCACTTCTGCAAAGTCTCCTTTGTCCAGGCCACTCTTTTCTTTTTGAATTCTTCAACTGGTCTATCTTCTCTGGCTTGCCTTTGAGCTTTCTCCTCTTTGTCCGGTTTGTGATCATCATTGGTTTTTTGCCTTTTCTATCCACTAGCTCTTCTTTTGTAGACTCTAATTCTTGTAGCTTCCTGTTTAGTTTGATGCAAGCTATAGTTTGAGTGGATATTGACTTTGTTGTTTCCTCGTCACTTTTCTCTTCTTGAATTTGATCCAATGAGAGGGAGACTCTGGAAAATCTTGTGCAACACCAGTTGCTTGATAAGCCATCCTTTTTAGTACCACTAAAGCTTATAATTAGGTTACTTTTGTGTGTTTTTTTATTTTGGTGGAGCAGCTCAAGGATGTAGTGGGTGCGATCGATTTAGTGTACAAACTTGTAGCTGATAGAGTGACTAGAAAACCATTTGATTTTTCATGACATGGTGAAATCAAGATTGAGCTAAGAGGTAGTTTAGACAAGGAGAAATTGTGACAACTAAATCAGGTAGATATTGGATTAAATGACAAAGTACTCAATCCCATTAAGCGTTGTTAGTCTTCATGTACATGAGGTTAGGCTATGTACTAGAAAATCAGGATTTCAATCAAGAATAGAGAGAAAAGTGTCAATTGAAGAGAGTCTCAACTTCAAGGGGGTCCCTTAGAGAATATAGTTGAGGAAGTGCCATACACTTACTTCGACTTGACCTTGGACATGTCTTTCGTTTTCACTCATTTGAGTGTTGAAACCTTGTTGTGGTTTAAACATATATTGACCTTCTATAGCACCAATACTCATGGGGTAGAGATCTATCTAAATCCTATTGAGAAGTACCTGTTTAGAGTTGATGACCATAATGTTGAATTTGAAGAGGAGTTTAGAGCCATTAAACAGAAAACCTTCTACATTGATGACCAATGGTACTTGAATTGGAGGGGTATGATACGATTGGTATAAGTCCTTTAAGGCAAATATTGATTCATAACCCACAACTAGGAGCCTATTTTTGGGAAACAACAATACTAGATATAACTTGTTGTGGACAGATCATAAAAGGCGAGGACAGTTAACACCCTTGAAGATCATGTATATATTCAAGATTAGGTAGAAATGTGCAAAAAAGCTTCCCATGCACCTCTTTAGGGATTGTTTCAACAAAACAATTGTTATGATGAATCCAAGAGAGGAGGAACAAACCAAACACTAGGGCTATTTGATCAAGGATATGATAATGGAAATGGGACCTACAATAGCTAAAAAGTTGGGCCATCAAATAGCTTGGTAGTGTGGCATGATCAACGGGGTAGTATAGCCCATGGAACTCACATCAAGGATGGAAATTGGGCGAGACGAGAAAAAACTATCTTAAACAAAGAAAAATTGGATGACACTAGAGCCAAAATAGGGCTACATGAGTCACCACTTCCAAGTAATTGTTTTGAAGGCTTAGATGAAGGACCACCGGCTAGGTGAGAAGGTGTTGAGCATAATCAAAGATTCGATGGACCATCTAATTTTAAAAAATTAATGAAAAAAAAAATGGATCTAGGGATCCATATGACCACTTGGAAATCTTCGTGCAAGTGTTCAAGGGTAGAAATAATTTTTTATTTCCATACTCAACTTAAGGGATTTGGAATGACTTTAGAGGGTAAGGATTTGACTTACTTTCATACCATACCTCCTAGATCGATTATTGACTTAACAACATTGGCCAAGAGACAACAACATAAATCTATATCTTTAACAAAAACAAGACGATTATCCGAGAGACTGTAAGTAGAATGAAACAATATATTGATAGATGCCCAGAATTGGAAATTCCAAATTTCTAGTCAAGAAAAGACTTGTATCACTATTCCTCATCTACTCAACAAAGAGTTGCATGCTATGCTTCATAGCAAGAAACACACCACCCTAGAACCATGCATTCTTGATGTAATAGAATTGGGGGATAACTATGAGATTTTCAACGAAGAGATCATCATCGTGAGAGATACTCAAAGTGAAAGGACTACATATACTAAGCCAGCACAAGTAGGACCAATTGTGGAAGATCCGTGTTAGAAGCTGGACACACCCCACGGTATCTAACTACTCGGCGGATTATTATTTTTTGTAATTAGTCATTCATTGAGGAAAACCCCGTTTTTCGCCTTGTAAATATTGGGACTTACAAAAGTTTCTAGATTGTATCCCAGTTTTGATAGTTAGATGGAGTAGATGGATGATTTTGAAACTTTAGGGTTTGAGAAATTGTAAGGTATATATATCATGTTTTGACCTTAATGAAGGACCTTTTGTCATTTTAAACAAGTTTAAGTTTGTGAGTAAGCGTACTGTGTACGCGAGAGAGAGTGTGAGCTTTGTCTTGACGCTACGTGTGCTACGGTGGTCGGAATCGCGTGCAGAGAAGTGCAGCGTGTTGCCCCCGACTAGAGTTACGAGCCGATACCAACATTGCGCGCGTACGGTCTGGCTTTGGGAGCTCCTTCTAGGAGCTTCATCGGTTGTTTGGGTGAGCATACGTTGTCCGATTTTGCATTGCAGCATATCCACGCGTTCACATTGAGTAGAACTACACATTAGGCACTTCATATTTTGGAAACGAAGACCTACAAATTTCAGCCAGACATCCTACGTATTTCTGCACTGGGTGTTTTGGGTCGTGATTTTGGTGCACAGACCTTAGGGAGAGTGGCCTATAGGTATTAGTAGGGTCTCCTTCAAGTTCTATGGTGTTTCAGAAGTGTTTGATAGGTATTCGGCTCTAGCAAGCATTGCAGGAAGCATCCTCTTTCGTTCTCTTGAAGACTGTGACTGAGACTAGCGGTAGGAGCCTCTGTAGGATTTAGTTAGGAGTCGGTCGAGTGTAGGTTGACACCTTATGCTTGCTTCCACGCGCCTGCGGGTCGAGCTTCGTCCTTAGCTGACATTACTTGTTAGGTGAGTTCTCGCTGTGCTGACGTCCGTCGCGGCGTACCCGTCCAACATTGGCGCCGCTGCCGGGGACGAAAACCTTAGGTAGGTGACCGAGACTAATCCTTGAGGATTGGGATTTTTGGCTTGCCAAGAGTCTCGCTTTACATTTAGATAGGATCAGAGGGTGGAGGACTCTCTAGGTCTTAGAGGGAGTCTAGGAAGCGTGTGTCTGGCCTAGATCCTTCGACTTAGGTAGAGGAGGTGTACTTAGGTAGTTTTAGGTAGTAGTCGAGTCTAGAGTAGAAGTGGGAGTGGTAGAAGCGGTGAGAGTAGAGCTTGAGAGTCCGGAGAGGCCAAAAAAGCAACCAAAAACACCATTATCACCATTTCCTCATGGTAGGTAGGAGTAGAGTAAGTAGAACATCATGGTTCAGATCTAGAGCATTTCATGCATGTATGCTTGCTTGGTAGAATCATTACAAGTTTGTAAAAGACGCAAAAGTGTGGTTGAAAGCCTAATTGAAATCCAAAAGTTACTGTGAGTGTTTTTGATAGGCCTACAGAGCATCAGGAGCATTTCTGTCAGAAAAAAACTTTAATTTTAAGCCAGGAGACATACTACGTGTAGGATGTCTACAGGCCAATCTGGGAGGGATTTTGGGATTTTGAGTTGACCAGTGCGTTTTGAAGGTAGGGTTTACCCTAATTTCAAATGGAAAGTGGAAACTTGGCCATCTCTTGACAGGATAAGGCCAGATAGATTGAAATTGCTAGACATCCTACCGAATTAGTGCCAAAACATCAACGTGAAACCAAAACCATAAGATGGCTGCATGAGTGTGTCTTTCATGATATATTTAGTGATTGAAAGGGGTTTCACCTCAGTCGGGTAAGAAAATTGGGTTCAAAGTGGACTTTAGCACTTTTGACTGAAAAAGCAAAAACAGCTGAAGTTTAGGACTTTTGACATCCAAATCAAGATCTAAGCATACCACTGGGATACTGACATCAGGGGGAAGCCGTGGAACAAATCTGGGGTCAAACAGACCAAATAGACATCCTACGCGTAGGATGTTCTCTGAGTGATTTGGGACTCCAAACTGAAATCTGAGTATACCAAGGTGATCATCAGCTCAAGGAGAGCTTAAGTCTTGAGTTTAAATCCATTCTGATAAAAAAGACATCCTACGCGTAGGATGTCTAATGCAAGAAAATGAAGCCATAATTGGACTTTGAGCATTGTAAGGTGTTATATAGCCTAAGGCAAGCGTGCTAGTCAATTTTGGTCCAATTTGGAGTTGATTATACTAATCAACACCATCACCAGGCCATCGGAACAGATTTTTGACTCATCGATCAGCTTCTAGAATTCCAAATCAAAAAGTAAAAACAGCTATAAGCTCAGCACAACGAGGGGAAAATACAGTGAAGAAATCCAGGCAAAATGCAGCAGGAGACATCCTACGCGTAGGATGTCTATTGGGGCATTCTACAGGGGAAAATTTGACCTATCCTAGACAGTGAGGTTCTATTTGGCTTACGGGTTCCAGAACTCCTTTCAGAAGTAAATTTGGACCTTGGTTGCCCATTTGACAAAGCAAAGACTGAATTCAAGCTTTTTCGCTTAAATTCGCCAACATCAGAGAAAAGTACCGTTTCAGGTTAGCAACCTAATCCAGAACATCAACAGTGTATAAAATACAGTAGTGTTTGAGATTAACTCTCTAGTTATACCAATCATTGCTAAGATAACCTCTAGCAGATAAGAGCGGTGATTCAATTGCCGAAATTAAAACTCTTGCGTACAGGTCTATTTGGCAGCAAAGCAAGAAGTTGTGCATAAACTGATCCATTGCCAGGTTAGTGGTTGAAATTGTGATAAGTTGCATTGAAAGGTTTGATGAATTTGAGATCAGGAAGATACATTGTTAGAGACCAAAAGGTGGCAGGTGACCAAGGTAGTGTAGTGTCCACCGAAGAGAGTGTAGCTCAGGCAAGGTTAGATCCGCTAGCACCAATTATTGAGGAAGGTAGTGATACTGACACTTCGTCAGACAAATCTTTCTTCATGATGGGTAGCCAACAGCCAAGAGGGTTCACCTATGATGGACCTATGCGAGGAGGAAGTACCTCCCAAAATCCTTTGAATGATTCCAGGCTTATGGTGATCTTCTTGGAGGGAACAAACTCAAGAGGAGCCCTAGTCTATTCTGACTATCGAGGTCGCAAGTGCATTTTCATTGAAGAGAAGCCAGCACAAAGATTGGAGATAATCCACGTGTATGATGATGGAGATAGATTCCGAGACAAAAAGGGAAACCACTATTTAATAGTTAGCAACCCTGAAGATTACAACAGATATGGAGACAACATGGCTAAAGGGAAAATGGTTTCAGAAACTCAAGAGCCGCCACCAAACATTGATCGGCACGGAGCTATTTTCATGTATGATAAGAAAACAATCAGGGTTCCAACTTATAACGAGAATGTGGGAATCTACAAACACGAGAGCGAGGGTATTGTCTCTTACTTTCGCAGTAAAGAACCATACATAGACGAACTAAGCAAAGACAAGGTTCTTTACTTATTCTCTTATGAAACTGCTACGGGGAAGGGCATAGTTTTTGTTGATAGATATGGGAGAGAATACCAACGTATTCTTCTAGAGGAAGTAGAACGAGCAACAGGTCCAAGAGCATCAGCATACGCCCCTGAGGAAATACCGAGAGCCGCCCACACCCCAAGCAAGTCAACAAATCCGTTTTCAGATGAGTATGACGCTACATCACATTCCACCAGAGCACAAGCATTCACCAACCAAGACCAACCAGCAAACCAGCCATCATTGCAGGCATGGCTTCGACAAAGTGCAACAATGGAACCAGAACAAAATCGAGAGGGTTATCCAGCTACACGAGGGCTCAGGGATTTGCAAGAACCCCCACACTATTCAAGGTATCAAGCAGAGAGTAAGCCAAAGACACAAGGGTTGACCGAGCTTGGAGGACCACCCATGGAACGAGTTAGAAGAGAAGGACCACCTTCGGTGAGAACCGTTAGAAATTATGGCTTAGGAGCACCGTTGGGCAAGAAACCAGCCTATTACAGAAGGCCTGAGGAGGGGTATAGACTTGGAAGGTGTGATCCAATGATGAGGTTTGTAGACCATCGCAGAATTAGACCTTCTCAAGTGCAAAAATGGGTAAACAGGAAATACACAGGAAACAGAGACCCAAGAGATCATGTAGCAGCCTTTGTACGTGTGATTAGAGCCGAAGAGGTGTTAGACTTTCCTACCCAATTTGCAGGGTTTGGACTAACCCTAGAGGATGATGCTGCAACTTGGTTTGACTCTGTGGAGCGTAGAGACTTTGAGTCGATGGAGGAAGTGTTTGACGAGTTTATTGAGGAACTCTTTCAAAGGGGAATAGCTCATAATACCGTCTCACAAATCCATAAATTCAAACAAAAAGATGGAGAATCTATACGGAAGGCATCCCTAAGACTAAAGAGATATGTTAAGTTTTGTCCTGTTGAAGAACTTCCAACTCAATCCAGACTTATGCTGATATTCATCCAAGGACTAAGGAATGTAGATCTCCAGAAAGACTTACATATGAAGAGGAGCACTACATTGAATGAGTTGACCAAGGAAGCTTTATACCTCGTGGACAATTTTGCTATCTACAAAGAAGGGGAGTTCAAGGACCTTGATGACGATTCATCTTCACAGAAAAGTGGGAGCAAGTCCTCCAAGACAACACTGAAAGGAGAAATAGCGGTAAACTAGGAGCAGCTCGTAGATGAAGTGCTAAAAAAGATCAACTTGTACGCCAAACCCCAGGCTAAACAGCCCAAGTGGTGTGCTATTGAACAAAAATGGACAAACCATGGGACCGAAGAATGTTACTATAACAAGGGATATGTGAGGGAGAGACCTTATGATCCCCAAGCTCCTGTAGCTTCCCCTCAAGTTCCACCTATGCCTAGATATCAAGCAGGCAACTTACCAGGACCTGTAGGTATAGAGAGACCACAACCAGTGTTGGGGCAACGACCACCCCTACCAGAATTACGACCAGCTGGTGTAAGATACACCCCAACGGTAACTGAATCAGAAGAAAAGGCTTTGGTGCCTATGCATGCATATTATGAGGATCCCAACGGATATGCGGCAAACCCTGTCTATTATCCGCCTGAAGAACCCTCGACACCAGATCCATGGAGCATGATAGGGAATCAAGGACCTCCAACTGCTGCACAGGCCGCAGGAGAAGGAAGATATAGCTTAGATGAACAAACATTGTTGTTCATAGCCAATCGAGGCATGGGCAAACAGAGACAGACTTACCAGCAACGAGGAGCTCAAGGAGCACCTCAACAACCCAAGGGCCCCTGTTACAAGTGTGGCGGAGACCATTGGTTGAGAGACTGTCCCCATGATGAAATCATTAGAGTCAATGTGTATTGCCCAGAATGTGGGATTACTCATTTGATTCTTGATTGCCCTAAAAACCCGAGTAAAGGAGAAAAAGACAAATGGAACCTGTTGGAAATAGTACCCTCCAGTGGAGTATCAGAAAATGAAACAGTCATACCTTTTCAGGCGGTGACACAGGCCCAAGCCCAAAGAAGGACGAACGAACCCATAATGGAAGAACCAAAAACAGATGCCCAAAGTTCAGAAACAAAAAATCCGAGAAGCACTTGGAAGGCAAGAAAGCCGCGTAGGAAAGCCAGGAAAGAGAGAGAGCAAACAACCCTATCCGATGAGTTGAAACATACAAAGAACAGGTTGGAGCGGTTAGAAGATCTAGCTAGCCTAAGCTCACACACAACAGCAACCATAGCACCAAAGGAATTAGCTGAGCCCAAAAGTGCAGGATCAGGAGGATCTGTGCTGGCAGACAAGGTAAACGAGCAGCTGGATGCGCTTCTAAAAGCCTATGAAGCTCGACTTAAAAAAAACCAGACCCAGGAGCAAAGGTGGATGATATATCCATTTGTGGAAATAGAAAAACAAAGGTTGGATATGTGTAAAAAGATGACCGAGACGGCTCAATCATTGATGGAAGACCCGTTGGGAAAACTGGTAAATTTCCATGAAGCACCAGCTCCAACCCCTATCCAACCAACATTGGAGAAACATGAGGAAACAAAAGAAAGACTCACTAATAAATATGAATCCAGGGGAGAGCCTATCATAGTGCCCAATACCGCCGATGAGGCAAGTGACGGGGTCCATCCTAAAATATTGGCAGAAATGGGAAAGGACGGTAATGGTCTAGATGATCTGTGGAAGCAAATCCGAGAGGCCAACGAGGCTAATAGGATGAATGACCACATGAATAGCACGAGAAAAGAAAAGAATGTGATCCTACCTCCTATTGAAGAATTTGAAGCAAGATCACAAATAAACTTTGAGATACATTCACAAGGGGGAGACCAAGGATCTATTAGTTTGGGGAACAACCAACCAGACTCTTTGAGAACCTTACCCTCTTACCTAGGATAATATGAAGCTAAGTCGGAAGTGAGAGCAATCCCATCTCAAAGACTTTCATCTAACAAGGTGATGGATTTACAAGGATTGTTTGAGCTGTTATCCACCCCGGTGGCATGCACAATCACGTTAGCAGAACTCCCCGGTGGCATGTGGACCACAGTAGGAAAATGCCTAGAAAAATTTGGAGTGAAGGACCCCACCTTGAAACTACAAGAAGGAATCAGGGAATTGGACAGACCTAACCTAAACACTAGGCCGGTACCATTGAACAAGGTTGGAGAATATTGTGAGGGAGAAGACGGAAACACGACGCTACCTGTAGAATTCTAAGGAGTAGTTTCCAAAACCATTCTTGACAGTGGAGCTGGAGTTGCTATCGCCACCAAGGAAATCTGGAAAAAATGGGGAAAAACAGCTCTGAGGGCTACCAGAATTAAGTTGCAGTTGGCAGATGGTTTCATGGAAAAGCCTCTCGGACTCTTGGAAAAAGTAATTGTCACTTTGTGCGGGATCGAGTATGAGCATACATTTGCAATAGTCGATTTCGACAAAAAGAACAATTATGAGATAATCTTGGGACGACCATTCATGCGACAACTGAAGATGGTCCAAGATTGGGGTTATGACCACATATACCTCAGACATGGCGAGACGACAACTAAAATACAACTGAAAGACCATAGTTACAAAGATGTAAACCAAACACCGGTGGAAGAGTTTGATTCGGCTACAATAGCAGGATCAGAGCTACTAGCATGGTTGGGGCAACCAAAAGAGCTATGGATGTGCGGAGCTTCACATTGTGGAAGCTTAAGGAAAGAGGAATGCGTCTTAGAGAGAGCAATTGAGGACAAAGAGTATATTCCAGAACCATTCCCTGAAGATGCCTTGGAGCCTCTAGAATGGGAACACATACTGGCAACGTTAGATGTATGTACCATTACCGACAGTCCAACAACAAAATTTTGCGATAAGGATGGTTATGATGTGCTGCCCTATTACATGGTAAGCGTGGTGCCAGAAAAAGAGATGGTAGTACCTCCAGAACAAGAAGAGTTTTACAACTCTTCTGAACAACTGGAAGTAAATGATGAGGCAGATAATGAGTGTTCGGACACCTCCAATGAGCGTGGGAATGAAGCCGAGAATATCAAGTTTTATGATTTTGCTAATCAACACCCTAGACGCCAAGAACGCTATAGGAAGAAAAGAGCCGGAAATAAAGTGAGAGAGAACCTAATGCCCAGGATAAAAGGTAAAACTCACTATTTGATGCTTGTAAAAGCAGAGGATTGTATGAAAGATCAAATATCAGGGAAATTCTCAGAAAATCGAAAAGAACGAACACGAGAAGAAATAAAACAGGAAAGAAAAGCTAGGGCTGAAACAAAATCACAAAAATCTGAAAAGTCAAAAAAAGAACCAACAAAAGACCAAGAGTGGACCAAACTGGAGCGTAAACAAAAATACCAATAACTGAAACGGTCTTTGAGGGAGATATGGACTACTGAAGAGGATAGTGATGGTAAAGGGGAGTCAGGAAAGGGCAACCTAAACATACCACCACACTATAGGAAATTTACTATCTAGGATAGAAAAATCATCATGACACCACCAATCCGGGAGAGAACCAACCAAGAATCTTACGATGGGCCTGAAAATGCAAAAAGAATAGACCTCGCAGAACCAGGTGAAAATCCCTAGCCGGTCTATATAGCTAATGATTTAGAGCCTGAGGAGGAAGCACAGCTAACACAACTTCTCACGAAATATAAAGATGTGTTTGCTTGGTCCTATAAAAACCTTAAAGGAGTTGATCCATTGATATGCCAACATACAATTCCTTTAAAATCGGATGCAAAACCTAGCAAACAACGTCCTTATACATATAATGACACATTTGCCAAATGAATCAAAGAAGAGATTGATAGGCTGATGGACACAGAGTTCATCTATGAAATTGAACATACAGATTGGGTTTCACCTATTGTGGTCGTTCCCAAGAAGAATGGAAAACTGCGAGTGTGTGTAAACCTCAAAAAGGTGAATGCGGCAACCATAAGGGATAATTATCCCTTGCCAATTACACAACATGTCCTTGAGCGAGTGACCAGGAAACGGGCTTATTCCTTTCTGGATGGGTTTTCAGGATACAACCAATTGGCAATAGCAAGGGAGGATCAACACAAAACAGCTTTTGCCACAGAATGGGGGATTTATGCATATCGAGTTATGCCATTTGGCTTAACAAATGCACCAGCCACTTTCCAGAGGTTAATGACTCACGCTTTCAAGGAATACCTAAGAATATTTTTAGAAATATACATGGATGACCTGTGTGTACACTCTCTTCTGCGAGAGGAACATATCGACCATTTGCAAAAGGTCTTTGAAAAGTGCAGAACATATTGAATCTGTCTAAACCCGGAAAAGTGTGTATTTATGGTTAAGCAAGGACGAATCTTAGGACACATTGTCTCAAGAAATGGCATAACCATAGACCTGGACAAAGTCAAAGTCATTGTAGACCTTCCCAGGCCTACTAATGCAAAACAAGTGCAATCCTTTATGGGGCATTGCGGATATTATCGAAGATTCATCTACATGTATGCGGTCATCGCACAACCTCTGTATCGTTTGCTAGTCAATTTCGAATGGACCAATGAGTGTGAGACTTCATTCCAAAGGCTGAAAGAAAACCTTATATCCGCACCTGTGCTAAAGGCACCAGATTGGGACAAGATATTCCATGTGAACATTGATGCTTCGGCATATGCCATTGGAAGCATTCTAGCTCAACCTGGAGACGGAACAATGGATTTTCCAGTTTGCTATGCGAGCCGACAGTTAAACAGTGCTGAAAGGAACTACACAACCACCGAGAGGGAAGGGTTAGGAATGATTTATGCTGTAAAGAAATTTCGGCATTATTTTCTTGCAAACACATTTGTGTTCTTCACGGATCATCAAGCTCTTTTATACCTAGTAAATAAACCTTGCAACACAGGGAGGATCGTACGCTGGTTTATTATATTGCTAGAATTTGACTTCACAGTGGTGGTCAAAAAGGGAAAAACTCATCTGCGAGCTGATCATCTTTCGAGAATACACAATGGGAAAGCTCCTCAAGGGGTAGATGATGACATACCAGATGCTTATCTTTTCAACATTGAAATGGTACCCAAATGGTCTCAGGAAATAGTTAGCATTCTCTCCTTTGGAAGTGAGTTTGATAATACATGATGTAGATCCAAACAGCGAACAATTCGACAAAAAAAAAACTTTCAGTTGATAGCAGGACGGCTGTATCATCTTGAATCTGCCCTAATCCTACGATTATATATAAATCCGGAAGAATTCGAGTGCTACCTGGAAGAGGCTCATGTACAGGGTTGTGCATTTCATTGTTCGACAGTGAGAACACACCAAAGACTGAAACAATTAGGGGTTTATTGGCAAACTATGTATGCGGATACACATTCTTATGTTACCAATTGTATAGTATGTAGTGCCAAACGACCAGTGGATCACGCAACTTTGTTTCGGGTGAACATAGCACTTGCATGGAGTCAATATATCATTCACTTTCTAACCACCAGAACGTTCCCTGAGAACACTACAAGAGCACGAGAGAAAGCTATAGAGCTGGAAGCTTGTGACTTTCAGCTAATTGGAAATCAACTCTATAAACGGGGAAAGGACAACCAACTTAGAATCTATGCAAGTGAAAGCAAATACCTGCTGATTCTAGAACATGCACATAGCGGAGTAAGTGGAGGTCATTTTTCGGGCGATAAGATGGCAAAACTTGTCTTAACCGCAGGAATTTGGTGGCCTACATTGCACATGGATGCCGAGGAGTTTGTCAAACGTTGTGATGCATGTCAACGCACCAAGGTACCAATCAAAAGAGATGAGATGCCATTAAGGCCAATGATGGGGGCAAGGGCATTTGCAAAGTGGGGCATTGATTTTGTGGGACCTATATCACCCCCTGCATATCGCACCCATACCCAATATATCATTGTGGCTACGGATTGTCTCACAAAATGGGTCGAAGCCAAAGCAACACAAAAAGCTGATGTACGCACCACGGCTCAATTTTTGTATGAGAATGTTTTTGTATGTTACGGGTTACCAATAGAAATTGACAGTGACCGTGGAACACACTTCCTCAATGAAGTCATTGAATATCTACTAGAGGATTTCATGGTCATACATAGAAAATCAGCACCATACCATCCACAGGCCAATGGGCAAGCGGAGGCCACAAATAAAACACTATGCACGGTTCTCACTAAAATAGTGTCACATTCAAGGACCGATTGGGATCAGCACCTACACTCAACACTATGGGCATACAGCGTAGCTTACAAAACCTCAATAGGAACAACACCATACAACATGGTGTTTGGGCTAAATGCTATACTACCGATAGAGTTTTTAATCCCAACTCTACGAGTAGCAACAAGCTTGGATTGGACAGGGCATGAACTCTCTTCACGAATTAATGATCTTGAAAAGCTAGATGAACTCCGCTTACGAGCTGTCGCTTCGATCTATGCTAAAAAGAGAAGACAAAAGGAATTTTTCGACAAACATGTGCGTACCAAAGAGTTTAAAACAGGTGATTACGTACTTGTTTATACCTTGAAGCAACATGACAAGAAACTGAAAAAGCAACGGATGGGACCATTTGTGATTCATGATCTATCACAAAGTGGGGCTGTCAAGCTTGCTACATTAGCAGGTGAAGAAATGCCAAACTGGATTAGTGGGTGTCGACTAAGGAGATATCACCTACCACTCACACAGGAGATGCTCCAACAAATTCATCAAGGAAAGCAACGAATGAAGCAAAAAGAGAGAGTACGGGAGAAAGCTCAAACCGAAGCACAAGAACACAGTAGAGCCAATAATTACAGTAAAGGTGGGCAACAATCAAGTTGAATCACCAGCCTTGCTCGATTCGGGTGCTCAAGCAAATTTGATCTCTTACGGATTATACCAACAGCTCCAAGTCACAGATCAACTTTATCCTACTCCCCAAGTGCTGGAAAGTAGCACATCACATCCATTGAAAACATTAGGGTGGATTATATTGCATATACAGTTACATCAATATATTTACCCACACAAATTCTATGTGGTGACAGATGAAAGCACATAACAACCAATGATGCTAGGGCAACCTTGGCAAAGAGCATACAATGTCCAAATAGACTGGAAAGCACAGGCGGTCAAAATCCAGCACGAACATGAACAATATGTGATAGCTTTTGCTCAAAAGGACCATCAGGATCAAATGCAAGCCATGCAATCACTAGCAACAAAAACAAAAAAACACATACCACCAAAGATCAACATGAAACCTAAGACAAACAACCAGGTAAAGGCCAACCATGCTCATCACAGACAGCGGAAATCACCGGCTACACTGCAAAAATCTAGGCTACCAAAACAAGGTAAACAAGTATGGCTGCGGAAGGATAGAAAAGCCATGGCGGGAAAAACATAATGTGACAACCGGATTCCAACAAATCAGATGGTGCAACCCAAAACCAAGGTAACCAAGCTGATATGGATCCCAAAGAAAATGCTTAGCCAAAACCCTAATATCACTCACATTTGGATACCAAAGCAAAAGACAAAGAAAATACCTACAGTACAAGCAACAATGGAAAGCAGACATCTGCAGGTCAACCAGGCAAACAGATATAAGCGGGTGCCAATGACAGACACACCAGTGGAAAAGTTGGCAGCACCAAACTACCAATGAAAAGCCAAGGCCATATGGCCCATAACTATCACATCCCAGCCAATTCCATCCTCAGAAACAGCTACGACTCCATCAACAGTGTCGGCAAAGCAGTTGCCTCTGGCCAAAAAGACCATTAAACAAAGAGCAGTAGAATTACAACTGCTACTTGCAAAAAAAACAGGAAACCTCGACGGCGAATGCCAATAAGCATCTTGCTTATTCCCTTCTCTTGCACAGCATTAATTTTTCCATGCATTGACCGAGTATGCATAAAATAGGGCCACATTAATCGGCCAGGCATTAGCACGACTTTTTCAACCTATGCACGGCACATACTATGAGGCGAGACCTTGTCGTCCGGCAGGACTCCGACTAGGAGGGGGGAGGCATTCTCAATGAGGAACCAATAACAGAAACAACAAAAAAGGGCATGATTTTTGACTTTTTAAAGGGTTGACGTTTGATTGCGAAATTTTCTGGAGTAACCCAAGTATATATGCCCTTATACAGCATGAAGCTACAGGTATATGGGGCCAAACGCCAAATCAAGCCCTTAGGTGTGTGTATATAAGTAGAAATAGCCATTTTTCAGGCAAAACACTCGTAAAACGGAGTAATCCGATCATAAAAATTTCATGTGAGTGTATATAATGTGTTGCGGCGATGTTTGTGATCTATTATGAATTTTGGGGATTTTTTGGGTTTGATTTGCTATTTTCCTTTTAATTTTGCTAATTTTTGGCAGAAAAACTTCAAAAATACAAAAAGCAGGTGAAAAACAGTCGTAATGAAAAACAAAAAATATGGGGATGACCAGTGACTAAAAGAAAACCTATGGTACGGTGGGGGTGCAATTATGAGACTAGAGCGTTTTTGGCCAGGTTTTGACCGAAATTACAAATTTCTGGTAAACAGAGAAAATGGAGTCCAAATCAAGAAATTTTTGAGCCTAAACCGCATCTTGCAAAAAGATAGGAGCACATGTCAAATTTTATGAAAAATGATTGGGGGACCTCCATTATAATAATTTTTCACCCCATTTTTAGCTCATTCTCACTATTGACCTTGTGGAGAGAGCTTCTGCCACCTAGAGCGGATCGATCTTCCAGTAGCTTCTACGACACACATGGCTAACGGACCAGCTCCAGACATGAGAGGTAGGCTCACCACCTTGAGCTTTTCGCGCATGTTTGTCATTCTGTCGCGAGAACTAGCGCAGAAGTCACACACAAAGTGGGCGGTAGAGACCTGCAAGTAGAAACGGCGGCCAAACGGCTAACCCAAAAGCAACAAGACTTCATCGGCAGCTTACCCTAGTCTAGGAGACCAGTCCTGGATAGCCAAAGGCAGTGGGAAACCATCGGGAAAAACCCTAATTCCCAAAAACCCGCAAGAGGCCACCAAATGGGAAATCGGCGAAACGACGACCAAATGCTACCAAAATTTATGGGTAGGAGCATATCGACATGCTCGACAAGTCCATATGACCCGCATGACCAAAAAGTGACCCGAAGCGCCACTAAACCTCAGAAACGGCATCAGACAGACAAAGCATCAAAATGCACTTGCGGCCAAACCGCAAGTCCGTTTGCCACCAAACTTCACGAGCGGCTTTCCTAGACCATCAACAACCAAGTCCTATGGTGTTGGACCACCACAAATCATCAAAGGTATGTAAACGCAGCCACGGGTGCTTCTAGAGCGACAAATTGCCAAATGAAGCTCCGGTGAAGCCGAAGTCGACAAAAACCATACGGCAAGGATCCCCAAGGGATTGGGAAGCTATGGAGACCAACATCGAGGAATTTCATCGCCAAAAAGCACTCCAAAAGTCAGAAAACGGCTTGGAAGCTCTGAAGTCCACACAGGGAGTTATACTCTATCCATTTGACTTTCTTGTTGAAATTAGGCTCAAAAGGGACTTAGGGGGGCAAAGGGCAAGCACTGGGAGCACTAACAAAGGAAAAATCACCAAGAGACATCCTACGCGTAGGATGTCTCAAGGGCATTTTTTGGCACAAAACCCAACAATTCTTGTCATGCACATGTTCTGAATGACATTTACAAGCCATACACCAAGTTTCATCACATTTGGATGAGATTGGACCTCATATGCATGGAAAAACGCAAAGTTAGGGCATAAAGGCACTAATGGGCCTTTCACCTACCAAATCTTGTCCAAATCTCATGAAACTTGCACAACACATTCACATACACATCAGCTAACTTTCTGTGTGGTCTGGGAGTTAAAATGAGGAAATAGACATCCTACGCGTAGTTTGTCTTATGGACCATCTGGGCATGAAGGAGAAGTTTTGTCATTTCAGAATTGATAACCTCATCAACAAGAGCCCATATGTCAAGCTTCAAGCCCTTCTAATCACTTTTGACCCCCAACACCTTCAAGATACACTTTTTTGAGCCCAAAAACACCTCAGCGGGCCCTACAGGCATCAATTATTATCCAAATGCAAATCCAAGAACATGGCTATGTTCCATAGGTCAAGGACAACCCACAGATCAAGTTTCATGCAATTCTGATGAAAAAGACATCCTACGCGTAGGATGTCTTAAGCTTAGATTTAGACTTCTGTGCAAGAAATGACATCATAGGAGCTAATACCATGATGCATTGAGCCCATATACCAAGTTTTAACCCATTTGGACATCAATTGCTTCCCATGATGGACAATCTACCAAAATTGTGACCTAAAGCCTAAATCAGCCCAAAAATCCACTTTTTGACATCCAAATTCAAATCCAAGCTTATAACCATGTTCCATGAGCCTTACACTACCTACATGTCAAGTATGAACCATTTCTGAAGAAAAAGACATCCTACGCGTAGGATGTCTAGATGGATTTTCTTGGTCAAATTTGCATTGTGAGCACATGCACAGCTTCACAAGTTCCTTTTAGGCTATAATTTCAATTTTCAAGTCATTTGGATAAGTAAAACTCAGTTTAGCAGCTGATATGGAAAAAATGCTAACTTCGGTTTGCTGAGTGCAACAGGGTCTATGGCAGCCTCGAAGTCACCGACAAAGAAGAAGAGAATGACAATCAAAGACTATCTGGACGAGGTGGAACCATTTGTCATTCCAGAGGGAACATTAAAGCCCACAAGCACCTGGATACAGGAAGATCTACTAGAGTCAAACAACCTAAAGATCTACCAAGGTGTGTTCAAGGACAATGACGGAAATGTAATAGAGCTGCCAATGCTGCCAAGGGAGCTCAATGAATTTGTCCAAAGCAAAATGTCCGGCTACTTGGAGAAAATTGACCTTCATAACTATTTCGAAGCAATCCCAGCAGGGGTGGACATCAAAAGGGTATGGGAGTTTGTGACCAGCATTAAAGAAGATGGAGTGGCCAAGGTGACTGATTTGCACGGCAGACCCAACACAGAGATCATTATCACGGAAAGGGTTGTCGCCCATGCACTAGATCTCTCCAATCAGGGAGACAACGTGACAAAGAGAAGGGATGAAGTAAAAGTGTACAAAGAGAAAAAGGCTAATTACACTTTTGAAGACATCGCCAACCCAAAGGTGGCGATCATGAGCCAATTGTACAACCAATACTTCCACATGTGCACGAAGAGGCCGCAGAAGTACAGGATGCCACCAGGTGCAATTGCCACGACATTTACTTTGGCAATGACGAAGGGCACCCCAAAGATAATCAATTATGCGGCATACATACATGACAGCCTGGTGAAGATGGGAAACAAAAAGCCAACCTACATAGTGCTAGGAGAGATGATAGCCAAGGTAGTTTATGCAGCACTGCACGCCAAGGGAAGGTGTGGCCTGACCCCCCATCTCAGAATGACTGGCTCAGGGTGAAGGAAGACAAAGAAGACGAGCCACAAAGAGCACCAAGGGTGGCTACAAGGTTGAAGAGACGACTAGAGCCAGTGGAAGAGGAGCAACCTGAGCAGAAGAAAGGCAAAAAAGAATCTGCTCAAGTCCGGTCAAAGAGACTCGATCACAAAAAGCGGCTAGACTCGAGAGGCTGATGGAGAGTTTCCGAGCAGAAAGAGCCCTCAAGGGAGATTTAAACGAATTATGGAAGCCATCCCTCGAGTCTATGTCCGGATCCTCAAGAAGAGTGTAGAGCGAACGCTTTGAAGACTACATCAAGAATTTTGAGATTCTTGATGCCGCAGCGGAAAACATTTCCCACATCCCTTTCACCGAGGAAGAAGTGGAGCAGATACGACAGACGTTTCTAGATGAACAAGAAAACCAGGAAAGGGAAAGAAAGACGAAAGCAGATAGAGATATAAAGGGTAAACCTACAGCTTTACCAGATAGCCCTAAACCTAGCCCACAGCCATCACCATCACCATCACCACCTCCTAGCAGCCCTCCACCAGAAGATAAGGAGGCTCGAGACAATCAAGAAGAACAACAGGCTGAAGAGCAAGAGCAAAAGCCAGAACCTGAGCCCAAGGAAGAGGCGAAGCCTGCATCTGAGCAAAAAGAACTTGAAGAAGCATATTATGCATTTCTGGACCTGCTAGCTGCAGGCTATACAAGGGAAGAAGCCTCCACAGTCGCATTCAACTTGGCGAGGACAGGGCATGAAGAACAGATGCCAGGCATCCGGCTAATTGAGCTAAAGGAGATTGCTACCGACATGGTAGACCTGCACCCGCCCTCGAATGATTGGGATGTGGTGATGACAATGCTAGCCGGAATAAGGGAACAATCTGTGGCATCAAACGAAGAATTGATAACTCTAAAGGCCACTGAAGTAAAGACCAAGATGGAAAGAGATCTACTGCAGGCAAAAAGCCAAGGACACAAAGAAAGAGAAGCTGACCTCCAGGCTAGCCTGACCACTGCTCTACAAAACTGCCAAGCAAAGGAAGAAGCAAATGAGGTAGCGGCAAAGAGATTGCAAGCAGCTGAAGAAGAGTGCCTGCAACTCAGCAAGTCATTGTGAGATGCAGAAAAAGAAAGAGACAATCTAACACTCCAGCTAGCAGAAGAAACTAAAGAAGTAGAGGCCTTGAGGAATGCTAAGGAGAAGGCGGAAATAGAACAAGAAGCAAGCCTGGATGAAGTCCTTGAGCTCAAGGACCAATTAAAAGTCAAAGATCAAACCATCCAGAGGCTGAGAGCATCACCTGCGAGAGTTAGAGCTACAAGCTCAACTCAAGTTATTTCAGAGAGTCAAATGTATGAAGAGCAGATGCAAGAACTCCAAAGGGAGTTGACTCTTGAGAAGAAGTAGAGGGTGATCATGGTTGAAGGTTATATCGCAATGCAAACCAAATTGGAGGACATCCAAAAGGCCCTACAAGAAGAGTTGGAGAGCATAAAGATAAAGCTCGAGGAGGCTGAAAAAGTAAATGCTGAACTCAATGACCTCCTCGTGACTATGGGCGAACAAGCCGAAGTGGAAAAGTAGACGCTCCTCAAGCAAATTGAGGAGTTGAAAGGCCGGCAACAAGCAGAAGCAGAGAGCTCAGGGCCAGCTGCCAATGAGGGCATCGACCTCGACAATGTGGCAGATCCTGTGGACACACCCATGCCAGAGGAAAGCATAGCAGGCTCCTCTCAAGAGCCCCAGGATATAACACAGGAAGAGGATGAAAAATTTGCGAAAATCAATAGAGGCAGACCTCAGAGAAAGCACCAAAGAGGCCTTGGAATGGGAACAGAGGGTTTTCAAATCAATGACAATTTAGAAAATCGACGCCAGCAATCTCAGGCGTGAATGGCTACAACCCTCTCTCCCATATCCATTGCTTAAATATGAAGCGGCAACAATAAACCAGCGGATCAGAGAAGAGCCAACGGTCCCTCTCTACAACGTAGACACCTCGAGGCCAGAAGGAGTAAGGCTGATAGTGGATTCTCAGCCCAAGTGGAGGAAGGCTTGGCTTACCAAGTACCCGCAATACCTAATACACTTGGTAGAGGCACCTAAACACATCAGAGACAACCTCAGCTTCTGCCCTCTACCAACGATTAGGACGTGGAAAGCACACGAACTCTTACAGAGAAGCCAACCCACTTGGCTGAACTACCCAAAGTTGCCAGGCGTGAAGGCAGGTGAGAGAATAAGTGTACAATACATGGTGAAAACCCTAACGGGAGCCATAAAGTTGTTCACTGGCTCACCTGACCTTACATGCATCATGATGAGAAAGATCTGCAGAACCATCCCAGTAGTGTTTGAAACCTTCAGGCCAGGACAGGTGACTGACACCATATTTTTCTTCCAGGACACATACAGATGTGCTTATGATATGTCAGGTCAGCCTTCCAAGGAGGTGATACATGCATTATACCAAAGAATCATGTTCCTCCCATATTATCACCTCCAGGCGTTTGAAGAAGCTTTCTACACGGGATTCTTTACCATGCATACAGACATCTTTGGACCAACAATGCTAAATCTACATGCACGGTATGAATCACTGCTAAAGATGCAGGAGACCATAAGGTGAAGCAAAAGATCAAGGCCATGTCGGGGACGACATGAACAAGGAGGGGGGGCGATGTTAGAAGCTGGACACACCCCACGGTATCTAACTACTTGGCGGATTATTATTTTTTGTAATTAGTCACTCATTGAGGAAAACCCGGTTTTTCACCTTGTAACTATTGGGACTTACAGAAGTTTCCAGATTGTATCCCAGTTTTGATAGTTAGATGGAGTAGATGGATGATTTTGAAACTTTAGGGTTTCAAAAGTTGTAAGGTATATATATCACTTTTTGACCTTAATGAAGGACCTTTTGTCATTTTAAACAAGTTTAAGTTTGTGAGTGAGCGTACTGTGTACGTGAGAGAGAGTGTGAGCTTTTTCTTGACGCTACGTGTGCTACGGTGGTCGGAATCGAGTGCAGAGAAGTGCAGTGTGTTTTGCCCGACTAGAGCTACGAGCCGATACCAACAATGCCGCATACGGTCCGGCTTTGGGAGCTCCTTCTACGAGCTTCATCGGTTGTTTGGGTGAGCATACGTTGTCCGATTTTGCATTGCAGCATATCCACGCATTCACATTGAGTAGAACTACACATTAGGCACTTCATATTTTGGAAATGAAGACCTGTAGATTTTGGCCAGACATCCTACGTATTTCTGCACCGGGTGTTTTGGGTCGTGATTTTGGTGCACAGACCATAGGGAGAGTGGCCTATAGGTATTAGTAGGGTCTCCTTCAAGTTCTATGGTGTTTCGGAAGTGTTTGATAGGTATTCGGCTCTAGCAAGCATTGCAGGAAGCATCCTCTTTCGTTCTCTTGAAGACTGTGACTTAGACAAGTGGTAGGAGCCTCTGTAGGAATTAGTTAGGAGTCGGTCGAGTGTAGGTTGACACCTTATGCTTGCTTCCACGCGCCTGTGGGTCGAGCTTCGTCCTTAGCTAACATTACTTGTTAGGTGAGTTCTCGTTGTGCTGACGTCCGTCGCGGCGTACCCGTCCAACAATCCGCTAAATGACATCGAGGACATGCTCAAACAGATGAATGACATGATAATAAACTTGCAAAGAATGCCAGGGAGAGATCCAATATAAGGTCCACCACAAAGGAAACCCATGCGACCAACAAGGCCACCTAAATGTTGTGCTATCAAGGGAAAGTGGACAACAAATCATGAGACTAATGAATGTTATTACCAACCAGAGTACGATAGGAATGTTCAATACGTGTGAATGAGACCACATGGACAATCTATGTATAGGTATCCACCTATAAATGATAGGAATTTTTAATCGTGACAATGAGACTCCAAGGACAATGTATGTATAGGTTTCCACCTAACATGGGACAAATGCAAAAGCCACCCATGGCTATGGAGGCATTACAACCAGTGCTATGTCACCAACCACAACTTCCAAGAAACAATGCAATACGAGTACAGTATATGCATCCTAAAGGACACGTGGAACAGTAGGCCATTGTACCAATTATGCATACAATAAAGCTAGTTCATCTACTATGGTAGCCGAGGAAGATTGGTATAATCAACTAGAACCTACCATGGCCAAACCAATCCATCAGGCACCCTAGAAGCAACATATGTATACTTCATTGCAAATCAAGGGGATATACCATCCATGATGAAACCAATGGCTAAACCAAGAATGCAAAATTTCCATAATTATGAATTGGATGATCTTTGGAAAAATGAATATCCAAAACTTGATAAAAATGTCAAGCCAATTGAAGCTTTTGGCATGCAATGTGGTAGAAAAGGGGGCTATATCTCAAGGATTGTCTGAGGAACCTAGCAAACAAAGGGAAAAAAAAACATAGTCAACATCTTGCCAATTAGCTCCTCTGGTAGTGAAACAACAATTTCGATCAAAGTAGTTACAAGGGCATAATCCAAAAAAGCACCAAAAAAGTAGGGGAAATAGAAAGTAGTAAAAAAACCCCTAAAGATTCTAAAGTAGCATCAACATTATGAGAATAGAAAAAAAATTAGAGAAGGAAAATTAAGGAGAAAGCTCAAAGCTTATTCCAAAAAAGAATAAAGTCAGCTTTGATAGAACTCAAAGAACTAAAACCAAAATCACGAGATTCAATACTTATGGATAAAATCTATAAACCTATCAATGTAGCCTTGGAAGTTTCAAGTGGGTTTAAAGAGGGTCAAACAATAGAAACCAAATGGAAAAATTTTCCAACCCTTGATATGGAAGCAACAAAACTGAAATCCTATTAGAAGCTGGTGAGAATAACACAAATAATTCTTGAAGTACAAAAACCAAAAGTATAATTATGCCCCTGGCCTCACATTTTCACATAGACTCGGAGACCCTAGCAATTTCTCTCTAGTGTAGGGAGAGTCTACCCAAAAATCACTAGAGAGCAAAAATTCTAGTAGATTAATCAAGGTAGTTAACATTAATCTTTTTAGATTAGTGAAACGCATATTAATTTATATCTATTTTTCTAATTATCTTGTTAATTAGGAAAGATTAAGCATCTCTCTACTAAAAATTATAGTCTTAAATATGATTAATTTGATGAATACTAAATCTCTATTTATGATTAGTAATCTAATTAATTATTAGCCTTTATTAGGGATAATATTGCCAATTTTGGACTTAATTAAGGAAAAATATATCAATTAAACATAAATTTTAAATATTTTACATACTATTAAGAAGCTATGGAAATTATATCAAAAAAATTTACTTGATTTTGATATTTCTTTAAGTTAAAATTGTTCGTTTTTAGCCTAAAAAGAATGGGAAATTAGAAATAAATCTTAATAAATCGAGAGATAATTTTCAACAATATAATATAGTGTCAATTTTTGTTATAATTATCTAATAATTAGTTAATTAATTTTGTTGACTACTATTACTTAAATTCTCTATTTCTAACAAAAAATTAAGTAATTTAATTAGTAAATCAGCTAAGAATTTAGTGAGATAAATTGCAAAGATTTATTAAAATGTTACAAGCTTGTGATCATTATCTCATAATTAGTTTACTAGTTTTGCTAATTATTAGAGCGTAAATTCTCTCTTTTTAGCAAAAATCTAGTAAGATAATAAATAAATTAGCTTAGAAGCTAGTGAGATAAATTTTAAAGAAATAATATAGTGCTAGAAACTTGTGATAATTATCTTATAGTTAGTTAATTAGTTTTGCTAACTACGATAACTTAAACTCTTTGTCTTTAACAGATAATTAAGTAGGATAATTAGTAGATCATCTTAGAAGTTAGTGAGATAATCTTTAGAGGTATATTATAATGTTAAAAACTTGTGATAACTATCTCATAATTAGTGAATTAGTTTTACTAATTACTATGTCTAAAACCTTTTAATTTTAGCAAAAAAATAAATGTAATAACTAGCAAATTCACTTAGACATCTCTAAGATATTTTCTAGAGATATAATACATTGCTAGAAAGCTAGGATAAATATGTATTCATCAAATAAGTACTTTAATAATTATAAAGTAGAAAATGAGCTATTTTTTACTATCTCTAAAAAGGGGAAATTAGGAAGTTAACTCAGAAAATCATAGGAAAATTTCTAAAGCATAAGAATACCACAAGGAAGCTAGGATAGCAATATCTTTCCCATACATGTAGCTAGAAGCTTATTATGTCAAAAAGTTATTATTTTTGACTATAAACCAAAGGGAAAAACTAGCACATTAACTTTTGGAGACTAGGCGTGGATTCATATAGCAAGATCAAGGTATCAAGAGCCCACAATAATAATATCACACAAAAAGAAAGCATATATAATATCATATTCCAATAAAAGGCTTAGACTCTTGGAAAATTGAAATTAGGTTAACACTAGTTTTGTGTTTGAGCCACAATTGTGGCTGAAACTAGGCTCCAGTCGGTTGTAGCAATGTATGCGCAAAATCACAAATGAAATAATTCCATGACCAACATGTGAAAAACAAGGAATTGCAAAAGGGTGATTTTGTGTTAGTCTACACAAGGAATTGCAAAAGGGTGATTTTGTGTTAGTCTACACCCTTAAGCAACATTCCAAGAAGCTCACAAATCAGGGTAATGGTCCATTTGTGATCAATGACATATCACCAACTGGGGCCGTCCAACTCGCAAAATTAGAGAGAGAGGCGATGTCTAATTGGATAAATGGTTGTAGACTAAAAAAGTATAACCTCTCACTGCCAACATGCAGGAAAAGATACATTTAGCTAAGGAGTGACAACAAATAGCTCAAAAAATCAAAAATCAAGCACAAGAGGAGGCCAAGTTGCTGAATTTAAAGAGAAAGGAAGAGAAATAACCACCACCTCCTACTCTAGTAGTATAGGTCGAGAAAACTTGGCTTGGCGGTATGGATATTTGGATCGATGTTTGGCTCACCGATGGGACAATAGAAAGAGAACTTGTGGATACAAGAGCATGTGTCAATGCGATGCAATATTCCACCTACCTGAAACTATCAGAATCAATGATTGAAATCACCCAGATTGAACTCAAAGTAGCCAATAAGGAGACCATGGTTAGTTTGGCACAAGCCAATGTCTTGATTAACGTCAATGGAAACCATTGCCCACATCTGTTCCATATAATGGCCAACACAGATCTCAAAAAGCGTATCATTTTGGGAATTTTATGGGTGAGGACTTACAAAGATGCTCCAGATTGGAAGGAGTGTAAGTATCATAAAAAACAGCAAGGTAAGTAATAGCTAGGCAATGATCTTAACCTAAGCATTAGAAGTAATAACCATCAAAAGCATGTTCATTACTTGCAAACAATCCAAGAAGGGAGTTTCTACATAGTAAAGCTTTACAACTTTAGGAAAAAATTTTAAAAAAAATATCATTTACATCAGATTTCAAAATTAAACAATGTAATTGATCCCCGGTTTTACTTAAGAAATCTAAATAATAGTGCATTCACCTAGTTCAATTTGTTCCAAAGTCCTAACGCACCTTGCAGATTCCCAAAGTGAACCCAACACTAGGCAGGTTGTGAAATAACCGCCCCCAAAGTATGCAACATATGTTAGCCAGGTATGTTAGTAAGCATGTAAAACCAGTTACAACCAGTATGTGAACAAACGTTAACTCTATCATTAAAAAAATTTCCAAATAGGGA
The DNA here is from genome assembly GCF_014529385.1 of Adiantum capillus-veneris. Classification (NCBI taxonomy): domain Eukaryota; kingdom Viridiplantae; phylum Streptophyta; class Polypodiopsida; order Polypodiales; family Pteridaceae; genus Adiantum; species Adiantum capillus-veneris. The sequence goes on along the minus strand of NC_140937.1, from coordinate 148,332,808 downwards.
GGTTTATTAACATCATACCAGCTAGGCATCCCAAGCCAAAAAAAGTGGACTATTTTTAAGTTAATAAAAACATAAGTAGGAAAGCTTAATAACACCATTTCAAATAAGCATTCCGAGTCAGCAGATTGCCGCCATCACCTAGATGGCCAACCGTATTATCACTTTTTAAGTAGACAAGTGTCCCTATATTTAGGAAGTTTATCAACCTAGCACTCGGTAACCTAGGAACCATCAGACCCGCTATTCTTACCATCCATAGAAGATTTTGAAAAAAATTGGTTTACCATAGTTATCATATGGTCGGCAATCAGCAAATTGGTAATCAATAGAGATATAAGTGACATAATTTGTAAGCCACTAATGCATCAGTAATTCAGCAAAATGCTAACATCTGAGAGGTATCATTATCTTTATACCCATCCTCATCTCATAAGTAAAAAGAGACCCCTATACTTGGTCATATCCATTTTATACAGCAAAAAAATTTAGAAAAAACCCAACAAGATTTTTCATCCCTCAGTTAAATATACAGCTTTTTCAATGATAAAAAAACTCATATAAACCAGATGTTTGGATTTCATAACACCAAAAATCCATATCGCCAAAAGTAAATCAGCAAAGTTGAATCACAACAGTCATTAAAGTATTATGCATGCTCGGTTACCATCTATTCTAATTAGGCCAAACAAATCAATCGGTGTAGATTCACATCCAATTCTCAGTAGAGAGGAAGACCTTAGATGATTCTCTTGTACCACAAAGTAAAATAATATCATATTTATATATCAGCTAAAAACCAAACAGTAGATTCAAAGTGCTAAATTTCTTGAACCAAAAATCAAAGCCAGAAGAGAAGAACCTGAGGGGCGGCGGGGATCACCACCAACACCATGTTGCAAAAGTTGAACCATCAAAAATCTTATTATCACCATGAACTATTTTCAACAAGTTTATATGCACAGAGCAGCAGGTGATATCACCAAGGCCCTCAACTACCTTATATACTTACACACCAACGTAATGCAAGGTTAAGTGAGGGGAAACCTATAAATAGAGAAACCACCAACCAAGATTGGGCAGAGTCGTGACCTGCAAGCTCGGCTGCTAGAATCTTCACAAGATTCAATTGTGTGGGCATCTCGGCAACCATATCGAGGTTTTGCAGAATTTTCTAACTTTGGCACTGTATTCCCCTAATAGGAGCAATGCAAGCTGCCGAGAAGGCCAAGAAAAGGGTGTCACAGAAGGAAAAGTTGCAAGAGCTGCCACCCTACCAGCTAGACCCAAGTTAAGTGAAGATGGCCAAGGCAACATACTTGTCACGACAACAGTTTGAAGAAAACAACACCACCGCTTTCACAAGCAGGTTCACGAGCAAAGAATGACACCAAGTAGAGTTGCAGATGCTACTGAAGGAAATATATGATGTAGCTGCCAAGACAGACACAATAGAAGACAACAGAAGGCTGGGCCTCAGGGACTTCTACGACTAGAAACCGCGCGGTGTAGATTTCCAAAAAGCCTATGAGTTATTGTCTACTATCAAAGAGGATGGATCAGCCCAAATCACCGACCAACAAGGGTAGAAGTCAAAGTAGTGATCACAAAAGAGATTGTGGTCGAGGCACTAAAGCTGTCGACTGAAGGGATGACAATGCGGGCCCGAGACAGAAAGACAGTAGGCATATTCACTAAGGAGAGTGTTGCTACAAATTTTGTCGACCTTATCCAAAGGCAAGTGGAAGAACTAGCTTGTCTATACCATCACCACTTCCACTCTTTAGCAAAGAGACTGCCACGGTATACCACCCCAAACCATGCGGTTGTGACTACCTTCACCAAAGCGTTGAAGTCGAAAACCAGGTAGCCAATTGATCATGCGTAGTATGTGCTGACAACGCTGAAGGGCACCAAGAAAGAAGGTAATAGCGCGCTGTCATGATGTGACACGTACATAGTGGGAATGCATGCTACAAGAGTTATCTTGTAACTTTTTAGATACATAGTTATATTTCCTATAATGTACATATTCGTATTTAAGTATAATAATATTCTTTCTATCTCATCCTATTATTTTTCTCAAGGGTAACCTATTCTTACTTTACCATCAGAAAATACTATGGGAAAAGCGTTGATAGCCGACTTTCGGAAATCAAGTAGAAAAAAAAAAAAACTCATTACACCCCCCCCACTCTCAGTACCCCCCCACCGTAACTTATTTTTTCCCCCTCTCGCCCTACGGGCATCAGATAAAACCCTCGCACTCTCTCGCCCCCATTTTCCCTACATACCCCCTTCCCTAATATCTCTCTCCTCCCGATTCACCCTCCCCGACCAGGCAGAAACTCAGAGAAGGAACCCCCAACCCCTCTCTCGTGCTCCCTCGGTGTGAGCCGCGTGAGAACCCCCCCCCCCCCCCTCTCCCTCTCACCCACACATCTCCCATACCCCGCCATTCCCCCTCTCCCCTCACTCTCCCTCACACACTCTCTCTATCTCTTATCCCCTCACCCCTATCCCCTCCCCCTCTCCCTCATTCTCCCTCTCACGGCCACGCCAAGCTCCCTCTCTCTCTCTCTCATCCGGATACCGGCAGGCCACGCCAAAGCTCTCTCTCTCTCTCTCTCTCTCTCTCTCTCTCTCTCTCTCTCTCTCTCTCTCTCTCTCTCTCTCGCGGGTAGTGCTGCAGTCCCACACTCACACACACACGCCCTCTCACTCACACACACACACCCCACAACACCCCCCCCCCTCTCCCCTCTCTCCCCATGCGTTGTGCGCCGCGCGCTGCATTTGATACACACACACACACACGCCATGCGGGCAGCAGCAAATACGCCAACACAACACACACACACACACACACACACACTCACCCACCCACACACACTCACACCCCCTATCCTACCCCCTCCCCCTCCCTTTCCGCCTTGCACAGAAGAGTGAGCCGCCGGCCATCCGCGGAAGGAAAAAAAATAAAATAAAAAAAAAAAATATATATATATATATATATATATATATATATATATATATATATATATATATATATATATATATATATATATATATATATATATATATATATAGGCCCCTTTCCCATGCACGCTTTTGCACACACATACCTATACAAAACACACACACACCCGCCTCATGCACAAATACATACACACATGTATATACGCACCGCACCGCAATACGAAGGAAAAGGCTACGACATCAACAAACAAAAAGAAGAAGGATCCAAAGCACGCGCCGCCAACTACAACAAACAGAAATGCGTCGAAGGCATGCCCCGGCCGACTCCGAAAAGAAGTACGCTCGACACCGACGCACCGGCAGCACGCCATTTGCCGGCAACACGCAACCACGACATCATCCCAATAATTTTAGGTTATTTTACCATTATCTTCAGTTTTTCACTCGAGCCATTGTAAATTTCCATTTTGTAAATATCCTCTCTCTAGGTGATGGTGACAAAGGCCCACCTAGAGATTCCCATCTTTTAATAACCTTCCCCAAAACAAAGCAAGGGTCAACCACACCGGGCCCACCACTTGCTTTGTCTCCCCGATTAATATTACCCTAACCACACTGGGATTACCATTATCCAAGCAGCCAACACCTATAAATTGGCACTGAGAGGTCACTATCGGGGGGGGGACTTATGTGGAACCAAGCATTGGGTAGAGTGTAGTTGGAGGGATTGACACCATCACCATCACGGGGAGGGGGTCTTGTGTGTTGGGTTTGCCTTGGAAATTGCACCATGTGAAGGGAACCACATCCACCTCTCGACTCCAATGGTCGATGCACACACGTATGCACGCTCTTGGCAATGAGTATTCACCGTCATTGAGTCGCCCTAGAGAACGCACCAAGTAGGTTGCACCATCTCCTCTCCCTACCTCTCTACCATCACGGCATACCACCTTGTAAATATTACAGAAATAACTCACCTCACACCCCCGAGGTTGTTTTCATCAATTGCAAGTATTCTCTCTCTCTCTCTCTCTCTCTCTCTCTCTCTCTCTCTCTCTCTCTCTCTCTCTCTCTCTCTCTCTCTCTCTCTCTCTCTCTCTCTCTCTCTCTCTCTCTCTCTCTCCCCCCCTTTTCTCTCTCTCGGTGTGTAGGCTTGCGGTGTTCATATCACCGTGGGCTTTACATCCTAGCCGCTCAAAGCTAGGTGGTGCCCCCTGTTCGCTTTACCGTGGCAGGCTCGAGGCGAGCCATTCGGCCCTCGGCGTTTTAGAGGCCATCGGGGTTCGGGGTCTGCTTTGCGTCTGTCATTTGGTGCCCCCACGGAGGAGGGCTTTTCTAAGACCCTTCAATTTACAATGCTGAAAGTGACGCCCACTATCAATCATGGACGAGTGGCTAAAGTAATTTTCTAACTGGAGGACGGAAGAAGAAGAGACGAAGGAGGCCCTAGCCGCCTTCATTGAGGTGCTACTACCAGGCTGCAGTGTCATCAACATTCAAGAGGTAAACTCTCCATCTCATGTCGCTCGTTCTAACTATAAATCGAAAGCATCAGGTGGGAGATTGGTGAGGTGCCATCACTGTTGTCAACCAAGGCACACGGTCAATGAGTGCCAGCAACGAAGGCATCGAAAGGGCTGAAGTCTTCTACATTGACATTCATCGCAAGGAGGTAATTCACGTCAAGGAAGGAAATCAGACAGTGAGGCCTCTTTTCCCTAAACAAACTGCAGTCAAAGATAAAACCCCAAAGTGGCCTAAAGGGGCTTCTCGAGCCAAGGGCAAGGAGAAGATAGGCTAGCCTGGAAACACATGACCCCGAAGGGAGAAGCATCTGGCCAAGCAAGTGCTTCAAGCTCAGAGAGCCGGGTTGTACCCACTTTGTCAAAGAAGAAGTCATCCGAAGCTAAGCGGCGGAAGGTCGCCCACCGATTTGCACGCCGCATGCGAGTGCTACCAATCCACTTCGACAATCCAGAAAAAGAAGTGGTGAGAAGATTCCCATGTCCTAGAGAAGAGTGGTTCGGCTACTGATCTCGCTGTTTTGGGAAGCGAGTGGAGGACCTTCCTCCCCTCCCTGTACAACTTATCGTGAAGAATCTCTCTACCACGGGAGAGACCCAGTGGGCTGGAAATGAGCTACAGCTGAATGGAGTAGAATTCATGGAACACCCCGATTACGAAAATTACCTACAATTGTTGTTAGCCTGTGAGGTCCCCACCCCGCCGTATCAAACGGCGGATCTGATGGTGAACCTGGTGGCCACTAGATCTATAGCGGAAGCAAACAAAGTGGTTTAGGGTTCAACTAGCGGACGATCTCTCATCACAAAGTGAGTCGAGTTCCAGCCTACTAGTAATGAGATCTAGCTCCACCTCGCAGGGGAAGCGTACTTAACCTATCTAGCGATCCTAAGATCCACCTTCCAAGAGGAGAGAAATCCCGAGTGCCTTTTTCTCCATGTTTCAGAGGCACATACACTTGAGACTTCGCCGCTCTAGGGGCAATGAGTATTACTAGTGTCGATTTAAGCACTATAGGGACGGAGAGTTCCCGACCAATCGGGACCACCCTTCTCATAGGCATTGGCAACCTGAGCCAAGCCCCCACTTTCCACCCCCACACTCACACTTCCTTGTGTGTCCTAATTACTACCACAATGGTTGTTCAACATATAAGTTCCTTGATTAGATTCCGATTCACAAGGTTCGTTAATACAGCCATTCAACCAGTATTGCAAAGCGGCACCAAGACAGTACTCTAGTAAAAATTCTACTCAAACTTATTCATTAAAATTCCAATGTTGTGGAGGTACAACATCCCCCCTCCAGCGAGAGTTTACTCCTCCCGTTGTCGCCTAACTGCCCATACAACTAGGTATGTCCACCGCATAGAAAGCACGACATGGACATTCCCACCGCTTAACCAGCAGACGTGGGTTCCCACCGCTTAACCAGCAGACACTACAAGAGGTTGTGTGCTCTTGTGACGCTGTTAGCGACGGAAATACACTGGGTTTTTATAACCCCCGGCATCGCTAAAACCGTCGCTACGAGAGCATCGCTATATGCGTCGCTATATAGAGACGCTCATAGCGACGATTATAGTGACGTTTACATAGAAGTCTATAGCGACGCTATAGAGCCATAAATAGCGAGGGTTATAGCGACACCCGAGAGAAATTTTTTTTGGTGACAGGGCATTGAATGCCCTGCCACCCATCAACCATATTGTACTTGATTCACTTTTTTAAAAAAGTGCAAGGGTAGATAATAGACCCAAAATAGTCACCCACAAGACGCATTGTTTGCAAAATTGACAATTGTACACATCATAGGCAAAATGAATTGATTGGCAAATGTAATAATGACAATTGTACAACATCATAGGCATAAAGAATTGATTGGCAAAATGAATTGCGGTGACAAATGTAATAATATACATGGTTCAAAAAGACGTATAAAATCCGTCTCATGATACATAAGCTATGAGAAACCCTAAACTAATGCTATCTAGCTACGGCTAAACTGACGTCGTCTAGTCAGACGTCTCATCGCGTCCAAGCGGCGTATCTGTCGGATTCTGCAAAAAAAGACAATAAGACAGCTTTCAGTAAGTATAAACATATAACGACATTTATAAAACAATACAAAAAATAGAAAAGAGTAAACCCTAATACTAACCATGCCGCCGCGAGAACTGAGAATGTCCATCAGGGCGTTTAAGCCCTTCCTGCCTGCGTACTCGCGCTCGTACGGTGTGGGATCACGTCCTCTCATCGACCACTGTCAAAACATACAAAGATTTCATTATGTTAGAATTAAAAAACTCATAAACCCTAAACTATCGAACATAAAGAGCAATGCAAAAACACTTACAAAATCGGCCTCAAATGATGCCCATCCACCACTCCCCAAGTGGTGCGAGCTCCCTGCCTCTACTCGCGCTCTGGCTGCATCCTTTTGTTGCTTCCACTTGTCGGGATTCTCGCGCGCTGCTTTCTTCGCATTCTTCCAATCTTCTCTGGCCAGCCAATCTGGCCTGTTCCACCCATGCTTGATTGCTTTTTGCACTTTGGAACGCTTGTGTTTGCAGTATTCGCGCATTCGAATCTTCATCATGTCTTCATTGAAGCGTTGATCCCGTGTTGGAACGGGAAACTCATCATGAAGTATGTTGATGACTCTGGCTTTTAAATCACTTGGTACTTCACTCCATTTGTTTAGTATGTAGTGTCTAAACAGTTGAGAGCAAAGACCACGCATGCGCGAGATCACCTTCTTGCCGTCATCATCCATGATGATGCCGCCGCTGAAGTAGACGGAGTAAGGCAAGCCCTCTGGCCGGTGATGCGTAAACCTAGGTGTCCCGGCAGGGGTCTCTAGCGGCGTTTCGATGGGGGTACGGACGTCAGGTGTCTCTACCGGCGTCTGGGCCTTGAAGCGAGGAGTGTCGAGTGGGGTGGCTCCTGGCAGAGTAGGTAGAGGTGTGTAGCTGCTAGGAACAGTCAGCCGCGCAAAACCTGGCGTAGATGGCGATGCTGTGGCTGGTGTGGGGGCGGGCAAAGAAGGGGAGGGTAAAGAGCCTCGACGAACACGAGGCGGTGTGGAGGCATCAGCGGCGGAATCCCCACAACAACCACCACCGCCACCACTAGAGCGCCGGTGTCTAGACGAGTGTGAAGATCGTCTCGTCGACACCGAAGCTTCGGAGCGCGCCGAATGTGAAGAAAGAGAGGGAGATGCGGATGGAGTAGGAACGCGCGATGATGCGCCAGAGCGATGACGCTCCACGTACCACTGTCTCTGCTGCGGTGACAAAGAAGAAAGAAACTCCTCATCATCCATACCTGCATTAAACACACGAATATTTAAACTTAATATTGAATGAATAGAGTAGACAATGACGCAAAGACCATTAAATACAATGACGTAATGACGCATATAAATACAATGACGCAATGAATTGAGTGATAGAAGAGGCAAGTCGAAAACTCAGAATTTTCAATCAAAAGATGTGAGCGCGAGTAGAAAAGAGCGTTATACACCATGGAAGGTACTTAGAGAGCCAGAGCTTTTACAACACGGAGCAAAATTGTTCAAATACAATATTTGTGGCTTTAAGAGATCTCTCTCTCATCCTCCCATAACTCAACATAACTTCCTATATCTATATAGAGCTCTCCGTTTAAACACATATCCTCTGTTTCATTTTGTAGCTCCTCTGCATGCACCCCATATAGAGTAGTAGCATCTTGATGCTCGTCTGGCACCACCGCAGCGGCTTCTGATTCAGCATCTTCTCTGATCTCCTCCATTGATGCCGTTGTGATTGGCACATGGTAGCCTTCATACGTCCTTGCACTACGAGGGGCTACCTCTATGACGTACCACCAGTTTGATGTAGACTTTGTAGGATGAAATGTTACCTGCCAGAGCCACATAACTTACATGAGAGCTTTCAAGCACATAACTTGTAAAAGGGGGATGTTAACTATTTACATACTTACTTGTTCACAATGCTCGGGTAGTACGAAAGTGTCTCTTAGGTCAGTCCATTTCTTAGTAGAATCCACCTCAAGAAAACCAGACTCTCCTCTACGCACAGTAGCGTTGCAACCCTCCATGATTATCTTGAACCATTGCACGTCGAACAAGTCGACAAAAAATCCTCTGTAATCGATCCTAAAAATCTCTTGTAGCGTGCCGAAGTAAGTGAGTTCCGCCACCACAGGATCTGCATCAGAGGAACGTCGTCAACTAGACTGTTCAAATTTTGCCATGATTCCACAATCTTGAGTAAAACGCTTTTTGTCGATCCGTTCCACCCTAAAATGTCGACCTTTACACGATGCTGCTGTGTATGACTTATACTACAACGAACAAAGATTATGAGTGGCCGTTCAAACGTTTAGAAATAAAGTCACTAGCTAGTCGTACATTGCAAACTTACCTTGGTCGCGCAACCCCGAGAGTACTCCCACTCTTCCTTAGTCACTTCGTCACCGCATTGTTGTGCGCTTTTCAATTGGTTGTGCAACCATCTTAAGCTCATGAATGTTGGTAGGCTCTCCAGACCCGTCGGATAGTGCATCGGTGGTCGTCTTCCCCGTCTCCACTCGATTCGTGCCCTTTGTCGCTCTTGCTTTGCATCCTCATATTGTGAAATCCACTTTTGCATCACTGGATTGTGAAGCATGCAAAATCGGTTGATTTTAGCCTCTAGATCTTCCTTCATCTTCTTCTCAACACCGAGATTGCACATGACAATCCTAGATATGCGCTCATCATCTATGGTTCGCCATAGCGTGTCCCGGGCTTTATCAAATCCGTCTAGCCACTCTCCAATGTACACTAGGGACTCTGATACCAACCAACCTTCCGCCATGCTATCCTCCAGACGTGCCTTTTGACGCACATATCCCTTAAGCGTTTTCATGAAACGTTCTAAGAAGAACATCCATCTGGAATGAACTGTGCCAGCTATTTCCACCTCATCAACTATGTGAACAAGAAGATGCACCTGAATAGTTAGCATGGTAGTAGGAAAATGTTTCTCAAACATGCACACAAGCTCCGCAGCATTTAGTTTGGCGAATGGTATGGAGTCTACGTTGATCTCCTTTTGTGAGATCCATTGCACCAGCTTTGCAAGTTTGTAGATTGTGTTACGGATGTCGAGAGACAAACATCCCTCAATGGCAACCGGTAAAATAAACTGTAAAGTATGTGCAGCAATGATATTAAAGTCCACATTTTATGCAATGATATTAAAGTCCACTATGAACATACCTGACACATTTTATGCCAATCGTGTGACTTCAAACCGGTAAGCTTTCCTTCTTTAGTAAAACACGTTCGGAGCGAGTGCATTACGCCAGTGGGGGTCCGCAAAGATCGAATGGTCTCTTTTACTTTGCGTTCTTGGGCTCCTGTGAAAATCCATGGTTCTTTAGGGAGTTTTATCGATCCATCAGACGCTGTTTGCGGCCAATATTGCTCCATACGATCCACATTTCTAAGGTCAACTCTGGCTCCCAAAGTATCTTTCTTGCCGGTCAGATGGTCCCATAGTAGATTACCCACATTTTTGAATATGTGCATTGGATCGAGCAAGTGATTGATCATGAGTCGGGGCCAGTATGGTAACTCATACCATAGAGATAGTCTCTTCATCCCTGGAGGCAATCCGTCATCGCACATCTCCTTCTGCTCTAACCATGCTTGTGTAGACATCCTTGGTGGCTCTCTTCCCAAAAAGCCGTCGCGTAACACATGATTCTCTGGAAGATACGCTTGATGACCTTCGTAGATTTGCTTCTTCAGTGAGGGCACCCTACGTGCATTCAGTCTAGGTCCACATGTGACACATGCTCTGTATCCGCTTGTTTGAAGCCCTGCATGTATACACATGATAATAGATCAACTATGGGAAGAAACAAGATTTACAGTGTCTGAGTGAGGAGTGTCAATAGATCACCTGAGCATTCTGTTAGCCCGGGATAGTCATGCATGGTCCACATTAGAATGCCTCTGATCAAAGCATTCCGTCGTCCTGTGTGTCGGCTCATATCCACCACCTCTATGCCAATCCACAATTGTTGTAGCTCTTCCAATAGTGGACAAAGATACACATCCATATTCTCCACTTTATATCGCCCTGGCACAATCAAGCTTAGCCATAGGTGCCCCTTCTTCGTAGTCAACCACGGGGGAATGTTGTAGTTGATGATGACAACGGGCCATACACTATAAGATGTTGATCTATGACCAAATGGATTTACGCCATCCATAGCCAGGCCTAAGCGCAAATTTCGAGCTTCCCTGGCAAAATTCGACCATGTTCCATCTATATGTTTCCAGGCTGCGCAATCTGCAGGAATTCGTAGCACACCATCCGAAGATTTATTCTCCTCATGCCATGATGCTAGGGCGGCCATGGACTTACATTCGAAGAAATGCTTGATGCGAGGAAGCATAGGAAAATGTCGCAAAACCTTTTGTGGAATTTTTGTCCCGTGGAGATCTACTCGATATCTTTCGGAATCACATTTCGGACACTTCTCCATGTCTATGTATTCCCCTCTGAAAAGAATGCAGTCATTAGGACAAGCGTGGATAGAATTGTAATCCATCCCCAAGTTTCGCAAAATCTTTGTTGCTTCATCTCGGGAATCTGGGCATCGCATTGTCAGCTGGTAGTATGTGCTCTTTAAGCAATCTACACAACATAAAAATACGATACAGTCGTGTAAAAATCTATCAGATCATTATACATTTAGAGTTTTATTAAAGTAAACTAATTGTAATAGATCACCTGAAAAGCGCTGTGACGCTAGTGTCACTCCATCCAAACTTTGCCTGCATGTTGAGAAGAACCAGGAGTGCTTTCAATCTAGACATACGTGCTCCATTATACAATGGCGTATCGGCTTCACTTTTCATATCATCATAGATAAGCCTTTCTGAATCCATGATCGTCTCGATCATTTCATCAATCTCGGGCTCAAACATTGCCTCGTTGGGAATGTGCTCTGCATGATCATCCCCCGAGCTGTCAGAGGCTACATCTTGTGGCCTCACATATGCTGCTTGACTAAAGCGCCTGCAAACACGTCTATTGGGTTGCAAGATTGCTGCTTGTTGGCCAGCGTCAGAGTCCGACGAGTTATAATTGGCAACAACTCGATCTATAATAGATAGATCGAACTTGCCAAATTCGCGAACGTGCTGCAAAGAAACACGTCTTGTCCGTCGCACAGCATGCTTGCATTGAGTACAAGGACATAAGACCCTCGTTGAGAGATAGGTGTTTCGGTTGGACGGTCCCACATCCTCCTCACTACTCATAATGAGTATAAAAATCTTATAACCTGGACAACAAATTTAATATTCTATTGGCATTCTTCGTCTTATCTCTCTCTCTCTCTCTCTCTCTCTCTCTCTCTCTCTCTCTCTCTCTCTCTCTCTCTCTCTCTCTCTCTACCTCACATTCTCTAGTCATGTCCAATCCCCGCACACCTCGGTCTAGAGGTGCACGGAGATCAGAACCACCGGGTTATAATCTCGTCTTTATTGGTCAATACCTATATTTTTGGGTACAAGAAATCTACAGACCCACGTCTACATGATACTGCATGTAGTGGACAAAACCCCTTTGCCTCTTCTCTAGCTGTAGCACTTCACAGCATCTTAACATCTTTTCACAGTAGATCTTTTCACTGTTCATCTAACTCTAAACCCTAAACCGTAAGTAATTCTTGCGTGGACTCGATCTAACGTAAATAAGCGTAAATCTAAATAAACGTAAATCTAACTAAAAATAAACCTAAATCTAATTTAACGTGAGTCTACATCTAACCTAATCTTTAACGTCTTTTGGGATAGTTTCCTACGACGTTAAAACTATCTTCTTCTTGTGTGTGTGTGGGTAAACCTAAATAAACCTAAGTCTAATCTAATATAACATAAATCTAAATCTAACGTAAATTATGTTATATTAAAAACAAAGAACTAAACTAACAGGGATTATAAGAACCTTAAAACTGATTTAACACATAATTTTTCACATAACTCGGCAAGAGTTGGCATTCTCATCACTAAAGATGTGAGAGTTAACTTCCGGCGGTGACGCTGCCTCATCTCCATCCACATCTGACGACAGCAATTGGCCCTTTGGACCGTTCTTGCTCTTGTTACTAACTTTGAAGTTGCTGTTGAATGACTAGAGGTTGTCTAGATGGTCATTGTCGGGGATGTAGTGACTCTTGCCGCCCTGAAGATCCACCTTCTTCCCTATCTTCTGAAGACATTTCACCAGTACTTTTGGATCGACGGAGCCCACCATGAGTGAAGGCAGCAATACCCTATATTCCATTTAGGGCTTTCTTCACCCGCTTCATGCAGGCATCGCAGTCTATGGAGACCTAAATCTAATCTAATATAACGTAAATCTAAATCTAGCGTAAATAAACGTAAATCTAACTAAAAATAAACCTAAATCTAATCTAATTTAACTTAAATAAACCTAAATCTAATTTAACGTAAGTCTACATCTAACCTAATCTTTAACGTCTTTTAGGATAGTTTCCTACGACGTTATAACTCTCTTCTTCTTGTGTGTGTGCGCGTGTGTGGATGTGTGTGCCAATAAAAAGAGATAAATGGTATAACCTTTCTATCACCCATGCCAAGTATGATAGATTGGTTATGCCATTTCCCTCTTGAATAATAGGCCTTGAGTTCAACTCCTCGTCAGCTAGATCTTTAGGTCTTTTAATTTTAATTAGTTTCCTACGACGTTAAATTAGTTTCTCTCTCTTTCTCTCTCAATGTGTGTGCGTTTTTTTGTTTATGCATGTTTTCTCTCTCTTTTCCTCTCTCAATGTGTGCGTTTTTTGTTTATGCATGTTCTCTCTCTCTTTTCCTCTCTCAATGTGTGCGTTTTTTGTTTATGCATGCTCTCTCTCTCGTTTCCTCTCTCAATGTGTGTGTGCATTCTTTGTTTATGTATGTGTGTGTGCATTTTTGTTTATGTTTGTACTCTCTCTCTCTCTCTCTCTCTCTCTCTCTCTCTCTCTCTCTCTCTCTCTCTCTCTCTCAAAAACACTGTGTGTGTGTGTGTGTGTGTGTGTGTGTGTGTGAGAGAGAGAGAGAGAGGGAGAGAGAAAGAGGGGAAGGAACATGAGAGTGAGGAGAGGGAAGGAGCATACCTGGCTCTCCTTCCTCTCCTCGTGTGTGTGTGTGTGTGTGTGGAGAAGAAAGAGAGAGAGAGAGGGAGAGCGTTACCTGCTCCTTGCTTGAGGGCGCCGAAAAACTCAGATCTGAGATCTGAGTTTTTGGGCGCTCTCTGTTATTTTTTTTAGCCCAGCCGGCGTCGCTATGAGCGTCGCAAATTTACAAGTAAATTTGCGACTCTCATAGCGACGCTCATAGCGATGCCGGGATTTTATTTTTTTGAGCGTCGCTGTGTGAGCGTCGCTAATATGAATAGCCTCTTGTAGTGAGACGTGGGTATCCACCGCTTAACCAGCAGTCGTGGATTCAAGAGCCCTTAACCAGGAACTTTGCCCCCTGTGATCAGGAGGGGGTTCATGAAGGAGGGGGTTCATGACTAATTCAACATTGGAAATAGAATGAACATGCCGAGCTAAATTTTCCCTAGTAGACATTCTTTCCTATTGCAAACAGTATATCCGTCAATCATTTCTTTCCTACTTTAGACTTTAATATAAAAATGAATTCAATTGCCGAGGTTTCCGTCGGATTTCTCCAACATGTTTGGGGATATGTTCATTCCTAGCTAAACGTATGCAATGTTAAATTAAACAACTTGAATAAAACTGTGATCTACCTCTTCCATTTCTTCGTCATTGGCTCGTGAGCTGGCCGGTGCTTGTTCGACCATGGGAGCTTTTCCTTTTCCATTTGTATTGCTCGTTCTCGCTTCGTGGTCGTGGACACCACCGAAGCGATTTCTCTTAACCGGGGCCATTTTACTCACTAATTTAAATGATAAACTTGAAGAAAAGAGCTAAAGTCTGAGAGCATCATAACAACCAAATGGCAGATTAGAATTATTAAAGAATCCTCCTTAGGCAAGAGATTGGATTTTTCCTTCGAGACCTAGCAATTTTATGGGTAATTCCTTACTTACCCTATGGAAAATGGCTCTAAGGTTAATTACTTGGCTTAGATGATTAAGAAATTCAGAATTTTACTAATTGATTCACGAAAGAGATGAAGTAAGCAAGCTCATTCATTTTCCTAGAGCAATATGAAGATGCAGAATTGCCGTAGGCATGTGTGACATAAAATTCTCTTCTTAATGGCCTAATGATGGATTAATTTTCAGCCTTAATCACATTTTAATGTGGGATAAGATTGAGTCTAATTTAATTACAACACTATTGAGTGGTAAAAGAATGAATTTCATCAAATCTACACTATTACCGACTGACAATTTATTAACTATGCTGCCTAGAGAGAGAATCTTTTCTAATCATGCATTAATCCTTGGTTAAGGATGATGAATGGCTACATAATTTAGCTAATTGAATGATGATTATGAAATAGAGTATAGATATGGAAATTTAGAGAGCAGCTATAGGGAATTATAGCCAGGATTAAGCATAGGAGCTAAGGAGTTTGGAGAATAAAGATGAGAATTAAGAAGAGCAGTAATTAAACCATGATTACCGTGATTAGGGGCTGAGAATCCTCTGTTTTTTCTGATCCAATGAATCCTCAAGATGAGAATTTCGGCAGCACCTCCCTCCTTGCTTCTCCTTCAACAACTGTGTGTGTACCGGCAGCACCTCCCCAAGGTGTGTGTAGGTGTGTGTGTGTGTGTATTGGGTGTGTTTGTGAGCATATGTGTGTGTTTGTGTGTGTAGGTCTTTAAATAGGCTCCTACAGGCTAAAAATCGACCTGGGTTGCTAAATGCATCTGGGAGCTTCTCCAGTTAAGCATGGCAAGTCTAGTTCCCTACTCACCAAGTGTCAGGTTGGCTAGTTTAACTGACTCTGACACTTAGTTATTGGCTTGGCAGTTTTCCCAGGACTCCCACAAGGCAAGAGGGTGCCCCCTAGCTGCTAAAGATGATCTGGAGTGGGCTGGGACCTGTTCCCACACAGTCTCGGGCCCCCGGTGTCTCCCCGGACAATTTTATCAAAAATTGGTTTTAGGCTAAAACGGGCCATACGAGTCGGATTTTGATGCTGTAAATTGCTATACTGAGCTCTAACTAAGGCGTACTGGACCGAGTACCTGCCATATTTAACAGCCCCTCGGGGTTCGAAAATGCATTTTTTTCAAATTTCGGGTATGGGTGCAGATTTTCGAGACGGTCAAAACTGGACAGGTCGGGCAACCAAAAGCTTTCTATTTTTGGAATTTTTTTACAAAAATTATTTTAATTCACATTTCGAAGCTTTAAAACATTCTAAACATCATGGCATTGACGGAAAACTGCTAAAAATAGTAACTTTTTTTCATTATGATCATTTCATGGTACAAGGGTGCTCTTTTTGGTTGGGGTCAGAGACCTTACATAGCCAACAGATTGGGAGTGGTCAGACGCATCGCCATCACCCCGTACGTGCTAAGCAACGAAGGAAGGGTAGAGCCCATGAAAGGTGACGACCTCTTGTGGATGTGCCGACTCATCAACACTGGCACGGTAAGAGTATAAGTAAGTATTTCACCCTTTGTGCATGATGGAAAACGGGCCGACTGCATTCCCGTTCAGATTCCTGCAGCATATGCATGTGAATATCTATGTAGATAGGAAAGTCTTCTACCAACAAAAGATCGTTTACCTATTCGGTGCGGCAGTACTAGGAGAAATCCTCAATTCCCCGAACCCTATCATTCTCCCCATACTAGATTACCACATTCCTTTAATGTCTCTATTTTTATCATGTTTTAGCCTATCCGTTCGCCCCTATAAAACCGCTATGAACCGGTGCTGTTGATGTAAGAAGAAAAAAGGTTTGTAATTTCCCGAGTCACCACCATGGCAAGTGTTTCTTTCCCCACGTTCAGTGGAAAGAAGGGTGAGGATCTCACCACTGATTTTTTGGACGATTTTGACATTGCTTGTGTCGTCTCCAACAAAGATGACGACGCTTCACGACTCAAAATTTTTCCTCTATTGATGAAAGTAGAGGCCAAGTCCTGGTGTAATGCATTGCCCCAGGCTACCAAGAATGCATGGGATCTGCGTTGCATTTATATGCCCGTACAACAAAAATTATACGTATAAAACGTCAATATACACCGTATCTCCGAATAATTACCGAATAGCCGTATAAAACATTTTTCGATCGAAAAACATATCGTCAAAAAAAAGTATATATATACAATCGTCGCCGTATTTGATCGAAAAGCATTGTGGACTTTCTTGGGGTTTGGAGAGCTTGGAGCTTCTGAGAGTTTGCCAGATAGAGATAGCGACTTTGATTTACAGCAGTTTTCAGGTATATTTTTTAAATTTTCAATAAATATTAACTTTTTTTTTGTGTTGTGCCAGACTTGTGTGGTGCAATAGTTTCGGCTCTCACCACAAAGTTGGCTTGCAGGTCGTAGACCACTTCATGGTGTGTAGCCATAGGCCCATATGGCTCACTCCAGAGGTGTATAGAATTATATAGTTTTCTTTCCCGTGGTGTGTAGGTATATAACTCACTCCAGGGAAGGCTTAGGGTAAATTTAGATTCTCACTCGTATGGTGTAGTAGTATATCTCTCACCATAGAGATGAGTTAGGATTAGAGGTTGACTCGTGGAGTGTAGTAGGCATGATGCTACACCTCTCACTTCAGAGTGGCCTATAAAATTTACAATCTTAAAGTAAATCATTATTGATTATTCTACATAGAAGCACAAAAATTAACGTTCGTCATTTTAAGAGTGTAGAGATGCATACTTTATGCCCTCTTCATCTTAATACGACTTTCGTTATTTTTGTGCTTCTATTTCTGTAGTAACATCGTTGTTCATTAGCAGATGACTTGGTGTTACTCTGAACGTAGATATATACAACAATTGAGTTACATTTGAGATTGTTGAGCTGTTTGCTGATGGTTGTGTTGTGCGTGCCACACACTCCATTAGAAATAGCTTATAAAATTTACAATTTTAGATTAAGTTTTTTTGTCATATGTGTTACATAGAAACACAAGCGTTACCACTCGTTATATTAAGAGTGAAGAGATGCATATTTTCATGCCCTCTTCATCTTAATGTGACATATTGGTTACTCATGTGTTTCATATTCCAAAAGAACATCATTTTTCATCATTAAATGACTTGGTGTTGTTTTGGACGTAAACACATACGATAGGTAACTTACATCTGCAATTGTTAATTTATCCGCTGATAGTTGTGTTGTGAGTTCCACACACTTTATCAGGGATTAGATTGATAAAAACTATCAATCTATTTTACAACAGCATCCAGGACTTGTGCTGAGAATATCTCACACTAGCTGAGCTGTTCACATATACGATTTTCCAACCCTTTAGATGTAATTTCTTTCATCATCTCACACTTCTACACATAGCAGGGTCCAGTTCTTGTGCTGAGAGCATCTCACACTCCTGGCCTGTCTCTCTCTCTCTCTCTCTCTCTCTCTCTCTCTCTCTCTCTCTCTCTCTCTCTCTCTCTCTCTCTCTCTCTCTCTCTCTCTCTCTCTCTCTAAATTACTTTTCATGGTCGATTCGCACAATGTGGTTTGTAATCATAATATTTTCTCTTTAATTTGCAATAATTTAGTATTGTTTAATAAATTTGAATCATCATTTAATATATATATATATAGGGTTAACACTCATTATATAATAACTATGTTACTATGGTGTACAATCATTTCGTAAGATTCTTAATTTATAATTTTGTCATACAGATATGGCAGACACAAAGCTAGCGAAACATCAACAAAAGTTTGTCTCCGAAGTGATTGTGAGACACTTCCATTACTCGTCAGAGGAAAAGATTAGGCGTTGTTTAAACCCTGTCGCTCCGGAGCATTTTTATCAGCTTACAGAGACTCTAACCAAGTCTATGTTTGAGCAGCTCCAGGCAGAGTTTGCACCAGCTATTTTTGACATAGCCCTCCTGACATCAGGTGCTTTAGTAAACATGGTCAAAAAAACCATTGGCCGCAGACATCTTGTGCAACAGCTTTACACGGAGTTCTGCAAGAGTAAGGAAAAGTTAGAAAGAGCAGCAAAGCATGCAAGAGTGGAAGCCAGCTCTTCTGAAGCTGCTGTTGAACCAAAAATCATTCTTAGAACAGAGCCTGCAACGTCATCCATTGCTACATTAGACCTCTCTCAACTACCACCTATTTTACACCTATTACCCGACACAGCCATCTTCAATATCCAAGCTCCACAGTTAGGAGAGGGAAGATGGGCACATGTGAAGCGTGTGGGTGTCACACATCCCGCTTTCAAAGATCAAGTGTATGCTGCAAAAGTGTTCAAAGTACACTTACATGGGCCCACCATGGAGCAACAGGTCAAAGACGAAGAAACAATTTTGGATATTTCACATCGAGGTATTATCTACCCTCTTGCCATGGTGCGCCACGTGGAGCGACCAATGCTCATTTCACGATTTTGGAATGGCGGCCATGTGGAGCAATGGATCAAAGAATGCACTGCAGACAACAGCCAACCTGTCATCCGCAATTATGTACTCACTGCAGGAATAGTAGAGCTATTCCAGGAGAATATTTTGCAGATCATCAATGCTCTCCTCCAAACTCTAAAGTATATACATTCGCATAACTACCTCCACAATGATCTACACTCTCGGAATATGATGTTGCATTTTGGCAAAAAAGGTGTTTATGCCGGCATTGTGGATTGGGGTTCATGCACCAAAACAAATACCATAGCCGGTTTTCCTCCTCTATGCGATATGCAGATAGAAACTAGAAAACAATATGAGAGAGATTATCCATGGGTAGCCCCCGAATGTATATCTAGTAATCCTCCCTCCTGGACCAAATATATGGATATTTATTCCATGTGTCATACATGTAAACGCATTTTGAAGTGCTTACCAGAGCCCCAAGAACAAAGCAAGAGACATTTTTTGAGTAATGTACTTGCTCATCTTGAAACCGGCAAGCGCCTAAACCCCAAAACCCGGCCTAACGCTTTTGACCTCTCCTTATGTCTAAATGGTGCCCATAGAGTGGGTTCCAACATTGTAATGACATCTGGCTTACGACCAGTTGATGATTAATGAAAACACAAGTCTCATGATTTCATCATTGTTTTACTTTTGGTGTCAGATTTAATTGTATGTTTAATTGAACAAAATATCTATGTTTGTCATTTGATATATTGTCCAATGTCAAATTAATTAAATGGGTATTTAAAAGTAATGACATGTTCACCTAATATGCAGATATGGAAGAAGAACTCAACCACGCTGAAGCTCAGGCAATTTTTAAAGAAGAACAAGTTAGATGTGGACAAGCAGATCTTTCTACTATTGCGAACATTGAAGATGATGAATCTGAGCTGCAGGGCGAACCACTAACCCTTAAAGAGTGCAAAAAGCTTTGCCCTAATCACTTTGTACGCCATCAACTATTTCAAATAAGTGGCAATACAAAAGATACAGCTCCGTTAAAGCTCTCTGATTTGCAACATAAAGGACTGACACGTGTATTAATGCAAAGGTTTATACGACAAGAGAGATGCCTACCAAACAACAACCAAGTAGCAATTTACTTTATCCAACAATGCTATGTTCGATATGTTTTGCTGAAGAGAGTGGATTGGTCAGATCGTCCACGCACCGCTGGTGTTGGACGTGGACGCATTGCAGAAAAGGTGGCAGCACGCAATGCAAATAATCCAATGCCTCCTCGCAAGCGTCCTATTGTTTTACTTCCTGAAGAGTCAAAAACACTGACTGAATTAGCCAGCCAAGGACAAGACCTTGCTAGCCAAGGAGAAACACCGGACATGCTTCGTGGTCATATTCTTGAGCTTGAAATAGAGTTAAGTGATGCACAAGCAAAGCTTCAACGATATAAATCATTGTATGGACCTTTGCCAGATGATACTACCACTTCACATAAAGATGGTGCTCAACCATCCCCTGAGCTAGGAATTACAGATTTTACCATAGACCAGCTTATAGCAAATCTATCAAACTCATAAGTCACTCACAAGCTTTTTGTAATCTCAAAATTATATCAAACTCTTTTCGATTGAGTAATTTCCCAGAACCTTGTTGTAATTTCAAACCTACATCGACTTTATGTAATTGTTATTCGACAAGATATTATCGGCAATTTATATTTTTGTGTCAGTAAATATGTGCGTATGAGAGAGAGAAAGAGAGGTTTTGATGTGAACGACAACGAGATACCACTTTCTTTCATCATATGCAAAAACTTGTTAAGTATTACAATGGTACTCTCACAAATCATCTCCATCTTCAAAAACTGCAACCATATCATCTACTTCGTCCATATCTGAACATTCTGAAACTATCTCCCATTCCATATCATCTTCATCATCAACTTCTGCATAAATAGCTTCATGCGTTTGAAAGACTCCATATTGCTTTTGAGCGGCTCTAGTTGCAATGTTTTGAGGCTTATAAATAATTCTCATATTGCAAAAAACATACACCAAATCAGCAGCCCGTTTAGTATGAAGTCTGTTTCTCTTTTTCGTGTGCACAAAGTCGAATGCTGACCAATTTCGTTCACAACTTCCACTTGATGCAGCTACTGATAAAACTCTAACTGCAATGTGTTGCAACTCCACTTTCTCTCCACCATACTCCTTCCACCATAAAGGTGTTCTTGTTTTGCCAATGGCATCTATATGCCACGGATCCTGAAACATACCTGTTCTGTTGGCATAATCTACTCGCTGATGAAAAGCTGTTTTTCCATCTTCGTGCCCTAAGAGTTGGGAGCACACTGTTTTGAAGTTGGACATAACTCCTTTGTTGGCAGATTGCTGATGCATTTGAAACTTAGGATCCAATACAAAAGCCGCACCATGCAATCGCGTATGCAACTGCACCCAACGCTTGTTAACAATTGTAATCATGGTAGCTTTATCTTTTGCACCAAAATTGACATTTTCTCTTAGCTTGCGTATAGCCTCTGACACATACCAGTAGACCCGACCAAAAATAAAAGAATCCGTGTCAATTGCTCTCAAAAGATCTACAAATGGCTTAGACACAGTTACTATTCTTTCTACATTACGCCAAAAGACTGGCGAGTTTACTATTTGTGCACATAGACCAGTTGCTTCCTGATAACTTGGATACTTGCCGAGCCATCCATCCCATCTTCTGTCTGCTAAGGCTTCCATCAATGCAGGCTTCAACTCTTGCAAAGCAGCAAGAACATAGTATGCCGTAGCAAACCTTGTTGCGCAAAATATTTGCAGAGCTTTATTTGGTGACATGGTTCGAAAAAGAGCATACGAAAATTGATGCTCTCTAATGAATTTCGCCACATGATTTGCATCCAATAAAGTTTGCTTCATACATGCCATTTTACCAATATCTTTTAAAAGAAAATTTAAAGTGTGAGCTGCACATGGTACCCAAGAAATCTCCGGATACTTGACTTGAATAGCTCTTCCTGCTCCTTTGTAGTTGGCCGCATTATCTGTGACAATAGCAGTCACATTCTTTGGTCCACCTGCCTTTGCAATTGCACGCTCATACCCCCCTGCTAGGTAGGTGATAGTCTTCTCTTTCAATGAGCTGCCAATTGCTTCCACGAACATAGCCCCTCTAGGGTTAATAAGCATTACATTGATTAAAGGTTTTTTCTGACAGTTAGTCCATCCATCCAATGCTATGGTGCATCCATATGCTGGAACAAACTCTAGGATGTGCGTTTGAGAATGGCTTCAGTACTGTCTTTGACTTTATCAAGATATTCAGTTCGCATCTTGTTATAGTCAGGAAGCACAAATCCTTTTTTGGATGTACTCATCAAAGCATCTTGAAATATTGGATTGCGCATAACATTGAACGATATGCCACACGCAACAAATGCTTGTGTCCATTTTAAATGCAACTCAAGCAACCATTGTTTACCTAATGCTTCAGGCATTGTCTGTCCATTGGATGACGCTCTGCCAGATTTGCTTGTGCTAGGAACTCCTCCTGATGTAGAAGCATGTCCATGAAGAGGGTTCAATTGAGAACTTTGATCATTTACTTGAGTGGTACACACCTCTTCTGTTGCCTCATTGCATACAGATGGTTCAATATTCGCATGAATATCTTTAGAAACATCACCTTTATGTTTAGCTGCAAGAATCAACTTTACTTTGCGAGAATACATGGCAAATTTTTCATGAATATCTTTTGGTGGTGCCCCGCACTTTTCAACATTGCCAGGGACTTTAAACAAATGCTCTTTAATTCTGGTTGCATTACCACTGAACTCGTGGCCACAACATTTACATTTAAGTCGAGATGTATTTCTCCCAGCTTTCAACTCATGCATATAACTCCACTCTTGTCCTTTCACCATGATGCACAAAAATAGTTTGCTAGTAAAAACAAAGTCAATGATCATTTTCATAATCAAAATCAATTAAAACATTAAATTAATTTAACTAACAATGATTGAACGAAACAAAAATAATTAAAAACAATGATTGAACAAAAATACAATAATAAAAAACAATACCATTGGATTACATATAAATTGCATCGATTTATCTAAAGTGCAAGCTTGTATCTTTAACACATTACGATAATCAATAATTACAATTAAATCAAGTATTAAAATGATTATCATTATAAATTATTATACATACAAGAGCTATACGTGAAATTTTTAAATGTCAAAACGATAATCACTTACAATACTTGATAATTATCGTATCTATGTAAAGTGCGAACAAAAAGTTCTTACACTTTACCATAGATTTTTAAGCGATTATCTATCTACAATGCGAGCATATGTATGCTCTCACACAGTACTGTAGATTTTGCAGTCCAAATAAAGATAAGAGAATATCATTATTTTTGGACATGTTTTTCCTAAATTTTTACTCTAGTGAGAGCATAGCAGTGTGAATAGCTCTACACAAAACGTAAAAATATAATTTTGTTTCATTATATTCATTTTGAGGTGAGAGAAAATCTCTACACATCAAAATCGAACTTTAAATTACATAAAATTAATTTTTATGTAATTATATTTTTAAACTAATTATCTCATGTGAGAGTACACTCTACACACAACGATAATATCTTACTTTTCTTTTATTAGTCACTTTCAAGTGTCAATTAATTGAACACATTGACAAGTGATTCTTATAATTAGAGTTTGTATCAGGTGAGAGATTAAACTCTTCACAAAATACAAACTTTCAACTATTTACTAAGTTTTTCAAAACATATTCATATATTTGAATCACAAAACTTAATATTCTATTGAATTTTAATTTTTATTGCATTCAAATTGTTTTATTTTTTTATAAATTATATTTTTTGATCGTTTGGTGAGAGTATTCACATGGAAAACACTGACTTTGAAAGCTGGTATGAGACCTTTCGCGTGTTGCTATATATACTAACATATTCGATCGTTATAATTTTAGATCGAAAATACTTTCGTTCGAAAATAATTTCGATCGAAAAGGTTTTCGATCGAAAAATTAAGAAGTTATACGATGGCCGTTTTTGCTGATGTGGCACCGTATAATACGGCCGTATAATTTAGATAAACGAATAATACGCCCATTATTTGCGTAATATACGTATCCCGAATAACGACTAATGCAACTTAGGTCATACGCCACAAGCTAGGTTGATAAATCTAGGATTCTAATGAAAACTAATTCCTAACATAAATATGAAATCCCATTGACATATTTAGAATCCATAAACAACACCCTTTTTCCCACGTTTAAGAGGCACGAACGCCATTCATAAACCATAAATATGATATGAGACTTAGTATAAACTAACTAGTAATCTTGTGAAAAGTACCCGACTAATTGGGTCCATAGCTTTCAGGAGCACACAGATTTGGGATATCTCGACTCTTGGCACAATGAGTCGCTAATTTTGTTTCTTTTAATATGAGGGAGTGGATAGTTTCTCAACTAATCGATACCACCCATCCTTCACTAGCAACCTGAGCGAGTCCCCACTTTCCATCCCACACTCACACTTTTTAGCTTGTTTTCTAATTACTACCACACTGCTTACAAATATAAACAATGTTCCTTAATTAAATCCAGACAGATATTCTTTTATACAAACCTTCAAACAATAAGAAAACCATTCAAACAAGGCCTAATGAAGACAGCCCTATAATTCAACAAAGATAACTTTTCAATTTCTCATGAGTTGCCGCTACCCGCGGACTTTCTCTGTTTAACCAATAGAGCCTTTACAAAGGATTTATTTGCTAACCGCAAATTGCACAACCTTCCCATCTCGCTAACCACGAAGGATCCCGCTAACCGCGAGGAACAAAAGAGAACCGATAACCTCGGGTTAATCTATGCTAACCGCGAAATCATCTCGCTACCCGCAAGAAACTAGAGATATTCTTTCAACAATTATTCTCTTTAAATGGTTCTTCAAACATGATCAACCAACTCTTCATATCACCAGTAACACTTATCAAACAATAACAATTTATATCAAGCGATAACAATTTAATAAACAGTTACAATTTATCTAACAGTCCTTTCACTAATCTATGAAAACATATGCTTGTCTCTTGTGATAGAATCGCGTTTCTTGGACGGTTTAAGGGATTCCCCATGCTTAGCTTCCCAAGTCAACATGAATAACAATGTAGAATTATAAATTTGTCTTGCCAGATAGCCACATGATTGGTTACTTCCCGTAATCGAGGTCGATCGGCTTTCACTTCTTCCGTAATCATTACCTCCGCTTGAGCTATAGTTGAAGCCTTTTTTTGCACCCTTCTTGGAGGTGGAGCAACATGAGCGTACTTCGAGCTTCGAGTCACTCGTTTTGAAGCCATCGTATTGAAGTAGAGAAAAGGGAAAGAGAGAAAGAGATCTCAAGAAGAGATGGAGATGGCTTGAAGGTAAGAGCTTGAGGGAGAGAAGGTAACTCCGACGTCAACGCAAGAGAGCTTCTGCTTTTGAGAGTGTTTGTCTGTTCCTTGAAAGTGAGGGAAGAGGGTCTTTTATATAAGTTCTCAAGGCCAACTAAGAATAGAGGGAAGCAAAGAGAGATAAGTTTGCGTACGTTGGCAGCTCTATAATTTTTTTAATTTTTTTTATAAGTTTCTTTTTAAAAAAAGAAAAATTTATTACGGACACGGAATCCGATGCGTAATTTTGGTTCTCCAATTTTAAAAGAAGTTTGGCTTTCAAAACAAGAACTCTAAACTTAACTCCCTTCTCTTTCTTTCCTAAAAATACTCCTAAAATTGCTCTCTCTTTTTCCTAAAATTGCTCCTTTCTTAAAGGTCAACTCTTATCTCTAGATATAGTCTTGAGGCTTAAGTTTCCGATCAACCTATTGTTTTCAAGTGAATAAGGGTCATAATTAATAGTTCTAGAGTCCTATTTTCGATCCAATCGTTCCATTTGAAAGCTTCAAGACTTAACAAAATGCAAACCTTTAATATTTACAAAGTAAATGAAATACTTTTATAAAGAAATGTTGGGTACATTACATCAGTACTGAGTTTGGCTAGCACCTTGTACACCATAGTAATCATAGTGAATGGTCTCCAGTGTTTGAGTTGGGATCAAGCAAGCTGCTAGGTGATAAGATGTTTCTTGGTACCTTGTGGACGAAGTGCATCCTCTGAAGAAAATATGAGGGTTCCAAGGAGAGGTGAATGATCAGAGAGATTTTCACTGACGAGGACTTGCACAAGTAATGAGGAAGGCACCCAATCACCACTATGAGAGAAATAGAGTTTGTCAAGTCTGGAGGCTGATTGGGTGGATTGGAGATAGTGGTATGTGAATCCCGTATCATTTTTCTAAGGGCCAGTCTTCTAGGCATCCATTAAAGCCCATACTTCTTCCAAGGAGGACCACTTCTTATGCTCCCACCTAATAAGAATGTTGGAAGGACCATATCTATCTTGTTTAGAACAAACCATATTAAATTCCCTCATAAAACATAACTCCCCTTCTATTTGAAGTTGTGGGAGGTCATACCATAATAAAGCAAGGTTCTCTTAAGCAAGCAAGGCTCAAAATTTGAGATTGGAGAAATATAAGGTCCTCAGCTTTAATAATGTCTAGAAAATTAATAGTGTAATTGTTTATATTGGAGTGTGGTTGAAGTTATTCCCAAAGTCAAAGTCCCCGTAAGAGGATGGAATACTTCATGATTGTTTTCGATGGATATTTTATTTTGTACAAGCTTGGCATGGTTGCAAATTGCAATATTAAAAGATATAAGATAGTTTTCGTTTTTTATCTCATGAAAACAAGTGTTGCATTACCTACTTGTCTAATCGAGAATAACTAAAATCAATTGCCATAGTTGAATTTGTTGACTAACTAGATTTTTTGAGTTCAAATTTGTTTAAATTTTATAATAGTAAACTAGCTCCACTTAAATTTACCAACATCTCCTTTACATACTAGCGGGAATTATGAAAATTAAAATTGATTAGGTCTCTCCAATCTCAGAAAAATAAAAATTCTCAAAACATATTAAGTGCATAAGTGAAGGGTGAGCTTAGGAAATGAAAAGACAAATGAAGGTGAAAAGTCAAAAGTACTTATATGTCCGTATAAAGAGGTGTTTCTTTTCTTCTTCATTTTTCCTTTAGCGTTTTCTTCTCTTCTCTTTAGTGTTTTCCTTGCACTCTCTCTTCTCTCTCTCTCTCTCTCCCCCGCAATGTTGTATCCGTCCTTCCAAGCTAATACTAATGCAAATCTACGTGCTTCGTCATTGTCCATTGCTACGTGCTATAGACTAGCGCGTCGTTTTTTTTGTTGAGGGAACCTTTGAATTAAGAATACCTTTTAATTTTTTTGAAGCCCCAAAATGTATTTTGCAAGCATATACTTCAGTTACAATTTTTTCCCTTTGAATACTTAATAATTGAAATAAAGCGTAAGATTTACATACTTGGGGTTGTGGGTCACACCTACATGGAGATATAGGAGCTACATCAGTTGTGGTGACCAACAACAATAAGGGAGCTCAATGACGCCCAATGCCCATTCTCTTTTGGGCCCCTTCAAATTTTGGTCTACGTGCCACACTAGCTTGCCATGGAGTACAATCCTTCACATGGTTGCTCTCTCACCCTTGGAGTTGGAACATGAAACATGCCTCAATCCACCTTGCAGGGTACAGTATGGTCTTCTTGTTCTCACATGCTCTACCTATGAGAGTGCACAATGGATCTAGTTGTTGTGGAAGAGGTGACACGAAATAGTGATAAGAGAATATAGCCATTGTTGAGAGACAAAGAGAGAGAGAGAGAGAGAGAGAGAGAGAGAGAGAGAGAGAGAGAGAGAGAGAGAGAGAAAGTAGGGTCTAAGTTTCTTTTGTGTGAATATGGCCCAATAAGACCAAATGTTTTGGTTGGTAGCGAAATAATAATAAGTATCTAATCTAATATCTAATAAGTATCTCACTTAATATCTAGATTAAAAAAACAAGCCTTAGATCCACATGTCCAGATCTAAGGCTATTCCGGTCTCTCTCTCTCTCTCTCTCTCTCTCTCTCTCTCTCTCTCTCTCTCTCTCTCTCTCTCTCTCTCTCTCTCTCTCTCTTCTTGGGCTCACCCACGCACCCTCGAGCTACAAGTTTGATCATTCTCTACATTTATAGTACTACACGCGTCTCTCTCTCTCTCTCTCTCTCTCTCTCTCTCTCTCTCTCTCTCTCTCTCTCTCTCTCTCTCTCTCTCTCTCTCTCTCTCTCTCAAATATGACACTGGAATTAGTTTGTGCATGCGACAACCAATATACTTGGCAGCGATTTAGTAAGCCAGTTAGTTCGCTCCACAAGCCATGACCCGACATTTTTGAAAGACAGACCATGGAGCGAAATTAGCATGCAAGATCCCACCAGCTTCTCCACAGGTTTGGCATGTGAACAATATCCTCTCCGGGTCGGCTCTCTCTAAATAGGCACTCTTGAGAGTGGTCCATGTGGCGTTGTTGTTTACCTCCTGGGCGGATGCAGCAGGTCAATTTCGGCACTTAGATTTTTCGCAAGCTCTTCATTTGCACAAAGGGCGATATGTTCAATCGCCAAAATTGATTAAACATGCTGGGTTGATTCCCAAGCAGGTATTGAACTCATGCACCCACGATGAGAGGCATGAGTCAAACCACTAGAGTATAGATGGTGCTTGTCAAGGGCCTGAGTTCAAACATTGATGGCGTTTAAACCGAGGGTGGGGGGGGGGGGGGGGGGGGGTTGTTTAACCCTTTAAGAAAAATGCTGGTTATCGTTATACGTGACTCCCTGCCACGTCGACAGAGAGTCCAATATCTAGCTCACGCCTTATCAAGGAGGTTGATATCATGGTCTTCACCAATATTATGCCCAATGGGGATCAAGTCAGCCAGGTTTAATGACCTGTAATTTGTTGTTGCTGCTAAAGATTCGAGTTAGATTAGTTAACCGGTTCTAGTGCAGGCAAGCTGGGTATCACTATTGAGATGACAACAATGGTATAATGGTATATAGTACCAACCACCACTTGGCCAATACTCAAGTACAACATGGTGTGGCAATCTACAATATCATAAGCCTGCATAAAATCAACAGTAGTGAATTCTTCCCTATGGAACTATATATTTATATAATAAAAAAGACCCTTCAACACTAGAGGAGAATCATAAGTACCCCTTCAACACTAAAGGAGATAAAAATGGTAGGGGAAGGGCATGTTCCTTACAGTAGTATTATGTGAAGAGTCAGCAGTACCAGGGCATCGGGCAGCAGATTGAGGCTCTAAGCCTGTGTAGGGCAATTGCACTAGGGAAAGGTTAGGGCGATATATATCGCTATGGCAGGTAGGGATACCAGTGGAGCCGACAAGTTACAGGCAAGGATGCTTGAAGGAGGCCGAGATTTGCTGATGACGATGATGGAGGTAGGTGCGGCTTGTGGGATGAGGAAATCGAGCACATGAGCTGGAGCCAAGTGCTGACAAATGCTCGTGGATCCAAGAAAATCCAAAGAGGCCGACCTTACTCAATCAAAAGAGAATTTGTCCTCATCCAAGAGTGGTTCTTGCATAAAAGTGCACACACACACACACATGCATATATACACACCTGAAATTGGCAACAATTGATTAGACCTTTGTTTTCAAAGGTTAGGGGGCTCTAATTGAAGTATGAACAGAATGTCGCAAACACACACGTCCAATCCAAAATTGATAAAGCTTTGTACAATGAGAAGACTCAAAACAAATAAGACATTAAAATATTGCAAAATAGAGTCTAATCAGCACTACAAGCTTGTTGACATTAGCTATAATTGAGCCAATAGAGGCTCAATTGCAGTAGCCAAAGAGTGCATGAACCGGGATTAAGCTAAGATGCGTCTCATTAGATTAGGAAATACTAATCTAGTAAAAGCTCTGATACCAGTTGTAGGGTTAAGGTGGATGTGCTAGTGTGCCATTCATGACATAAGTATGCTTAGAGAGGTTGATACCAGTTGTAGGGTTCAGGTGGATGTGTTAGTGTGCCATTCATGACATAAGTATGCTTGGAGAGGTTAGTGTAGAGCTTGAGAGAGAAACTATTGCACAATAGAATATGGTATATTGCAAATGTAAAGGGCTACAAATATTTAGAAGAATGTGCCTCTATATAGGCTTTTACAAATAGACAGCCTTTTGACACATGAGCACAAGAGGTTGCTATCTATGCACAAATACAAGTGGCTAGTCTTTACACAAAGGCTATAAGAGGTTGTTCACATGGATTGACACATGAGGTGGAAGGGGCTGTTCACACAAGAGATGCAACAAAACCTCACATCCCAATAGATTCTCCCTCTTACGAACAATTGCCATGGCATCCTGGTACAATTGACACATGTAATTTGGCCCTCCAGTGAAAGAAGAGGGCAAGACAATTCTACGCCCAGTAATTTGTTCCAAAATAGCATCAATACCATCCCTAGCCGGAACCATATCAGCCAAGCCCTAATAGATCTCAGCACATTGAAGTTTCCTCTGATTATTTCTTAGCCATAACAAACGTGAGTCCTCCATGGAACTATATGCATCCACAATATATTGTTGGAGCAATCGGGCCACCCCGTAAGAGACACTCAGTGGTGTCATTTCTTATTTGTATTCAAAAACTATAGTATTTTTTTCGTGTAATTTTTTGCGTAGATCCGCTTTGTAGTGAAGGATCCCATCCATCTTCTCCCATTGAAAACAAAAAAACATACATAAGAGGCATGTATGATTGATGAAAATTAGAAAAAAAATTTAAGCTCCCTTCTTGAAGATTTAATACTACGTCACCATTTCCTTTAGTTCTTTCATTACCTTTCCCAAGCAACATAGCAGCAATTTCACCACCACGGGGAGCAAGATACTGCCACCCATTAGAGCGAGCTTCAATTATCACCATCTTGATCTCGAGTAGTATAGAGTAGTATAAGGTCCACATGAGTTTAAATGCACATTGAACTTGTTTTAAAATCCCAACAGTTTTAAATGGCAACCTAAAACTACAAAAGAAATATAACAATAGTAATGCTTGTGAGATGCACATTAGTAGAAATCTAACCTAGCTATCAATGCACTTCTCATGCATGAGCACATGCCTTCAATAAGAGATTTTTACTTCATGCATAATACTAGCATGGACATCATTCTACAATTGTTTGTCTCATAGGCCACACAACCTTTCGCAAATGTTAATATAATCTCTCTCTCTCTCTCTCTCTCTCTCTCTCTCTCTCTCTCTTCATCTTGCCAATTTGGTTGTCACTGGTGTCATTGATCTGGGAATTCTCGTAGGTGTCAAACTCAATGGCGATCGCACTGCATAGCCTAGAGGGCTTGAGCAACCCCTAAGAACATGCCAGTGATCTCGGGAATCTGAAAAGATAAAGTGTTGAAGAGAGGTGAGGAGGGAGGAGGCGTTGAAGGGCTTAATGGGAAGGGGCCACTCGTAGAGAGTCCTGCCCGTGGTCACATCGCGGACCGGCCTTGTGAGCCAAATTTCTCTCTCATTAGCGATGGAGACTCCCCCTTGAAGCAACAGGTCGAACTTATCCTGGAAGCTTTCGTATATAAGCTCGCATGCTGCAACTGTAGTGGATGCTCTCATGAGTCTCATCACAATGCTATGCCCAGATTTCCTATGCTGCAACTGTAGTGGATGCTCTCATGAGTCTCATCACAATGGCACAACCGTTTCATCTCCCGCCTCTTCACCTTCTCTTGTCTGCATCCCTTTCGGCTCACGGCGCTTTCCTCTCCTCGTTGAATCTCGGCTCCTCACGGTGCCTCATGATAGCCGCAATTTTGTACTAAGTGCCACATGGCTTTTCCTGAATTCCCGAAATAGAGTAAATAGATAGATATAGATAGATAAATAGAAGAAATAGATGACACCTTGGAAGCACTTGCAAGTCTGACAACGCAAGTCTGACATACAACTTCCGATCACCGCTTCACCTGGTTGCATTGCAGTGTTGAGGGATGCCCAACCGATCGCTTTGTTTCAAAATAGCGCCTTGGGTCGCTCTCCTTATCTTTTTACCTCTACATCTTAGTATCTGCTCTCTGATCTCTCTCTCTCTCTCTCTCTCCCTCCATCCTTGGCCTTCTCGCACATTTTGGCTTCTCAGCTCTCGCCTGAACTTGTCTGAGGCTTGTCAATCACACCGTCATGTGACCCACATAATCCCCCCCCCCCCCCCCCCCCCCCTCTGTCACTCACTCACTCACTCACACATAGCTTGTCAATCACACCGTCAGACGACCCACATAATCGCCTCTCTCTCTCTCTCTCTCTCTCTCTCTCTCTCTCTCTCTCGCATTTCGAGACCCGGAGGGTGATAGTCATAAGTTGGAAGGTGATGGTGAAGCTGTCATCCGCAGTGGCGAAGCAATCTAAATCAGCATCGCCCTGCACACCAGCAATCCCCTGCATAGTCAGCCCCGCCACTTACGACCTGCTGCTCATCCCAATATTGCTGTCGTACATGCCCCTTATCGCTCTCGCTACCCTGTCGACCCTGTCAGCTAGCTCACCATCAAAGCCTTATCTTCTACACCACACACTTTTATTCTCTTCATTTATACCCTTTGGAGCCTGCTGCAGACCCTCGGCCCCTTTTCGTTCACCCATTGTGCTCATCTGCAGGCTCCCCTATCAGAGTCAAGGCCCTGCCTTCTGTGCCCGGTTCAGTACTCGTTGCATCTGGTCGCCCTCATCCGCTACCCTCGCCTTGCACACAGGCCGTCGTCCTCACTCTTCTTGCTTTTCATGCCTGCAAGTTTCAGCACCTTGGGCCCCAAACAATTGCCGCATCATCAGCATTGCAACTGGAGCCCGGCTTAATATTGTTCCTTGTCCTCGACTCGTTCTGCTCTCTGCTCATCACGGACCCGCACCTGCCAGGTCGCCTACCCACCCACCAGTGGCGCGCTACTGAGCTGCTTTGCTCATCATCATCGTCATCTTGCTGGCCCGCACACCTGCAGCTTTTTGACCCCACCTCCCTCGTCGACATCTGCAGTAGCTGTATATTCGCCTTTTTTTTTGTTTTTTTAGAATTAAGCATTCACATTTTTAAAAATAAAAATAAAATAAAAACTAGTCTTGCTTGGTGAGCCTTGCTATATAACATCTATAGAATATAACAGGACATGCAAATTGACTTTTAGCAGCTAGCACTCAAGGGATTTGGCATGTGCTACAAAGCTCTTGTGCATTACTACAAACTGGGGGTAGTTAGACAAGATCACCGAGCAAGAGAACACATTTGTTGTTGAAGGGATCTGCCAATTTATTGCTTGTTACATTGATCTTTTGTTTTACGATAAGGTCAAAATTCGTTTGGGTTAGTATGGATAGCTCATCTATAATTATAATATTTGCCTCTTTTATGTCCAAATATCACTCATCAATCTCATGAATAGAGAGAGGATATTGTTGATTTGTGGTTGGTTTTTTGAATTGGTATTGACTGTAGATACAATGCTGCTAAGCCTTGTTGCTCCTGCTCCGATGACAAAGTGCCCAACAATAATACAGAAGTGAGGGCAAAAGGAGTGTCTATTTCATTTATCAGTCGACCTTGTCTATCGCTATATATGTGAGGTATGCTATATAGTATGGCATCAATTATTTAGACACCTAGTATGGTATAAATTATTTAGAGATAAAGTAAAGATGCAAAAGGTGAATTCACTACTGTGCATTTACTAGTTGTGTATTCACTACTGTAATACATCACATACATTTGACAAGCAACCGTATGCAAAAATTTATGTGTAACTCAAGTGCAGATGTTGATCGACATCGAGTGTATAGTTCTGAAAACGAGATCCAAATAAACCACAGCAAAGGAAGTAATGCCGAAAATTCTAAAATAAGCAAGTAGATAAAGCATGAATGAACAACAACAATAAATGAGGTGCTTTACTCACCTGCAATGTTGTACTCCTGTGTTTTGATTGTCCAATCTACAAGCCAATATGTGAGTCAAACTAAAAAAAAGCAATGTGAATAGTTAAACTTATCGTCTTGCAATGAAACGTCACACTGAAAGTGGAAAGTATATTGTGCACGTCATACAGAGGTGCCATACAAAAGTATGGTGGAGAGCTGGCACTGTCGTCTCTCCAAAAAATTATAAGAAACGGAAGCCGTGCCCTGCCCCGTAGCGTTTATGTGTTGCGCCAAGCAAACGCATGCGCATGGAAAATTGGATGCAAATAACGGACCTTGCAATGTTGTCGGGCTGGAGTCGCGCTTGTGCAATTGGAACGTGCATTGTTGTGAATATATGTCCTCCCTGTCATACACAAAACATGCAGATGTAGCTTTATGCTCTATGTCCTATGATCAATATTACCTTCTCTCTCTCTCTCTATTTCTCTCTCTCTCTCTCTCTCTCTCTCTCTCTCTCTCTCTCTCTCTCTCTCTCTCTCTCTCTCTCTCTCTCTCTTTGTGTGAGTTGTAAGCTGCTTCGATTAGTAATTATGTCTTTTTGCCTCCTTGTTGTTAACTAACCTGCGTTATGTATAGATACCAAATTGATGTCTGCATTTGCAACCATATGAACTTGACCTGATAATTGTTGCGTACATGGACGTTTGCTCATAGGATCTGCCACCGAATCTTGATTATTGGCAAGAAGAGAGCTCCGTAGCAGTAACTACTATGCGTTCATATCCACACCACCGGCATTACCTGCTTCGTATGAATCTGCTGAAGAGAAACGCCACAGTATACTGTTGTTGCTAATCTCAACTACGGCCGCATTGGCTGCCGCATGCATGCAGTTTAGAAAGAGAATCTCTTTACAAGCGAAAATATTTGGCCATATTGTCTATAAAATTTTTGCTATGCCACCCAGATGTTGAATGGCCAACAACGAACTACTGCTGGAGGCTAATAGGTGATGAGATATTGGTATGCCTGTCTCCAAAAATGCAATTACTCCGTAGTCCTTATTCTTTGGCTTCTCCCGCATCAAAGGTCTTTGTGTGGAGAAAAGAATTAGCTTCCTCTTCTTCTCTTTGACTATTCTTTTGATCCTGGTCGGCAGCGTAGGCACCTATATGATTGATTACTTGACTTCCGCTGCATCTCCTTGCAACTACACATTAACCAACTACCATGGACACCATATTCTGCGTTGAATTGGTCATGAGAGATGTTTCTGTTTTGTTTGCAGATTGTTCTGAAATGCTTGCCTCATAAAAAATTTAGATAGGCTATCAACAGAGTTGGACGAGGAGTGAGACTAAAGTCAACAACTCATCAGACCATGACTTACACTAGTGGCAATATTCCCCAATGCCTTTCCCTCCGATGTTTATTCTTTCCATTTCTTCGGTCTCTTCTGTCTGCATCGCCAACACCCTGATAGCATCAACACAAAAATGTGTTGAACGGGCCTACGAAGGCAATGAGTTTTGGTGGTTCTACTCCAGATTAGGCCAACTAATCATCGATTGAAATCTGATCATCTTTTGTTTCAGTAGCACTAGAACAGACCTCTGCTAGCCATTGGTTGATCGCACGAAATATCTGATCTTTGAGGATGCTCATCACTTCGGCATCCAGCTTGATGATCTACGAAATATAACCAGGGTTTGAAAGGTCTCTAGTACACGGAAAAGAATTGGTGTGAATCTTGAGAATTAGGCATGGGGACCTGCTGATATCATTTCCATGAACATTGAAGGATGGCTGAGGGCATAGGGTTGCTGAATCTACATCAGATTATATACTTGGAGTGGCATAATGTTCTCCATGAATAACTAGTTGCGCCTGCTGAAACGAGCTAAGTAAGCCACTGGCATGGGCCTTGTTGCACACAACGTTGCTATGATCGTTATTGGGGAACCTGCGAACTGCTCGTGGAGAAGATCACTTGGTAGCTTTTCGCACGGAGTTTTTTTTAGAGCCTTTCATGCTGCTTTTCAGTGTTGCAGACATCGCAAAACACTTCATGGTGCTTCTTTATAAAGCTGTACGCTTCGCTCGTTTTTTTTTTTATTATTATTGTTTTTCCACACCACGTGGTGGCTTGTGGCTACAGATAGGGGAAAAAGAACCTTTGGCTCACCAAGTAAATAGAGGTCCATTCCTACATGGTTTCAAAACTTTTTGGAGCTGTAAATCTCTCATCCCAACCTAAGCTAGTTATCGTTTCCACTGCTAGGAATTTTTGCACTTCGACACGGCAGAAAGGTCCTTCTCATAATCTCCGTCTTAGCCTTGTCCCACGAGCTTCACGCTCTTCCAAAGCTACAAAATTAGCACACCACTTATGGAAAGGCACCAAACCGAGCTATGTATGTCAAACTCGTGCACCACTACGACATCACAATGTATGTATTGTACCCCATTTGCCATGGAGATTGCATCTTTGTCATAATAGACCAACAGCATGAATGAAGAAAATCAACATCAACATACAGATGATGAAGAAATAACAACACAGACGAAGCTTGCGACATCAAGATGAAGGGATAGCGGTTAGGAAACTTTCTCTAGCATCAACAAAATAATCCTTTTTGCATAGCTAAAATAATTTGAGGGCTTTTCTCCACGTGGTTTGAGCAGGCTCATTGGGATGTAAGAGATGCGCAGGCTCATGCATTGATTGCATTGTATGTGAAGCACACTATCACTCCTCACATCCGTTCAACAAAATCTGCAAAACAGGCTTGGGATATTCTAACAGGTCTTTCTGCAAGCCGCAATGAGGCTAAAATTTCTTTGTTGCATAAATAGCTGGAATCGAAGATTATGCATGAGGAAGATGAAATGGACACTTTCCTTGTTGGTTTCAAGGATGTTAATGAGCAACTAATTTATGTAGGAGAAGTCATTTCTGATAGTACACTTGTGCAGACTGTTCTTGATGCTTTGATAGATTCTTACCAGAATTTTGCTTGTACTTGGAGACTTATGACCCAAGGAAATCCTGAAGTTGTCAAGTTTGATGCATTATGCACGCCGATGTTGCAAGAGTCACTTTCTAAAAACAACAGGACTAGGCAGCGTGTAGTTGAACAGGCTTTTATTGCAGCTCAAAGAAAAGGTGGGAATATCAATCTAACCACTTCTTATGGTTCTGCTGTAAGTGGCAAAACTTCTATTCCTAATGCTTTTGCTCGCAGCACTTCGTCTGGCAATTCTGGTGATAAGGAAAAAAAGAAGATGCGTTGTCATTGTTGTAAAGCTAACAATCACTTGATCAAGCAGTATCCAAAATTGAAGGCAAAAGAGGCTAAGAAGAAAGAGGTTGGATCCACTACAGGGTCCAATACAAGTGCAGCCGATTGTAGAGTCTTCTTTCAAAGGAGATTAATTGTGATACTGATGTTGATGTAGAATGGGCATTTAGTGCAGAATGCACTTATTCTTATTGTCCATGATGCATGTATGTCAGTTGCTACAGATTCACATGTATGGTATTTTGACAGTGGTGCTACAAAGCACATTACCTCACATCGTGATTTGTTTACCTCTATTGAGTTTGTCCCTCATGGGAATATGGTGACTTGTGCCAACAATGCCTCTTATCCTCTTCAAGGAGTTGCAAAGATAATACTTACTGCTGCAAATGGCAGTTCTTTCACACTTGTTGATGCTTGTATGTACTTGGTATAAAAAATAACCTTTTGTCTGTATCTGCACTTGCTAGACTTCTTCTCACAGTCAAATTTGTGGACGATAAATGTACAATTCATGATCTCAATTTTGGTGATGAAATTGTTGCATCTGGACTTTTGTGTCGTGGGCTATATAAGCTCACTTTGTATGACAAGTGTGGGCAAAATTTTGCAAATGCAGTTGCAGATTCAAGGGTTGTTTCAAATGAAAAACTATGGCATGCACGTTTTGGGCATCTAAATTTTGCCAGTTTGTTGCGTTTGCAAAAATTTGATATGGTTGCTTCTTTGCCGCCTATTGAAGCACCTGTCAAACATGTTTGCGAAAGCTATATTTTGGGTAAAATTTAGCGTGTTATGTTTTCAAAGGATGGGTCAGTTTTTGCTACATGTAGATTGCAACTTGTGCATAGTGATGTTTGTGGGCCTATGAAAACTTCTTCCTTGGGAAATTACTTGTACTTGGTGACTTTCATTGATGACTTCTCAAGGCATGCATGGGTATATTCATTGAAAGCTAAGTCCGAAGTGTTTATGTGCTTCAAGGCGTTTCTTGCTATGGCTGAAAATGTTTTGAAATATACTATGGGTACCCTCCGTTCCGATCGATGGGGCGAGTATATGTCCATGAATTTAATGCATTTTTTGCTAGTCGTGGGATAAAACACCAATGTACAGTGTCTTATATGCCTCGGCAAAATGGTGTTGCTGAGAGGAAAAACATGTCTCTTACGGAAATGGCAAAAGGCTATGCACAGCAGAAAGGCATAGATTATGGAGAAACTTTTTCTCCCACTTGTCGTATGACTAATGTTTGTTTTCTATGTGGATTGGCAGCTCATTTTGGTTTCGATGTACATCAATCCAATATTGTTAGTGCTTTCTTGAATGGTGACATTTTTTAGGAAGTCTATGTAATGCATCCTCGCGGTTTTTTCAAGAAAGAACAAGAGGACAAAGTGTGGAGATGTAAGAAGGCTTTGTATGGGTTGAAGCAATATCCTCGTGCTTAGTATGAGAAAGCTGACACTCATTTGGTCAAATGAGGATTTCGTAAGAGTCCAACAGAAAGCACATTGTATATCACGCATGAGGGCAATGTACTTCTCATTGTTGTTCTTTATGTGGATGATTTGCTGATCACTGGTCCCAATGAGGCACATATTGCTGAATTTAAGGCTGATTTGAATGCTACTTTCATGATGAAAGATTTGGGGCTATTGCATCATTACTTGGACATACAACATTAGGAAAAATATGAACCCTCTAGGGGCCCTTTGGGATTAAGGTTAATTAGAGGCCAGCGAATGAGAAGAGGGTGGTGGACACACTCTATGCCCTCAAAAATGTAGGGGGACAAAGTAGTCTTACACTTCTTAAATGGGCTCTTACCTAGTGAGAAGGTGGGGTGAGGGGAGGGGGGTAGGGGGGGGGGGGGGGGGGGTGGGCCATATGGAACCTCCAACTTCCCTCCTTTTTGATCCGGTTCTGAAAAAATCCCAAAAATTTGAAATTTTTCAAAATTTTCAAAACTCAAATTTCATCTTCTTAAAACCCCCCTAAAACTATTTTATGGTCAAAAAAGCATTTTTTGACCTCAAAAAGTCAAAACGTGCACCCAAAAACCCTAAAATTCAATTTTTTAAAAAAACTTTTGAAAAATCTTTTTTTGCTATCGAGAGCTCTCCCAAAAGTAGTTCTTAGGCAAAAAGTGATTTTCTCTCTCTAGAACCCCCTTTTTCCAACCCCTCCTTGGTTGCAACCATCACACTCATCCTCTACTCCAACACTCTCTCTCTCTACACCATCTCCATTGCTGCAGCAAGGAAGCTCCTCTCTCCTCCCCTACCACCTTCCATTGCCACACCAAGCAAAAGTTATCCACCTTCTCCTCCCATTGCCACACCAAGCAAGGGTTATCCACCTTGTCCTCCCATTGCCACAAGGGTTATCCACCTTCTCATATCACTTTATTCTCTGTACATTGTAGCAACAAGCAAGGTCCTTCTCCTCCTCCTAGTTTTCTTTGCTCAACCATGGCCAACTCTACTTCGCAAAGGCGGCCAAAGGATGAGGTCACAGCACTTGCATGCCACAACACTAGAGGTGTAGATGATGAGTGGGTGCCACAAGAGTTCACCAAAGGTGCTTGGGTATGCATGCAACCATTTGCTATTGGCCCTCATTGTGTGCGGAATCATGCAAACCTGGATCTTCATTGGAAAGGAAAGCTCCTTGGCTTGAAGAACTGCAAAGACAAGGGGACCGTAGCCATTGTGCAACATGTTTTCTCAATGTCCACCATGCATTTGCAACAACCACCTCGATTTCCAACACATTGTAAGTACATGTTTTGAGAATACAAAGCTAGGTGTGAAATCACAGTGTAATGTTATTATGGATTCATACTTAAGATTTGTCAAGCATTTATAGTCATATTTCCATCCACGTTGGTGAAGGAGCAGCCACTACATAGTCTCTCCGGCACATTCAATGCTATACATGCGGATATTGGAGCAATAATGTTCCCACATCTTTGCCTAACCAAACTGGTTCAAAGAAGGATTTTCTTCTATTCTCACTCCTATATTGTCCCTACTTCTACACAAGCGTTTGGAACGCTTGAACCCATCAAAGTAACTTCCTTATTAAGTATGGAGTGGCCGGTGCCAGATTTGTGGTCAGTAGCATCTTTCAAGCAAAAGATGATAATGGATGTCCAAAACTCTTTGAAATACTCTAAAGCTTCTAGGTCTGTGGGCTTGAGTTGGTGTTTACCTATTCATTGTTTTGTGCACATTTTTAACACTAGGTTGGTAACCTAACAGGACATAAAAGTTTCCTTTCAGGGTTTTGAAAAAAACCTCCAAAACCATAGTAGATCCACTCATTTTGTAAAATCCTTTCATGAGGTTATAGTTCAAGGCCTACTATACATGGAAAAAATAAGAAACTTGTAAAATTTCTCATCTTTTGGTCACACCAAGCCTCCAAAGTTGATGGACCAGTACATTTTCATCAAAAAAATCATTTCTTACGTTTTGTTGCATAAAAATAAGATTAGGGATTTTGGTAGGACTTGAGATAAATTCCCTAGTTAACTTCAATGGGTTGGTGATCAGAACATATGATTGCTTCTCACTCACTATTTTTTGTTTTGCCAAAATAAATAGGTACAAAAAAGTTGAATTTTTACCATTCTGCAAACCTATCATCAAAGTTTCTATAGCCACGCTCAATACAAATAATATATGAATGTTTTCTTAGTTCCCTATTGTCCTTTAGGTTCATAAGGATCCATGGAGCATTCAAAAGAATAATGCATCTCTTACAAAGGGGAATCTTAGGGACAAAGATGAAGTGCTAAATACAGCAAACATGAAAAAACTGGGTTCAACATTATGAGTTGTAGAATCCCATGGAAACTATTCAATATCTAGCCAAATTTGATCCTTATGAGTAGATATGGTTACTACCTACAAAATGCATGTAGTTGTCACAAGAAAATAACAATATTGAAAAAGCTATACTTGATATACTAGAATGTTTCATTTTCTTTTATAATTGAAAAAATCAACCATCGTTGTCTACTATGAAAAATAGGGTATTAGGTGCCCCAAAACTCAAGGAATATTAGCTTTATGTTACAATATGCAACATAGAAAATCAAAACTGCATTTGGATATCATGAAAGCCACCAAAAAAATCATAGAAGAGCTAAAGTTGGCTAAAAAAGAGGATTTGACAATTTTTGTAATTTGGTCATAACTTACAACTTTAACATTTATTTCTCCCTAGAAGCATCAGGACATGTTGAGGACTACTAAAGATAGTTCTCTAGTATTATAGACCTCACAAACATGAATTCTAGAGTGGTATAGTTGCAAAAAGTTGAAGAAAGCCAAAAACAGGACCCGTTTTTTCACACAGTTTAGGTTGTGAAATGCTGTGCAAGGACAAGGTTAAAGATGGAATTGATATTCCAAAAAAATGTAGAGTTTTTTTCAGCTTGTAAGACAACTTTCTAGACAGATAGCACCTCAAAATCCATTTTGAAACTCTTGACATAATTCAAGGAAAATGGTCACTTAACAGGACATAAAAGTGTCCCATTACCAACCTAGTGTTAAAGAGTTTGGATTTGTGGAGACTACCACAATGCTTGTATGTAAAGATGCGCATTACGAGGAATGAGAAAGGCTTTTTGAAGAGGACTAGGGTTTTGTGGAGGGCATGCGCTATTTGAAATCCCGCACCTCCTTGTACATACGATTTCACTATATTCGTTGGATGTGCAAGCTTGGAGTGTGGACTCCCTTATAGAGTGTAGACGGTGCTACTGCAAGCTTTGACATTGCAGTGAAGATGCCCAATGATGCTTTGGAGGCAGTCCAAGTGAACAAGCATTGGACTCTCAGTAATGTTCGAGAACATTTGGTTATTATGGGTTTTGAGGCCCTTCAACAAGCACAATTTCGTTTACAAGTTCACAAGGTGAGAATCCTTCCACCACATTTTGAATACATCATGGTTTGTCGATCATTGGATGCTTATTGTAATGAATGTCCGCAGATTGGGAAGAGAATGGAAGACAAACTTAAGGTCGAGGAGGACTAGGGGATGGATGGAACTATGCTATCGATCTTATAACTTTGTAACTCTTGCAATTTTCAAACTGATCCCCGCTGTAATCAACATGATTTGCTTCGGAAAATCATGCCTTTGAATATAATTTTTTGCATTGGGATGAGAAATCATTTTTTGGTGAAAGTGCCTTTTTTTTTAATGTCTTAAAAAAAGGGTCCATTATAAAAGGGGGGCCACCTAACTCATTCACTATTTTCACTTTTGCAACTCTTGAGCTCCTCCACTCTCTGTCTACACCTCAGGCTAGACATGGATGCTTCCACAGCCTCTGCATCTGCAGCCACATCCACCCCTTTGTCACGCTTCATCCTCTTCCTCGAGGACACCAAATACAAAGGGAAGTTGGACCTCCACACCTTTTTTACTCGTCTCCCTGACCTTGATGCCACAGTTGCCCTTCACATGGATGAATTTGCTGAGATTTTTGCGTTCATGGAGGAGCACATCATAAAATATTCTGTATCTATCCCCCCACATGTAGGGATCTGGGTGCCTTGCGATCTTTTGCGCTATATACACAAAGGTGATCGCCCATTCTCCAAGCAGTTGCAACGATTCCAAGAAATTGCAACTGATGCAGGCCATTACTTGGACGAGCAAGCCCCAGGGGTGTCAGCGCTCAAGAAGCGCAAGTTGGGGGTGGAGTACCTTTCTCGGCTCACAACATTTATCTTCTTGGTGAGCGAGGAACCTGATTTGGAGGAGCTTCACTTACCACACCTTCAGGTTGGGTCCTTTATCAAGGACACCAAGGAGCAGCAGGTTATCCCCATGAACCCTGCAGCAGCGGAAGGAAAGGCACACCGGCTCGAGTACCCTAGGGGTCTTGAGGAACTGGTTGAGAAATCCATAGTTGTGGTTGGCCCTAGTGACACTCCAGTGCCACTACCACTAACGGATGTGGCTATCCCAGAGGTAGAAATCAGCCGCTTCTCCTCAGTGTTAGTGGATGGGGAGGAGTATGTGTTCCTGCATGATTTGGAGAAAGCATTTGGCCTGCGCATGGATGAATGCTTGAGCATGGTATGCAACAACACCAAATGTCCCTTAGACAATACGCCAGATTCCCTAGAAAGCAAGCTCTTGCCATATGGGGACTCTGTTGCTAACACTATTGCAGTTGCATGTGTGGAGGTCCTCGTAGAAGAGCAGTTGCATGTGGCTGATGAAGAATTCCAAGCCACGCAAGCCAAGGTTGAGGCTGCTAGGATGCCTATGCCATTATGCAACCTCCCATCTGATGATCCAAAGGTCCTATCTGTGGTGCATGGGAGCATTGACTTGGATGCAAAGGGCAACAGGCAGGAGGACGACAAGGAGCAGGAGGACGACTACCCTTGGGGGTAGATAAGCCTACAAGGGGCAAAAAAAAGCCTGGCCACAAGAGCGCGCAAATGGCCCATCCAAAACTGATGGATGGGCCATTTGCGTGCCCTTGTGGCCAGGCTTTTTATTGCCCTTTCTAGGCTTATCTACCCCCAAGGGTGCTTAAAAAGAACAAATTTACTAAAATTGACTGAAATTACATACAAAACTTGAAATTACAAAGTCATTTCATTACAAAGATAGTAGACATAGTAGACACAACTGTTGATCATATTGTCATTGGAAAGTTCAATCATTACAAAGATAAGGGTGTGCAATACAAAAAGAGGGGTAACTTCGGCTAATGCTCGAAGTCTCATCCTAGTCAACGTGCAATCTACATATCTTTTGGCTGTATTGTCACTCGCTTTGCATGTATGGCACATAGGTTGGTATCTTCCAACACCGAAATGATGTGGACCTCTGCAGCTTCTTGAATAGCCTCTAGCGCTATTGCTTGCATTCTATACTGATTTCCATAGCTTTGAAGCACCTCCTTCACAATGCGAGCAAAGGGGGCGCGTTGAATCAAAAGCTCCGTCGTCTTCTGGTAGTGGCGGATTTTTGCAAATGCCCTTGCTATTTTTCGGCGCCGCTGCAGTTGTCTTGGGGGCACTTGCACATTTCCTGGCGGGCGGCGTTTAGGCTTCTTGGAAAACTTAGACTTGCGCCTGTTTACATGCTTAGGGGCTAGTTCTGCAGCCTCTTCTGATTCTTCCTCTTCCCTTGGCTGCGGACCTTGTTGTGTGGGGAGAGCTCCCTGGCCTCCAGGCAATGTCTTCCCCCCAACAGCCACACGGTGTGTGCGCGGTATTTTTTCTCGCAACCATGGTGGATCACTCTCTCATTCCGTGTCTGTATGGACCACCCGAGTCCTGGATGGTTCTGCTTGTGATTGGTGGCGCGACGGCTGCTCCCTATCGGACTCTGTTGTTTGTTGGCCCTCTTCCTCTCTCCAACGCTGGGCACGTTGCTTCATTCTCCTTCTAGGT
Source organism: Adiantum capillus-veneris (assembly GCF_014529385.1). Lineage (NCBI taxonomy): Eukaryota > Viridiplantae > Streptophyta > Polypodiopsida > Polypodiales > Pteridaceae > Adiantum > Adiantum capillus-veneris. Next base: position 148,287,984 of record NC_140937.1, on the reverse strand, counting down.
GTTATATCTTGAGGAGGTGGAGATTCAATAGTCCTCGATGACTCTCGTGTTCTACCACCATGCCCACTACCAAATGAGTTCCTGGAACGGCCAGGCGTTCGTGGCCGTTTTCTTGTGCCTTTAAGCCATGACGGCTTCTCACATCCTTGGAGGGTGTTTTTGTTGGTAGGTAGATGCTCTTTCGCGGTTTGTTTGGTGCGCGCCATTTCGTTGGTAAGAGCTCACCTGTTCTTAAGAAATGAGTGGTTTATGAGAGCATGCAATATTTATAAGGGCCCATTTAAAAAGGGTCGCTAAGAGTTGGACCCTGCATTCACGTTTAGTGACTCGCGCAGTATCCACTTTGATCCTTGTCGCACTCTGCATCGCCGCCATGCAGCATGCTTGGTGGGACCTTGCAACATTTGCCACTTGTTGCTATGCTCTTGACGACTCCATTTCCGCACTTCAATAGAAATCTTGGATTGTCGCGCACGCTCCATTGTGAGCTTACGAGAAAATGTTGTGCGAAAAAACCAATTGAACATCTCCTCCAAATAATTGGATTGCACCATTCCACCACCATGTCGAGTATTTTTGAAGTACACTCCCCTTGCTCGATAATGGGACTTCTCCATGCCTTGAGTGCTAAAAATTTCAAGCGATCCATACTTGTGCATAAAAAATGCACCATGCGCAAACAAGATATGCTGTTCACATGAGTAAATGATCCACATTATTAAATAAAAACAATCCCTTGTAATGAATACACCATGTAAAATGACTTACCATGTAATGTGTGATGTTATTTTCACCCCAAGAAAGGGTGAAGACCTTGGTAAAATCCGCCAAGGCTTCTTGAAATGATTGGCGTTGTTCTTCTGTTGTGCTGTTAAGGCCCATAAGCTTGACCATTTTATCAAAATGTGCCCAAACTTGCTTACGCTTGTTTGCAAGCTCTCCATTTGAATCATTGTCGGTAGTAGCTTTGCATAACTCCTTCCAAAGCTCCCAAAGGTTACCTGCCTGCTGGTTGGAGCTGTTTTGAGCATCATATCGACTTGGCTTTCCTTGGGAAACTTTCTTCAAAAAGTGTCTAGCTTTTTGTCCACTCATTGACACTTGTTGAGCAATTTCATGGGCCTCCCCTGTGTTCTTTGCAGCAACGATAGACACATTTCCACCGTGACAACCAATGGAATTCAACAGTACCTCCACTCTTTCGATCGCTTCCTGGGACTTTTCCAACGGTTTCATCGTGAAAGCATAGTCAATGTGGAGCTTCAATATCCTATCAAAAATGCGCGTGGATTCCAAGCGTGGTCCTTTTGATCACGGTCTGCGGCATTGAGCATGGGACATATCAGAATAGACGCTTCCCATTCTCTACCTTCATCTCCGACATCACGACAATCTAACCCTTGTTCTCCATGCCCTTGCCATGGAAGCATGGATCTGGCCTTTGCAGTGCTCTTATGTGATTTTTTTCCATTAGATTTGTACCCTCGAGTGCAAAATGGACAAGGCATGAGAGAAGAAGCCCCTTGTTTGCAGCCAAGCAAACACTTTATGGTCTTCAAATCCCCACCTAAGTGCCCCTCCACATCATAACTACCAAAACACTCAATCTCCAACTTCTGACCAGCAATTTGAGAGTGTATTACTTCTGTGATCCACGGAGTCCTCTCAAAAATCTATGAAAGTACTCCATTGGTCTCCTTGGGCACCTCAATAGCACCCAACCACCAAATGTCTTTCTCTGATTGCACGCTAAAAGATGGGGTGGGAGATGGCTCGACTGAATCCCTTCGCTTGGTTTGCAGAAGGGCCTCGTTCATTAGAGTGACACTTAGCCTCTCTAACCTTCGGCCTTTCACTATTTGACACTCATCGAGTTTCAACACAAAAGGGACTTTTGTGCCAAGCACTACAAAATAAATAGTGCTAAGACCTTAAACTTCAGAGTCTATGATAAGAATAATACCAAATAAAAAAGTAAAGTGTGTCACCTTCTTCAGGTAACTCGTAAAATCTAATGATGGCTTCTTGAAGCCTTCTAAGATCCACGAAAATATTGTTCCACATTGTGTAAGGAAAGCCCTTCTCCGAAGGTCTTATGGATTGTTTCTTACCTTTTCCCCTTGTCTTTGTTGCGTACGAAGCATAAAGGGAAGTTGGCATTGTGTCCTCAATGTGTAGGTATGTCCCAATGCGGGAGAACACATCTTCGTTTGTGGCCTTCTTTGCGAGCTTGACCTTGTGAGGAACGGGAAATAGGTTTTCCACAATGCCATGTTCTTTGAGGGCATCCTTTAGGAGTTGGAAAATAGCCTGATATGCTTTGGTGCTGATTCCAGCCTCATCACAAGCTTGTTGAACGTCATCATCACTAACCACATTTCTTAATTTATGCATAAGATCCTTGGTGACTGCATCCTTAATGTGCTTACCTCCAGGTGATTGTAAGATAGAAATCACGTCCTGGATATTGAGACAACTAGTGAGAAGGTTGACTCGATCATCTTGGCTTGTTCCACCGCATGCCTCCTGGATGAAGTTTCTAGCAACAAATAAACATAAATGTTAGAAAATAGTGTGAAGTAAGAATGCATCATGCAAGTAAAGACCAAATCACCTTGTGGCTGTAACTCGTCGTTTGCGTGCTCCTTCTGAATGTGCAAGAGTTTCAATGGATGAATACGTGCGTTTGCGTTCCCTTGCACCAAGGGGTGTTTCTTTCAAGTATGTCATGGTGTTGGTAAGCTTCTCGATGTGGGACTTCTTTTCTTGCATTTGTTGCTCAAGAGTTTTAACTACCCTCTCCGAAGAGGCAACACTCTCTTGTAATGCCGTCTTCTTGAGGTGAAGAGCTTGACATTCGTGCATCCACATATGCAAAGAAGCACCTGCACCCATACACAACCGCTTGCAATAGCCTAACAAACCTGCTTCTCCCCTCCCAAGAAATTGAAGAAATGTGGAAAGGCTATTAAACGGTGGATGGAAGCGGCTTATAGGATTGTAAGGGTACAAATGGCCATCCACCCAAATGTCAACATTGGTCTCACAAGCGGTGCGACGTTCCTGTGATGACCTTTGATCACCTTCACTAGTGGTCTTTGGTGAAAATGCCGTGGGTAAGTGAATATGTATGATTTTGGTGTGCGGAGTACATGGTGGTGGAAGCAAACCATTTGTGATGTCCGTGAGCACCATGGAAGATGTTGCGTGAGGAAGCAAATGATAAAAAGATAGAGGGGGAAGGGTAGAGAGGTTGAGGAAGATGGGAGGAGAGAAGGAGGGAGGTGGGGGAGGGAGAGATTGGGGAGGAGGAGGAAGGTAGGGGCAGGGAGGGAGAGGAGAGGGAGAGAGACAGAGGAGGGAGGAGGAGGAGAGAACAAAATGTTTATTACTTTTTGGGGGAAAAGAGTTTTGAAAAAATGGACTTTCTATGCTTGTGGGTTAAAAAATGGGTCAAAAAATGATTTTTGGATATGTATATATGTTGGGAGGGAGTTTTAAGTTAGAAACAAGTAAAAATGATTTTATTTTTTTTAAAGTCAAACTTTGTCTCTTTGTGACCCACGTTTTTGCTGATGTGGACACACCCCTATGCTTCCTTCACTTTAAAAAAAGCTAGAGAGAGAAAGTAACCCTTTAGGTCCACATCCTACATTTGTCTAAAAAAAGGCTAGAAAAGACTACTCAAAACTACCTTCTTCAATGCCCTTGCCCCCTAAACCCCACACAACATTAGCCTTAATCCCTAAAAATTAGGATTCCTTACAAGGCCCATGCAAGGTTCATATTTCTCCTAATGATTTAAGCAGTGTGATGGTGGTATTGCCTTGTGTCAAAAAAGTTACATATAGACATTGCTATGTAAGTTTGGACATGAGGATTGCAAACCTATTTCCACTCCCATGGAAACTGGTTTGAAGTTGAGTCTACATGATACTCGTGATCCAGCTAATGTCACTCTTTACCAAACTATTGTTGGATGCCTCATTTATGTATGCAACACGAGGCCGCATATTCAGTTTGCACTCTCACAGGTCAGCAGCTTTATGCATAGCCTAGGGTCTAGGCATTAGTAGATAGTGGCAAGAGGAGTTTTTTCTACTTGAGTAGCACTTTTTATCTTGGCTTGTTTTATCACAAGGGGGGGTCATTGCTGCCATATTTACATGCTTTTTTGAACTCAAATTCAGCTGGTTGTTATGACATGCGAGTGTAGACAAGTAGTTTTTGTTTCATGCTTGGCAATTCATGTATTTCATGGTTGATCAAGAAGAAACCTACTGTGGCCTCTTCAAGTTGTAAAGATGAGTATAGGGCAGTCTTCACAACTATGGTTAAGTATGTATGGCTCAGATACCTTATGGCTGATTTGGGTGTTGGACAAGACATTGCCAACATCATCTACAATGACAGTCAGAGCACATTGGCAGTTGCGAGGAACCCAGTTTTTCATGCTCGCACAAAGCACATTGATGTGCATTACCATTATGTCAGGGAAGGCTCTCAATAGGAGAGATCAGCTTGGCTTATGTGCCAGCACATGACAACCTTGCAGATATTTTCACAAAGGCATTGTCTTGTGAGAAGTTTGAAGATTTTGCAAAGATTTGTCTTGCTATCCTTTGAGGACTGATCCTATCCTCAGAGCATGGCAGTTCTAGTTACTCTTTGTGCCAGCCCTCATTCACCGCATCACTCCCAGGGGGGATTTGTTACCATATACATGTGCTAGTCACATGTCTGTGAACACACAAGGACCAATGGGGAAGTTTTTCCCTTTTTAGAAGTTTTTTTCCCCCGTGCATTGTATATAAGCCCATCACTCTAGGGATATCTATCTTTCCATTGGACACTAATTAACACACTCTCTATTGTGTGCGTTGAGCTTCCTTCGTCTTCTCCAAGCTGTGTGCATTTCCATGCAACCCTAATTCCAACACATATTGTGATCAGTCGTTGCAATATTCACAGACCATGTGGTCCCTTGACTTCGAATTCTCCAAATATGGTTCATGGAAAATGTAGGTTTAAATATCTATGCAAATTTACCCTATCTACAAATGTGGATGAAAGTGGATATCCTACGTATATGAGACAAGATAAATGGAAGTTTTGTTCAATTAAGATATTGTAAGCTAGACAACATATGCGTTGCTCCATACAACCCATTTTTATCATTCAGATATAAAGCACACATCAATGTTAAGATTTTCTCAACCATTTCTTCTGTAAAGCATTTGTACAAATATGTACATAAGGGCCATGATCGAGCCACTTTGGTGCTCTGTGATCATAAGGTGTTTTTGACAAAATTAAGATCTATCTCGATGCACAATATGTTTCTGCATTTGAATCTATTTGGTAAATTTATGGTTTTGACATGCATGAAGAGAAGCGTGATATCCAAAGATTGCAAGTTTATCTTCCTAATCAAAATACTTTGAATTTTGCGATTCAGATGATTTGGTAGAGTTAGTAAATAACAACAAAATTAAGAAGACAATACTCACTGAGTGATTTGTTGTAAACCAAAATCATTGTGAGGCCCATATACTAACATATGCTGACTTTCCTACTATGTGGGTCTGGAATAAGATTAAAAAACAATGGACAGAGAGACAATTGGGAGATACCATTGGAAGAATGTACAACATTGTCCCCACTGCTAGAGATGTTTACTATTTACGGATATTGCTCATCATATGTAAGGGATGCAAGTGCTATGATGACTTGGGAATATATGAAGGACATGTTTATGCTACGTTCAAAGAGGCTTGCAATGCTAGAGGGATATTGCAAAGTGATGAGGAGTGGATCACATGCTTGGAATAAGCCTCTTTTTATCAAACTGGATTGCAATTGTGCCGATTTTTTGCTATTATATTGGTATAATGTGAGCCATTATGTCCATGGACATTGTGGGATAGGTTTTCTGTTGAGCTTTCTGAAGGCTATGCACATGCTTTAAACATGCATGTACTTGATGCAAGAGTTTGACAAGTAGTTACTAAAAGTTGGGCAATTTGTAATCTGCATTCTTTACTACAACAATATGGTAAGAGGCTCTTTGACTATCTCGGGATTCCTCCAATTGATCAAAGTTTTATGTGTTTAAGTAGGAGTAGTGTGTTAGTAGAAGAGACCATGTATGATACTACTGAACAATGTCGTATGGCAAAACAAATGGAAAGGTCTCTAAACAATGTCCAACGTGATTCTTACAATTGTGTGCTATAAGTAGCAAAATGGAGGGGTTGTCTTCTTTCTAGATGGTCCAGGTGGGGTCTGGAAAAACCTATGTTTATAATGCATTTCTTACAAGTCTTTGAGGTGAATGTAAGCTAGCGTTGGCATTTTTGATATTGCAGCTTTGGTCCTAAACAATGGAAGGACTGCATATTCAAAGTTTGAGATTCCTCTAGAATTAAATTTTGAGTCAACATGAAATAGAAAAGTGAATAGCCAACTTGCTGAATTGTTGAGAAGATTAGCTTTGATTATATGGGATGAACCACCCATGACTCATTGCCATGATTTTGAGGCATTAGATAGGACACTCAAAGATGTTTCAAAAATAGACAACCTATTTGGTGGAAAGGTAGTTTTTCTTGGAGGCAACTTTTGGAAAATTCTACTAGTTGTGCGCAAAGGTAGCTGAGAAAATTTTGTGAATGCGACATCGTGTCATTCGTACATTTGGAGACACACAAAAATATTAAGGCTCACTCAGAATATATGTGTGCAGAATAGTATGAAAAATGCAACTGAGAAACAATTTTCACATTGGGTTCTTGATATTGCTAATGGGAATATACATGATGGCAGAATTGTTGACAATGTCACTTTGCCTACGAGATGCTACTTCAAAGAAACCAATTGTCAGATCTTATTGAGAGCATCTACGGAGATATTCAAAGAGTCAAGGATTATGGTGCATTCTTTATAGATAGGGGATTTCTTGCACTTTGCAACAAGGATGTAGATGTGGTCAATGATTATGCTCTACACACGATGTGTAGAAAATATAGGGAGCATTTGAGTGCAGACTCACTACGTGAATCAGAAGAGAGTAGTGCTTTGTATACAATTGAATTTTTGAATAGGGTTAGGTGGAGGATATCCATTACATGTGTTGTGTCTGAAAGAAAATGCTCCTGGCATGCTATTGTGCAATTTGGATCCAAGAAGGGAACTTTATTATGGCACAAGGTTAATATGTAGACAGTTTCATGGTAGAGTCATAGAGGCAGAGATAACACAGGTTCCAACTTTGGAGACCGAGTATTTCTTCCAATGATAGAATTCATTGTTGGAAATCCTCAAGAACTACCCTGTCAAAATGAGTTGAATACATTTTTCTGTAAGGCTGGCATTTGGGAGATGACCCTAAATAAAGCACAAGAAAAAACATTGGGCCTCTTGGGATTATATCTAGCAGCACCCCTTTTTTCACATGGTCAGTTATATGTGGCAATTTCATGTGTGCAAACATCAGTTTCTGTAAAGGTTGTGGTCAAGGATGATAATGAAGTAGAGTTGACTCGGACTCCAAACCGTGTATTCAAAGAATTATTGCAGGCTGCAAACGGAGTGTGGTAAGCATGAACAAATGGAATATTGAAATTCTATATGCAAGACATCCTCTTTTACACCATTTGTCCTCAAAATGGTCTAAGGTTCCAAGCTACAATTTTCTCAAAGTTGGAGTGCAATATTTTGTTGCATCAACTCTAGGAAATTGCAATGTAAGTCATTGAGTTATCCATGCCTTAAAGGTGAAAAAAAATCCTCTATTGGATTTTCATATATAATAGATTTCAAATGAGTAGAGGTAAGAATACATGATTATATGTGATTTCTTAATTAATTATTTAGGGAGATTGACCCTAAGGTATATTATTTCTCAAAAAGATAATAGCTACTCATTAGGAGAAAGTTGGACTCACTTTTGGGCCCTGTAAGAAGTGCCACGCCGGCTTAGAGAGAGAAAATGAAAATGTTAAATTGTGCATTTTATGTGATACTTTTTTGCGCAACAAAAAGCCAAAATGACATTCTTTGGTAGGTAGCCTCCATCTTTATCATTCTTATCCTTTGTTCTCTTGTCAGGAATCCAACTAACCATATGACTAATGATTTGAAATGCCAACTTACTAGCGTTCCCTCCAGAAACATAAGCCAACGAACTCTATCAACTCTAAACTTGAGAATATGGTCTTCCCTCCCAAAACCTAAGATATTTCATGAGTTTCGAGTCTCCGTCTTTTTCTCTATCAACTCTAGGAATGGAGAACGATTCTTTTCCTGATGAAAACACTAATTTGAACTTGCAATCCTTATCCCCTTCATCTTTAACACTTACCCAAAGAAAGAACACACATCATCTTCATGTTGATGTATTGCAAGAGTACGCACCATTGCAGAAACGTAGGAGGGAGTCTTTCTTATCTCAATGGGAGAAAGAACTTAGAAGGACAAACAAGGAACATCATTTGTATTTGTGGACCGATGGGTCTATTTATCCAAAGGATCCTACGACAAACGCATCACCTCCCTTTGCTAATATCACTAACCTCTTACATTTCACAGGCGATGGCAAGGATGGCCTATTGGGATACACCGAAAATTTGGAAATGAGAGGATTGAATGCGGAAAGGCAAAGAAACTTCCTGGCGATGGAGAACATGTAGCTGAAGAAACTTAATGAAGCATGATATCAAAAGATTTTATCAAACAAAGAGACAATCCAAGGTCTTGAGAAGAAGATCACAAGTTTGCAAGAGAAAGACACCGTGCTTGGTAGCCGGAAAAGAAAACGAGATCTGTGCAGCATTGAGAACATGAAGGTTGGTAGTGGTGGCCTGAAAAAACAAATACGAGCTTTAAGGTAACTCAAAGTTTTTTTTTGCTTTTGTATCTTCAATGTGCTTCATTAAGAAATGGATACACTTTCCTATACATGATCATAACGCATGGTGCTTTTTTGGTAGGTCTTTACTGCATCCAAACTCGAACTGTGCAGGCTTCAATCTCGGAGTGCATTACAGCCGTCTAGTTCCAAAAGAAGTAGTTCAAGAGATGATAACTCAAAAAAAAAATCGTAAGTTGAAAGGGAGGCTCCTTACCTCCTTCATGAACGAGAATCAGCTAGAACCAATGGAAGTGCAAGCAATACTTGATCAGAGTGGCATCTCGCAGATGGGATACAGGGAACTCTTCAAAGCAGTAAACGATGAGGTGTTTGAGAAACTTGGGTCACCATTCCATATTGAAGCAACATTCTTAGGCAAGGGCGGCAGAGAGGTACAGTTTAATGAGCACAAAAACCTCTTTGTTGATCTTGAAGCATTGCAAAGGTATGCAGTTCACTTCTTTGACATCAGTCGAGAGGAGAGTGGTGGGGTTCTCAAGTTTGTTCTGAAGCTCGACGAGTGCGAGGTCCTGAAGAACAAGAAGCTGGTGAGAGTCACCATTACCCTCATGAACAGATCTCTCGATCCATCCGTAACGAAAGAGGATCCACGATACTTCAGCGTGCAATATGAAAACAACATTCTAACTCTAGGATCATTTTAGGTATACTTCGTTCACTCTATGATAACAAAAATATTGATTATTTGGTTGTTGATTTTGTGTTTTCGTTTTTTACTGCAGGTTGCTAAGGAAAATTTTGAAATTCTCGATTGGGTTTTTAGTCAAACCCAAATTCCTTCTATCATCAGTGAACAAAGAAACGGAGCCGTTCTTTTAGTGGAAGGATTTGGTGACTATACAGTGGAATGGCACATGGCAGGTGACTTAAAGACTCTGCAGTGTATGTACAACATAACACATAGAGCAGCTGTGGAAAATCCATGCTTATATTGCATGGCTGATGCACAATGTTCTCAGAGTGTGCAATGGAATAGAGCTCCCAACAGACATCTTCAAGATAAGACTTTTAAACCAGTGCTTGATATTCCTTTGAGTAGAGTTCACGTCTGTACACTTCATGCACTCTATCGAATAATTGAAAAGGTGGTTCATTTGTACATATGTTTTGCATGGACATTAAAGCCAGAGAGTGAGTCGAAAAGAGTGATCAAAGCATTAGAGGGAGTGCTCTTAGACATTGGTTTGCATGGAGGCAATGTCAAAATAGAAGAGGACCCTAAAATGTCTCAAAGTCGGTACAAGGTACCTAGGAAAGCATCGATAGGTGGCGTGAAGGCAAGAAGGTTTCTTGGGTTTAGCCTCAAAGATTTAGATAGAGAAGAAAGGAGAAACCTGTTCAACAAATGGAAACAATTACATAAAGTGGTTAAAGACAATGCTTGTGGTGGGGCAATCCAGAATCACAAGGCGAACGTGTGGAAATCACTAGATAACATTTTCCACTACGTTGAGTAGCATTCTCGGGACCAAAGTAAGCTCACATCATTTCAAGCAGCCGTGCTGGATTGGAAAAAGGCTTACCTTACAGGGTGGGGTGTGCAACATATTACACATTACATGGTGGGTTAGCATTCTATGGATACAAAACAAAATTTTAAATTGTACTCTACTTTTGTTTTATTTCAATGCAGCACATACTGTCAACCATGGTACATATTTTACCAAGACATACGGCTCACTATCAATATGGCCCACACAAGGCATGGAAAAAACCCACTACATGGCAAGAACAGGTTATTTTAAGCACACTAGACATGGGGGAGGAAAAGATAATGCCAATAGCCTATTAGAGTTACACCAATGGACTTATAGACGACTAATTCATAGAGCAAGGTAGAAGGAACTTCTTAAGAGTTCAGAAATTACATGGTCTTTACAACACATCCGCAAAGAGAAGAAACAGATAGCTTGGGGAGCTTCAAATGTGGCGGAGCGCCATGCGAGGTGGCGATGATCACGAGCCAGGAGCGGAAGAAGATGGACGTGAGCCCGTCGTTTTTATCCTCTTTGATGCACCTCCTTCTTCTTCACTTTGTACCTCTTTGATGTGTGCAAGATCTGTAAACGAGCTCGTTCCTCTGTTGATGGCAGCATCCCCACGGGCATTGGGCATCTTCTTTACCTCAGAAACAGCCGCTTGTTGTATGGATCTAAGCTTTCTAGGTCTTCAATCCCTGCAACCAGAGCCTGAGTTGTGTAGGACATGAAATAGGGGGCTTTGAGTGCTTGGCACCCATACCCAATGCCAAATACGCGTAGAGCAAACTGTTTCTCAATCAGAATTAGTATTTCTGTGTTTAGTGGGAGGGGGTGCCCACCACACAATCTTGTAATAACTTTCATTGCAAACAGTGGGAACTTTGCATTGTCATCGGAGTATTCCTTGTCGTATATTATGATCTACATAAAAATTGTAATGAATTTATGGGCCATAAGTGAGATGAGTACAATTGCCAAGTACTTGAATTCTTTCTACAAACCTTTTTGTAGTTGAAACGGCCGATGTATTGAGATAACGCCGCATCCTTGCCTTAGACTCCAGTGACAAGCCCTTGCCGTGAGCCTCCCGCTCTTCTAAGGAAACTATCGTCATACACTAGCACCTGTCAACAAAAACATTGATCATGATATTTTATCACTAGGCCATCTCCAATACCATCTGAATGCATGACAAAAGTTACCATATGATTCTCGTCCATTTCCAGCATCGACCTCCCCCACAAGTGAATAGACTGACTATTCATTACCTGATCTCTAGGTGCCATCGGCCTACCCATGTTTTCCAAGCCGAGTTTTTTTGTTGTTGATTCAAACTACTCATCTGTTGGCAAATTGGCCTCTCTGGACTTTGCTTCATTGAATGTATCTTTGATTAGTTGCCACCCAGAAGTGAACTGTGAGTCGCGGACAGCTTTGTCAGCAATAAGATGTTGGTCCATTCCATCATCATCCACAAACCCCATGTCTGCCTCACAAAATTTTCAATTGTAGCTAGGCAGTAGTCCTCCCGTATATTGAGCTCATGCATGATATCTCTGAGTAGAACATAGTGGGTGTCGCCCGCCATAGCAAAGCTGGGAGCACAATTTAGTGGCAAAGTCACTTCCTTACTTGCCTATTGCTGCATCCACAAGAGAAGAAAGAGTTAAGCCTGCATCAAATGTTTCCTTCAATACCTCTACCTGCTCTTCTTCTGGGTCGAACTACACCTCCACATCCTCTACCTCTTCCTCTGGCGCCAACGGACAACTATCGAAAGTTGTTGACTGGGAAGTCTCTGACTCACCATCCGTCTGCAAGTATAAGTAACAGACAAACCCGTGGTAGAATTCCACTAAGAAACACTTTTTGAAGTGTTTCATACACCTGTCTTGTACAAGCAGTGCATTGGAGGGACACTTTTCTAGACAGCGATTCAGTCTCCTTGAAGCACTCTTGTCAGGGTCAAGGTCCGCTGGGTGCACATATCTCATGCCATCAACTGTCATGGAATTGTCACAAGTGACTGCCTCATACTGTTGCAAATGGGTTTGTAGGTACTCAAATGAGCAATCTATAATCCTCTGTATGGAAAACTCTGGATTAAACATTCCTGATAGTTTTGGTGCACGGTGATGAGCACGGGCGTTGTATAAGAACGTGAATAGTTTTTCTTCACATGTATCCTCGCTCACAACGTCTGTCTCCATGACTATGATCCCCATGACTGAAAGAAAAATCAATCCAAACCTATTTGGTGTCATAACCAAGCAAATATTGAGCCTCGAGTACCCCTCAAGGTCTCTATTCACTTGGTTCTGTCCCGTGCACTAATGTCATAAGAGGTGACGTCACTTGAGTCAAAACCAAGTGAATAGGGGCCCCAAGAATCTCCGAAGGGCCCTATTTTCTTGGTTCTGTCCCGTGCGCTAATGTCATAAAAGGTGACGTCACATGAGTCAAAACCAAGCGAATAGGGGCCCAAGAATCTCCGAAGGGCCCTATTCGATTGGTTCTGACCCAAGCATTCGGATCATGTGGATAAGAACAGAGAATTTAATGTTATCAGTGACATATATATAGACCTACTCACTCACTATGCCCAAACTCAGGCACGATCACATAAGGAGTAATTTTTCCAACCATGCGGTGCGAGACTTTTAATCTTACCCTAACGCAGTGGCTTCGGTACGCACATAGTTAACAACACACAGGAAGGGGAGAGAGGCAGGGAGAAAGAACCTGTCTTTGCAATATCCAATGGCGCCGATTTGGATGGTGATGTCGCAGGCCGCTGACATCAAGAACCAGAAGGTGGCGATGGCGATGGCGACACGGCAACAAAGGACTCAACCTAATGGAGGTCGCTCAACGCAGGATCACGAGAGGTGGCCAAGGGGAAGAGCACAGAAAGGCAAAGGCAATGGCGATCTATTTGTGCTACTTGGAGATGGAGATGGCAACTGCAAGGGCGATTGGCGTCTGACTCTAAACGCAGGATCATGAGAGGTGGCCAAGGGGAAGAGTGTAGAAAAGGCAAAGGCAACTACGATCTATTTGTGCTACTTGGAGATGGAGATGGCGACTACAAGGGCGATCGACGTCTGACTCTAAATGCAGGATCACAAGAGCTGGCCAAGGGGAAGAGCGCAGAAAAGGCAAAGGCAACGGTGATCTGTTTGTTCCACTTGGAGATGGAGATGGCGACTGCAAGGGCGATTGGCGTCTGTCTGACTCTAAACGATCACTCAAAAAAGGCACGTGGACTGCGCTCACAAGGACATGCAGTAATAAATGGTCTCAGATTCCCATGCAGTATGATTTACCAACCACAATCGCGGGTGTAATCATGCGCATAAGTGAAGTTGTCACCCTCACCGAGGTAAGCATTCTAAGTTAAGAGGTAGTACGCCCGTCAAACATTTCAACTATACCCTCGCCCTGCTCTTCTGCCTCTTTTTGCATCCTCTACTGCCCATCATTTTAATTAACTCTACCCCCATCAATGCTATGCGGTAAGAAAACCATCCCAACCCTTTTTGCGCATCTCCTCTTACTCTCACTCATCCTTCTGTTACGCCTATTCTGCAGTGCTTTAGTGATGCAGAACTCTACACACAGTGAAGAGGTATGCTACTACCCTTTTGTGCACTTGTATTTTGTGTAGTCAGTACCAAGCAAATAAGGGAAGGTAAACCTTGTTTGCTGCACCTATTCGCTTGGTACTGACCATAGGTTGTTTGCTTTACCATAGGAGGTTTGCTACAGGATGTCGTCTTTACCATAGGATGTTTGCTTTTACACTTTTCTGAGGTGAGTACCAAGCAAATAAGGGAAGGCCACTTTGTTCGATGCACAACTTCGTTTGGTACTGACCTCGAAAAATATAAGTGATGTCTGCTAGTACAAAGGTCAGTACTAAGCAAATAAGGGGAAAGTAAACCCTGTTTGTTGCCGGTTTAGGGTTTTTTTCTTACCAAATACGCGTTTTGAATTTATAAGGGAACTGCAAAATTACAACTTAACACCCATGTAGGGGGTTTTGAGTTAGAAAACACTAGGGACAGGCGCAAAGGCCAAGTTTCAGAGTTTACAAAAAGTGGCCTACTAATTTTCGAGGGTTTAGGGTTTGCAATAACCAGTTAGAATTTAATCCTTTTCCTTCACAGCCAGACTGTCTCTTCCTGAAGCTTGTTGGCATAGTTCAGGGCTTCCTCATATTTACTGGCTAGCTCAAGCAGTTCATCCTTCTTCTCCTGTAGACAATTATAGATAGCATCTAGAGAGCCATTTTCGGCAAGCAATCGCTGCAGGTCTTCAGACCTTCTTGCTTCTAGAGAGTCTTTGAGGATTGACACTCTGTGCCTGACAATCATCATTTGTTCCAGCTTGAGGCTAGTATCCTGCATAGAGCATTTAGCAAATAATCTCTTCAAACTAGGAGCAAAAAGGAAAGAATTACCAACGGCTTACCTTGAGGATTGACTCCCGTGTTGACAGAAGCCCACTCTCAGGCTGTGTCGGTCGAGAACGCTAAGGGTACCATCAGGTGAGGGCCAAGGGGGGACCTCATGAGGAGGGCCCGGATGTGGTCTTGCTGGCACTGCGGGAGTATCCCTTGGAAATGCATTACCACTATCCTAAACTTCTTGTAGTTGCTCTGCAAAACCTTGAGGGAGGTTCTGAAAAATGGCTGGTTAAATAGACTAGATGGACATGCCTGAAAAGCGGAGCCTAGGTTCTGGCTGATGAGTGGTCTGTGAGGGGTGGTACCGCCATGCAGTTTCATGGGAGGTAGACGTGGGACGGAGAAGCAATGGTACCATCCCCTAGATTAGGGGAGGTGATGGGAGGGAAACATGACAGTTAGGACCGCATGGACTTAAACGTCTCCTTCACATTGGTATTTTGTTACAGGGGATGAAAACCCGTTCGCTTGCTATTACACTTTTCTAAGGTCAGTACCAAGCGTATAAGGAAAGGAAAACACTTTTCGATGCAACTGTTCGCTTGGTACTAACCTTTTCTGAAAATATAAGTGATGTCTGCTATTACAATTTTCTGAGGTCAGTACCAAGCGAATAAGGGAAGGCAAACTCTTTCGGATGCACCTGTTCGCTTAATATTGACCTCTGAAAATATAAGTGATATCTGCTATTACACTTTTCTGAGGTTAGTACCAAGAGAATAAGGGAAGGCAAACACTTTTTGATGCACCTGTTCGCTTGGTACTGACCTCAGAAAATATAAGTGATGTCTGCTATTACACTTTTCTGAGGTCAGCACCAAGCGAATAAGGGAAGGCAAACTCATTCCGATGCACCTGTTCGCTTGGTACTAACCTGAGAAAATATAAGTGAGTTCTGCTATTACACTTTTCTGAGGTCAGTACCAAGCGAATAAGGGAAGGCAAACTCATTCTAGCGCACATGTTCACTTGGTACTGACCTCTGAAAATATAAGTGATGTCTGCTATTACACTTTTATGAGGTCAGTACCAAGCGAATAAGGGAAGGCAAACTCTTTCCAATGCACCTGTTCGCTTGGTACTGACCTTTTCTGAAATCTTAAGTCCCTTGTGCTGATGTCGTTTTTTGTTATGCTATTTGTAGAGATGCCTCATACAAAGGCCACGCCTAGGAGGGCAACAGGTGAATCTTTGAATGCTCAAGCAAGAACACGCCGATATGAGGCGCACATAGGTGTAATGCAAGAGCTGCACAAGATAGAACGACACGTTCAACTTGCTATTCCACGTCTCCCTTTCCAGCGAGTAGTGCGAGAGATTTGTGAGCAGTGGAGAGTTTGCATGCAGTGGGCCAGCAGTGCACTACTCTGCCTTCAAGAAATTGCAGAAGACTACCTCGTTGAATTGGTCGTCAACGTTGCTTTGTGATAATTCTCATGCTCTTTAATAGTCACGCTTGATTCATTAAATGGCTCACTACCGTTAAGACATGGGTCAATACCAAGTGAGTCAGTGGCTTATGGAATTTGATAGCTGCCCCACTTGATCAGTATTGACTCATGGGTTTGTGGCAGTGAGTACAACCCGCTGAAATACCTCAAGTCTAATCTCTGCCATTGATTCATGTTAGGAACGCTGCCTCGCTTCTACTCCCTGAGGTTCAAGACAAAGTATATGTAATAGATCTGCTGATATCGCCTTTATTGTAGAACAACTCAGTTTCCTTTTTGAGTCTGATGAACTGGTTTAGCAGAGTCAACTTTTGATCTAGCGCGCTTTCTGGTCACTGCATACAATCAATCATGAGTTTTTTCTTGCCTTGTAAAAACCATGTTTCATTTAGAATCTTTCTCATCTTTGATGGTGTCTTTGTAGTGATCATTGGAGTCTGATAATATTTGACATGGAAGCCAAGATTGTTTACCACGCAAACTCCGGGCAAAGCAAGGCGTTTCACGGTCGTGTAAAAACGCAAGGCCTATCTTGGTACATTTGGAAGTAGTGTCTCTTTGTAATGTGTTTCTGACTTAAGTGGTTATGTATGTAGTGCCGCAAAAAAACTTGTATGCTGTGTAGAGCATGTTTTGTTAGAACATGATCTAGGAAATACCATCTGGCACGAACGGGTAATCGTGCCCACGCAGACTAATGACTAAAGCTGTGGCTGGCGAACCTGTTTCAATGCCTTGTTGCTCCTCAATCAAATTATGGATGAACCGAACGTAAGTAATCATGTTGTCTCATTGTTTGCTGCAACGTTTGTATGAAGCAACAAACATTTGTATCACGCTTCTACAAGAACTTCAATTACATAACTACACCCCCAACGATGTGCGACATTTTTCTGTAATGGCCATCCAGCATATTATAATCTCGGTAAATAGACGCACAAGAGAGGAAGGGGCGAGAGCTGAGGAGTTCAAATAGGCTCGCATTAACGAAATGACACAACGCCACAATCAAACTCAAAAAGAAGTTCAAAATATGCAAGAAGCAATAAATCAATATTATGCGGACGCCGTAGAAGTAGAGGAATGGGCTACACGTCGACGACAAGAGCAAGAATAGAGGGAAGCTTCACAGGTGCGAGATGCATGGGAAGCCATGGAAGAGGCCCATGATTTCGAGGGACGCAAAAGCATGCCCGAGACCAGCGTCCCTAGAGGCAGAAGTAGCAACAACCGGAGCAGAGAGCAAGGGTCCAGTGGCAGCAACCGAGGGAGAGGACAGGGGACGAGTGGCACAAACCGGGGGAGAGGACAGTATAGCAAGGAAAGGGAGAAATTTACTTGTATAAATCTTGACAGAAACAAAACAATATGTAATGTTTTGTGTGAGGTCCCCACCCCATCGTCTCAAACGACAGATTTGATGGTAAACCTGGTGGCCACTGGATCTACAGTGGAAGCAAACAAAGTGGTTTATGGTTCATCTAGTGGACGATCTCTCATCACAAAGTGAGTCAATTTCGAGCCTACTAGCATCGAGATCTAGTTCCACCCTGTAGGGGAAGCGTGATTAACTTATCTATCGATCCTAGGACCCACCTTCCAAGAGGAGAGAAGTCCCGAGTGCCTTTTTCCCCATGTTTCAGAGGCACGTACACTTGAAACTTTTCCGCTCTAGGGGCAATGAGTAATATCAGCGTCAACTTATAGAACTATGGGGATGGAGATTTCCCGACTAATCGGGACCACCCTTCCCATAGGCATTGGCAACCGGAGCCAAGCCCCCACTTTCCACCCCATACTCACACTTCCTTTTTGTTATCTAATTACTACCACACATGGTTTTTCAACACATAAGTTCATTGATTAGTTTCCAATTCACAAGTTCCTTAATACAGCCCTTCAACCAGTATTGCAAAGCGGCACCAAGAAAATAATTCTAGTAAAAATTATACTCAAACTTATTCATTAACATTTCAATGTTCTCGAGGTACAACATCCCCCCTCTAACGAGAGTTTACTCCTCCCGTTGTCGCCTAGCTGCCCATACAACTAGGTATGTCCACCGCTTAACCAACAGATGCGGACATTCCCACCGCATAGAATGCAAGACATGGGTTTCCACCGCTTAACCAACTTGGTCGACCATGGGGCTTTTCCCTTCCCATTCGTGTTGCTTGTCCCCGCCTCGCGGTCGTGGGAACCACCAAAACGAGTTCTCTTTACCGGGGCCATTTTGTACTCACTATTTAATTGACAACTTGGAAAAAGAGAGCTGACATTCGAGAGTAACATATGACCAAAATGAGAGATTAATTTCAATAAGCAAATCCCTTTTTACGAGAGGTTTGATTACTTCAAGACAAAGAGATTTCTGATAGCCCCTTACTTGTTCTATGGGAATTGGCCCTAAGGTTAATTATTTGGCCTAGGTAATTAAGAATTTTAGATTTCTACTTGATCTATTTACTAGAGATGAATTAGGCATTCTTAATCACTTCCTAATGCAAGTAGAGATTTGCAGATTTACCGCAGGCATAGGTGAGAGGATTCCTTTTTCCTAGTGGATTAATTATGGAATTAATTACACTGATTACATCCTAATATTTGAACAAATTGAATATAAACATAGCTATATAAACATTGTGTGGTAATAGAATGATATAGACTAACCTTATCACATTGCTGGCTTGATTCTATCATTTATTAACTATAATGACTTAGTGGATAATTCTCTTATTGCTAATCATACATTAATCTATGATTAGGAGAGGCTAATTGTTTGCATAATTGACAATTAGAATTAAGAATGTGCAATGGAATAATCATATAGAAATTTAGAGAGTGTCTAATGAGAAATTTAACTGTGATTATGCATACTAGCAACGGAATTATGAGAACCATAGAAGGAATTATAACATAACGTGAAATTAACTTTATGTTACCGTAGTTTGGGCTGAATTTGAATCAATTTGCTGATCCAAAGGAGCTTCTTGTGGCAAGAATTGGACAACACTTCCGTCTTTTGCTCCTTCTCCAAAGGCTATGTGTGCCGGCAGCACCTCCCCAAGGTGTGTGTGTGTGTGTATGTGTGTGTGTGAGCATGCTCTTATATAGTCTCACAAGCTCAAAATTTTGAAATCACCTGCTATGCTGGTCTGGAGTCCACTCAAGCCTTCATGGGCAGGTTACTTGCATGGGGTGCATGGGCTGCAAAGTGTCCTATTTGCTATTCTAACTCACTCACTCACTCTCTCTCAAGCTGGTAAAGTAGCCCACGAGCCCTATCTGTGTGTGAGGGCGCCCTCTACCTGCCATATCAACTCAGCAGTGGCCTGGAGTCGGTTCCCACACAGCTCCCGAGCCATGGTGCCTCCCCGCACAACCTTAGGAAAAATTGTTTTTAATCCTAGACGGGCAATTCTAATCAGATTTTGATGCCGGAACTTGCTATGCTAAGCTATAACTAAGGTGCATAATCTCGAGTACCTGCCATATTTAGCAGCCCCCGGCGTCCAAAAATGCATTTTTTTCAAATTTGGGTTACGGGTGCAGTTGGTCGAGACAGTCAAAACTAGACGGATCAAGCGACCAAAAACTTACTATTTTTGGAATTTTTTTCACAAAAATTATTTTAATTCACTTTTGGAATCTTTATGAAATTCTAAACATCATGGCATCGATAGATTTTGGAAAACTACTAAAAATAGTAACTTTTTCCATTATGATTGTTTCATGGTACAATGGTGTTCTTTTAGCTCGGGTTCAGAGACCTTACATTTTGAGACAATGAATATGTACATTTTTGAAACATTTTTTGACCGGCACAAAATGTCTCTGCATTAGTATTTTGAAGAGTACATCATGGTTTGCATGGCATCAAAACACTTTGCATGCACAAGGTATGTGACCTAGCTTCCGGTGGAAGCAATTAAGTGAACTGTATTTGTGAGTGGCTCCTTGCACAATGTTGTTTTCTCCTTGCGTCTTGGAATCTGAAAACAAGAAAAAGTTAGATTCTGTCTTAATGTATTAAAGACAATCTAAATTCATCGATTTAGTAAGCACCTTTCTATTGTTGAGACTGAATGCATACAATTCCGGCAAAAGTGGAAGTTCTTCACATGTAAGATCTACCCTGAGCTGTGCAAGAGTTGTACTTGACATTGTCTCCATCACAGTAAGTAGGCTGTTTCAAAAGTAGAGCTCCATTGATAAAGGTTTGTTCTCGAGGCTATTCTCTGTATCTTGGTCAAGTAGAATAAGCTACCCACTAAGAAGATGATATCTAATATAGTAAAACGACACTAAGAAATTTTGAGAGCTTATAATGAACTTGCAAATTATGGACTTCTTTTGCAAAATACAGATTTTGCTCTGTGATTGTTTCCTATCCCAATTATCATCTAAAAAGTCCAAACAGCTCTCAGACTTGCAAATGAACATTATTGCGGTAGTTCTTATTTGCTCATGAAGAAAAAATCTACAAACACTTCCAGAGGCATAAATAGTGCGAGCCAAACTATTTTTGTGGCAATTGAATACTTGAGGGACTTTTGTATATCCTGAAACAACTTATTCCTAAAGCTTTCACTAGTTTGCAAAGCTGGCAAGGACTAATCCTTGATGTCAAAGGATGGAAGTGACAAAGGAGCTACACGACCCCAACCAATGGAAGTTCTCGGTTCCACATATGACATATCATAAAAGAAAATTCCATTATCTACAAGTTCCTTGTGTTGTCTTCCTCGGTACATTTGCTCGCCAACAAATGCATGGAAAGCATCAAAAATCCCAACTATGCTCTCAACTGGTTGCCAATATGTCCTATTCGATGGATAAATATCTGAAACATACCAAAGATGATATCCACCACTTAACCTTTGAATATAATCATGCACTAAGCAAGATGCTCAAAATAACTTACAGTTGGGTCGATGCCTTGGAGAACTTGGAGGAGATGTTTGCAACCTTAAGTCTGCATGTTGGAAAGCATGTTGTATGAGGACCTCTTTCACCCGCTTGCTTTGTGCACACACTTTAAACTCTTTAACTTGTCCCTTGAAAGCCTCCACGAAATCATTGCGTTGCCTCATCTTCCTCCTCCTAGTTTGCAGTAGAACCCAACTTCCGATAGTTATTTGAGATGGTATCCATGCTTGATCAACTGTAGTATAACTGTTAAAAATGCTAACAGAGTCAATGGTAGTGCTAGGCCTTCGAGAAGTAGTCATGGTGAGCAGTAGAATACACAGAAAGGCTAGCGCAAATATGAATAGGGGAAGAAGTTTTGAGAGGGACGTAGAGCTACTCAAAGTCATATTTGGGCGGGAACAAAGATACTAGATAGAGTCTTCAATGAAAGTTCTGAAATTCCTTGGTACAGAGTTAGTACGACTTATGGCATTTATGCCTTGAAAGCGTGAAATTGTGCAATTTGATGAACAAAAATAATATTTCCTCCCTTTTTTTTAATAGAGCTTGACTCCAAAATGTCGATTTTCAACGTAACATTAGCCTCTTCCTCATTGGTCGAGCGCCACTTTCTCTCTAGAACTGAAAGGCCCAAAAGTGAGTCCAACTGTCTCCTAATGTTTATATGCATTTGACTTCAACACTATGTTTTTTGGACCAACATCCATCAAAGACAAACTAATTGTAGATAGGTAGCGTGACATGACCCTCTCTCTTACTTTTTTTTATAAAAAAATTATTTTCATTAATTGAGATTTTTTTGGTAAATAAGTGTGGCCCTAGCCCTTTTAACTCTCTATTTTACTTTTAAGATATTCACGAATTTATCACTTGCACATCAAAATGAAACAATGGAAATTTGGAAGGGTTGTGAGATCTTACTATTTTTATATAAAAATTTTCTTTTTGTTAAATGGGACTGGTTTTTGGTGAATAAGTGTGGCCCTAGCCCTTTTAACTCTCTATTTGGTTTTGAAATATTCACGAGTTTACCCCTTGCATATCAAAAATGAAACAATGGGAATTTTAAAGGTCGTGGTGTGTCAAGAAGTTTATGGAAAGTTTACTAACTAATTGCATGTCACTTTATCATTTTTTGAAGAGTATAAGTTTACTTTTAAGAGAGCTTGATTTATTTTATTTATCTCTATTTGGTTCGAGATGGCCTACCACTCTACAGTGACATGGATGCACATGCAACCACTAGCATTTGTCTATGGTAATTAATTATTTTGTCTATAATAATCAAATATTTTATAAAAAAGTTCACATGAGTTACATGATTTTTTAATAGATCCACGGTTTTGGAGAGGGCCTTTACATGTGATGGTGTTGTTTGCATCATTGAAGACTTTGACATTGTTCAATATGGTGAAATGAGACTTACTGAAAATGGTTTATATTTTGATTTAACATTGAGTATGTTTGTGTAAACAAGAAACATTATTATCGCCAGTATATTTTGTTGCATGTTTACCATCACATTGATGGCATGCAGGGATATCATCACATTAAAGTTAATATTGACCATGATAATGGCCATTCCTATGTGAGTATTCAGGAGGTGGGGGACCAACTCCCAGTTAATATACGTTATTCGCTTGGCATACATTGAGTTTTGGAATTTATGTAGCTTGACAGAGATCTTAGAATGTACTCCTCTCTCCCTCTCCCTCTCTACAAAACATTTCCTAGCTAAATTTTAAATATGGTTTGAAAAAAAACTATTAAATATGGTTTAAATATGTAGATAACAATGTTATAGTGCAAGATGTTGTAGAGTTTGACTTCATTGAGTTCTATTTTTTTGCTTGTGAATCTTTTTTTGTTTTTTTAGAAAAACTCACAATTGTGAGTAAATTATATTTATCATCCCAAAAAATTACAAGGTCTTGTCATGCTCGTGTTGAGTCATGACGTCATCCAGGGACCATAATTACATCGACTAGTAGGGAAGCCATCCCAACCAACTCGCCCCCTTATCCTTGATACATAGGGTCCATTATCATGTTCTTCTGAGATCTTTTACTTGCCAATAGCCAAGATTTTTCCCCGTCCTAGGCATGCCATCTGGTGACAACAAGGCACAAGTAGTCCTAGGCCATTCCTTCAAGTGTTGCTTGCATCCGAGCGCCCATATTAGCACTTTCCTTTCTTGTATAATTTCTGTGAAGCTTGCCACCTCAAGACCTCCTTCAAACACAGGTCGGTTCCTTGTCTACCATGCATTAAGTAAGAAGAAGTACCAAACGATTTGAGTGTTGATGAGGATGGCAGGACCACCTGAATTCTTCCCTCCTAGAAACAGATCAGTCTTGTAAAAACCAATTTTCCATGTTCTTTGGACCCACTTGCATACTTTTCCTGTGAGACCTTTGATAGTTGGGCAATCCATGAAGAGGTGGGCCAGATCTTCACTAGCCAACCTGCACCCCAAGCATCAATTCGACCCAATCCCTATTTCTTGAATCTTCACCCCCGTCAGTAGAGCACCCCGAATTACCTTCCACAAAAACACCTTCATGTGCTGCGGAACCTTTGGCGTCCAGATGTTCTCCATTACTTGCTCCCACCTTTGCTTCGGCCATTGTTTTTTCCATATCTTTTTAAGGGGGACTAGACCAATTCTTCTTATGCATCATTGTCTGGTATATGTCTTTAGGATGGGGTTTCCATAAGAGACTGCTCTCGCGCCATTTCCAGACATTCTAGTCAAACTCCGAATCACAGATAGGCATCACTATACTGTCAAGCTCTTTCCTCACTTTGTGGACCAACAAGACCTCCAAGCTATTCAGTTGGTAATGGGTAACCAGAAGGTCAATGGTTTTCCAAATCTTGTTCTCACTAACCCAGAAGTGCCCTAGTCAATTCAGACCCTTATTATTCAGCTTCCTGGCTATCTCTATCCAATAGGGAATTTGTGGCAGATTTACAACTTTGGAAAGCCAGGGGGACCAATGCAAAATGGAGTTATTGAAGTATCTAGTTTTTTCCCCCCACTTTAAGACTCCTGCTGCTCTATTGCATTTTCTTACCAATTCTACTCCGCTGCCCCCGAGTCTTAGGGTAGTCCACGTCGGGGCTAACAGCTTGTCATGAACCTCCACCCCTTTCCACTTTCCACCTTTCGAGCCAAGTTTTGCTTCTTCTATCATATCTTTGATCATGACAGCCCAAGCTTGATCCTGTTTAGCCAAGGAAACAACAAATTTGGTGCAACAAGCTTCTGCATGGACCACAGGGTTGAGAATTCTGAGGCCTCCTTGATTCATCGGCCGAGCAACTGATTCCCAATGGGCCAATTGCCATGGCTTGTAGGATTTCGTGTTTTTTTTCCATAAAAACCTTTTCACTGGTTTTAAGAACTCTTTCCAGTGACACTTAGCCATCTTAAGAAGCGGGCTCGTGAAGGTAATATAAGGAATCATAAAGGCATTTTTCACTTTTATCCGACTTGGGAATGGGAGAAGATCATACTCCCACCTACTCATTTTTGTTTTGATTTTTTCAAGCACCCACTCAAATCTTTGCTTGTGAGTTACGTCCACCCCCAAGGGCGCTCCCAAATGTCTGAAGACATTCCCTTTTGTGACAATCTCCCCTGACCAGTCAGAAGGGTCAAATGAGTCATTTTCCGATAGGGAGATCAACCTTGACTTCTCTATATTACACTAGGACCCCGAAGCTACTGAGAATATTTGTACAATCTTCAGAGCTTTCCTGATGACTTGGGGGCACGCCTTCAAGAAGAGGAGAGAATCGTCTGCAAAAAGTTTTGCTAGGAGTTGGCTATTTCCTGGCAAAGCCAGGCCTTTCAACTCCTCTCCTTCTGCACTAGCTTCGAGCTTCGTGATTAAGGGATGTGATCCTATGGCGAAAAGTAGGGGGGCCAGAGGGAAAACCTGCTTAATAGACCTTTTGACCACAAAAGAGCCCACAACTCTATCGTTGAATAGGAGCTCTGACTGGCTTCGAGCTCCCAGTACACTTACCAGACTACATAGGCGCAGCCCAAAGCCCAGAGCTTCCATGACGACTTCTATATATGTCCATGTTATTCTGTCACAAGCCTTATCCAGGTCCAACTGTAGCAGTACACACTCTTGCTTTGTGACAGTTGATACTCGATGCCCACCATTGCTGCCAAGATGTTATCATAAATGGACCTTCCTTTGATGAACCCATGTTGAGGGGGAGAGATGATCTTGGTTAGTAGGGGAGCTAGTCTGAGGGCTACTCCTTTAGCAATAATTTTGTAGGCCACCAACGTCATCGTTATAGGGTGTCAGTGTTTCAATTGACTACAACAAACCTGTTTGGGGATGAGTTTGATAAGCCCTCTCGTCACACTTATCTCCAACGACCCTTCGACAATGGATTTATTGGACAGCCTTGTGATTGGCACCTTGAGATCGTCCCAAAATTCTCTATAGAATTCCACCCTCATCCCATCCCAATCAGGGGACTTTTCCTTGCCAAGGGCTTGCAATGCTTGTGAACATTCGTCTTTGGAAAATGCCTGAAATTGGAGCTGATCTCTTGATATAGCTAATTCCAGTGTTAGAAGCTTACAGGTATTGGTGATGTATTAGTTCATACAGTAGATTGGACAAAGGAACAGAAACTGAACTGGAATACATCTACTGGAATAAGAACCAAACTAAGTACTGAGAATGATATTTAGATTCAGATTCAAATTCAAAGTAACTGAGTACAGAGTAGGTATAACTGGAATATACTGCACTACTGTAATTGGAATTACAGATGAAGGATTACAATGAAGATGATGTGGCTTATGGACCAAAAGATGAATAGAGTACAACCAAAAAATGACTTAATGCCTGCCTACAACTTATGCTTGTAACTGCCGACAACAACTCCCAACCCGATTACAATGTAATGGGTCCTATTTATATGCCTTGGGTTTACCATGGTAATTACCGTAGTAATTAGTGACTGATCCAGTGCTCGTCTCACAGGAGCCGGTTCCCACATAGTGAAACTGTCTCAACCATCTACATCCTTCGCTCCTTTCTTGAATTTTGGCAAGATTCCAAAATTTTTGAAAAGAAAATTCCCCCGTTTGATTCTGGTTTGAAGAGAAAAAATCCACTGTCTGATTCTGATTCTGGAGACCGGACTTGACCAATGATAGAGAGACAACTGAAAAGGCCAGTGTAGAGCTCTCATCATCTACACAGACTGATATCAACCTTTCAGCTGAGAAGGAAAAGCCCTCGACTGAATTTGGAGATGGAACTACCCAGTATCATTCCACTAAACCAACTTCCGTTTACCCTTTGGCCTAGATGGCGTCTGAGAAGTCCCAGTGCCAGCATTCTCCTTTTGAATGAGTCTGTAAATGGCCTCCTGCTCAAGCTGATCCTGCCTTTCCGTGATCATCTCCACTTCATAAGGTGTAAGAGGATGAAAGGTTTTGGTGTCAGGATCATAGAGCATGCGTCTGCCTTTGAGGATCCTAGTTCTGGCCAGTTCGTGACAATGCAAAGCTGTATGGATCCATCCTTCTGGGAGAGGCTGATTGGTTTTGCTCCGAGATTCCAAAAGAATCTCTGCCATCCCTCTATACTGTGGTCCTAGGCCTGGTTTAGACGTAATATCCTTTTCAGGCAGTTTAGAGGACTCAACATTAAGTTGCAGCAATTGATTAGTGATCTTGGTGAGGCTTCTAATCCGAATCTTCCACTAACCCATACACAGTCTGATCCTCTGCACCTCCTGTTGAATAGCTCCTAAGGAATGGTTTACTGATAATGGATTTTTTTAAGTTCTGAAAACTTTCCTCGCACTCAGCAGTCCAATTGAACTTACTGGTTTTCTTTGTGAGCTCATACAATGGTACAGCTTGGGAGGAAAATTTATGCACAAACCTTCTCTAAAAGTTAATATAACCCAAGAAAGAGCTTATCTCAGATGCATTTCTAGGCACTTTGGCTTGATGAACACACAGAATTTTGTCGTTTTCCATTTCTATTCCGTTGCGGGATACTACATGTCCCAGTAGTAGCTGTCCCTTCCAGACTAGGAAAACGGATTTAAATGGTTTCAGAAAAATCCACTTCTCCTGAGACAGCGTTTGAAAACCATTTCCAAGAATAGTAAGTGTTGTTCCTCATCAAAATATATGGTGAAATCATCCATGAATATGGCGAGGAACCGATGAAGAAACTCATTGAACATTTCCATCATGCACCGCTGAAAAGTGGCTGGTGCATTGCATAGGTCGAAGGGCATCACCAGATACATGAAAGCTCCCCACTCTGTGATGAAAGTGGTCTTCTCTCTATCCTCATGAGCGATCTGTAACTGGTTGTAGCCACTGTCACCGTCCATAAAACTATACATTTCGTATCCTGCAATCTCATCAAGCAACATGTCAGTAAAAGGCAATGGGAATGGATATTTGATAGTTTGGGCGTTGAGTTTCCTATAGTCAACATAGACTCTCAATTTACCATTCTTCTTGGGAACTACTACTATAGGAAACAACCAATCGCTAATGTCCACTTCTGTGATGAACCCAGCCCTGAGAAGATTGTCAATCTCCTCCTTGACCTTCTTAGCATAGTTGGGGTTCATTCGGTATCTTTGCAGTCTTACTGGCCGAGCATCTGGCTTCAACGGTATCCTATGCTGGCATACTTCGGGATCCACCCCTTTCAGGTCTGTGTGTTCCCAGGCAAATACATCTTTGTAGTTTTGAGCCTAGGTTCCGTTCTTCAACTTCTTGGTCGTCTGGAAGCAAGTCTGGAAGCAACCAATTAGGCCCACCGCCTTTTCTCTTGATCGATTCCTCAACATTGGCCCGTTAAGTTCTGAATCAGCATTCTGATTCACTATGTGCTATCCAGAATACACTGGCTCATCTGCCATGCCAATTTCAACTGATTCTTCCAGCCTCCCAGTTAAATGAACTAATCTTTCTCCTATATTGATCTTAGGAAACTGGTCTGGGAATTGGTTTTTCTGCTTGTCGGCCTGCTCTTTGTTCAGTAAAACCGCATTCATGTCAATTTCTGCTAGAGGAAATATGTTTAGAGCTGCTAACATTCGTTCAATCTTCATTGCCTTGTACTTCTGGCATAATTCCTTAGGCCTCAGCTCTTTTCTCCAGCTCCTAGTATTGTTCGTCTGGGTCTGAATCCTGCCGCCACTTGCCCCTTGTATAGGTAGGGTTTGATTTGCATAGTCATGAACAACATGTGTTGTTCTCAACCATGGGTGCCCTAGCAGTATTCCATATGCCTAGGAATATGGAAGTTGGCTTTAAATTTTTCCCTGCCTACTTGTATCTGCATATTTTCAATCATACCAGTAGCTTGTACTACTCTGTGATTTTCCATTCTCACTTTAAATGGTGATGGCTTTAGATTTGTGATGCCCATCCTCTACTGGAGATGTACTCCCATGATATCTACTCCCAATCCTCCATCTAGAATAACACTTGAAAGTGGTTCCCATTGCTTCCGAACCCACCTGAATGAGCGGTACTTCATCATCTCGGACAATCGTCAGATCAACTGTTCTGGCCTCCACTTCAGCTTTCCTTCGCTATCTGATGAATTTCTCCACTTCAGGCAAAGTTCTTCTGATATCTTCCAACTCCACAGTGAGTTTCTGGATTCTATCACAAATCTTAACATGTATTTCTTCTTTCTCCTTATCAGACTGGTTGTCGAAGCTCGAAGAACTGGTCATATCTTCACAATGCCATTCCTCCCTTGTAGTGCTTCCAGTTCTTCTATCAACTCCCAATTCTCCAATCATCCCTTGTACCGCAACCAGCATGGTCTCATGTATGCCAGGCTTTGATTGATCTTTCTCAGTAGATTGGGCTGGTATCTTCTGAATGACTCGTGCTTGAGAACTTTCTGGCTACTCTAGCAGCTTCTTGGCTAAATCCTCCGTGATTTTTTCCGCTAGTTCTCTCTACTCCTGCTATTCATCAACCACCTTCTCTTTACCCTTGGCCTTCCATACCTCTCTGTGTTGAACCCATTTGCTGCTTTCAGTAGTGACTGGTTTTTCTAGAATCTCGGGAATTTCCTCAATTACTACTCCTTTGCTCCGTGTTACTACCCGTACTGGAACTGGCTCTGGTGCCTTTGCCTAAGTAGCCACAGTTGCAGGTGTGTCTGGACATTGAGCCGCAAAATTCCCATACTTTCCACAAGTATAGCAATTCAAAATCCGGCTCTAGAAGTTACCACGCCCCCGGCCTTGGCCAGTACCCGCTTGGTATCTGCCGCGCCTTGGACCAGTACCACTAGTGCCTGGTTTCTCCTCCTAAGAAGCTTTGGTGGTTTCCACTCTTACTGGTTCGGTATATGCTACTACTAACAAATCTTTTCCCTTCTTGAAATGATGAGTCTTAATACCACAATTATTCTATAAATGGACAAAGGCTTTACAATAAGTACACTGCGGGCACTCGTTAGAAACATGGTCCTTGGATTTACATTTTGAACACCAAGTCTCCATTTTGCTCACTGGTTGTCTGGTCTGTCTAATCTCAGCAATCTGTCTAGCCATCTCTTCAATCTTCTTAGTCCAGGACCCCTTTTTTTACTTATCCTTGGACCTCTCATTGGAGCTACTCTCAGAACTGCTGGAAACTTTGATGGAATCAGATTTCTCAATAGAATAACTACTGCTACTGGATCTTCTCTTCTTATGGCCCTTTTCCTTCTTAGCCTGTTGTTCCAACTTCAGTGCTCATTGTACCAGATCACTAAATTTCTTCGTTGGTGCTGGTACCTCTTGCTCTCTAAGCTTCTTGGTATGAAAGCCATTCAGGAACCATGCACGCAGTCGCTTTTCTGATGGTGGTTCCTGCAACTACCTTGTCAACTGCCTTTTCTGACGGTGGTTCCTGCAACTGCCTTGCAACTGACTGACAAATTCCTCTGCTTGATCTCATTAGGCAAAATTTGGACTCACAAAGGGGCCCTTTAAGGAGTTTGACTTTACCTCTATCTACCAAAACGGGCGCATGGATAAATTTTGCAAACAAACTCCAAAGTTGGTGGAGGTTTGACAGTTAGAATGTCCTCTTCAAGCTCTATCTACTGATATATAGCACGCTGTCGTGCAGCTCCGCTGCCATGTAGAGAAAAAGAGCAGAGAAATGGAAGCTAAGCTTCTTTGAAGCCTACACATTTAATGGTCAATGATCAAGGCTTGTTAACAGGCCAAGTTTAATGATTAATCTATGCCAGATGTGGCTTAGAAGGGCCAAGATATGCCTCAATGATGCCAAAAATGAGTATGCTTGCAGTGACCACAGATGAGAGATGATGATCTAGAACTGTAGTGCTTGAAGTGCTCTACCGGCTTGGCTTTACGGCTCGTCGATTGGAGTCATGGTGAAGAAGTTATGGCAGTTTGAAGTTTAAGTCGATTGCAAATTTGTACCGGATTGGGCAATTGCAGCTGAGTTGACAGAATTGAAATGAATGCACGGGCCTGAAGTGCTCACTTTGTGAAGCGCGTCAGTCTTTTCAGATCAGTGATCGGAGTTTCGGTTGCCAAGATACTAGCCTTTAAAGATTCGTCGGGGGCCGGCTCCGTACTAGTTTGATCCGCTCAGTCGGTGTGCCATCTGGGATTTTTTTACTTTGACCGAGTTTTGGAATGTCATGCAGCAACACTTAGGTTGATATGTTGTGCCTGACAAGAATATTATTTATTGGAGGTTGTTGATAGAAGGAAATGCTCAACACGGCTATGGCTTAAGCAGATAGAAATCGAGGGTCATTGTTCAAATGCAATCACTTATACTTGCATCTAGCTAGCACGCTTGTGGAACTATTCAAGACTTTTTTAAGGGCATCAAAATTCACGATGATATTGTTAATCGAGGGCTACTGGAGAAAGTTGTTGTGCTTGGCGATGCTTTAAATCGATATGTATGCCAAATGGGATTCCCTTTAAGGGCCGCCAACCCAAAAGAAAAAAAGGGCCAATGCCCGCCCAATGTGGCCGCCCAATGCTTGGCAATACCTCGGCCGGTAGTTATGCAAATTGTTGCTCTTCAAATGGTGCCCAATAATACCGACCGCCCAATAAAATTGGCCGCCCAATTAAGGGGCATGGCCAATGGCCACCCTAACTAAAAAGGGTGTGAAGCCAAGAAACAAGAAGCCCATGGCGTAGATAAGGGAAAGCGGAGGCAGCGCGCAGGAAAAGGAAGGCTCGCACCGGCCAATAGAAGCATCGAATGATGCGGAGCAAGAAACTAAGATTGAGCAGCAGCCCATGGTGAGCCCTTTCGGTGCCATTTCCGTCGAATTCTACGCTGGTCGAAATCCTGCCTTGCCACGTCATAGCGTCGATTCCCGTGCCACGTCAGTGACGCCCGGCGCCACTGCTTAAGAGAGGGGCACTCTATTAATAGAGAACTTTTTTTTGCATGGGAGATTTGGAGGCAAAACGAGGGCAAGGAGAGGAAGAACGTAAGCAAAGGTAAGAAGAGCAAGAAGCTCGGGCAAAGAGAAAAAGCTCTGTCTCTCTCGCTCTCACTCCTGGAAGCAAAAGCTCCCAATCTCTCGCTCTCATCCTCAACTAACAAAGGAGGAAGGGAGAAGAGGGAAGCGAAGGACATAAGAAAGAGGTTAGAAGGAAGGCAAGAAGGAGGGAAGACATTCGGAGCAATCAAAGCTCCCTCTCTCTCGCTCTAGTCCTCGGCTAGCAACACAAGTCAGTGAAGCAAAGTCTCTCTCTCTCTCTCTCTCTCTCTCTCTCCCTTTCGACCTTGATTTAACGAAGAAAAGAAAGGCAAGATCTCTTTCGAGCTAGTTCTCGGCTTGTCTTCGGTAAGAAAATCAAGCAAAGGAAAGGTTGAAGCTTGGTCGAGGCAAGCAAAGGAGTAAGTCAAGGAAAACAAGCAAGGGCGAGCTTGGTCGAATCAACCAAAGGAGTAAGTAGAGGCAGCCAAGCAAGGGATAAAGCTTCGGATAGCAATTGAAGAGCATGAGGGAGTTAAAGTGCAGACCATGAGGGAGTTAAAGTGCAGAGCATGAGGGAGTTAAAGTGCAGACCATGAGGAAGTTAAAGTGTAGAACATAAAGAGCAGGATAATCGATAATAATTGAGGCTTGATGATTGAGGCAGTGAACGAACGTGAAGCTTCTAGAATCTAATGGAATTTGAAGCAGATAAAGCGACAGAGAAAAATTTCCATAACCGTCATCACCTAGAAATTGATTTAACATTCTGATAAGTCCGGTGTCATGAACGGCCCGGTTAATATTGTAAAGCGGGAGTTTAAACTCCTAGTTAGCAGATGATCCAAGTCACGGCGCTGTTAACAGCCCCGCCTTGGCTAAGGACTAAGTTGTACTCAAGTTAATAATCAATTAATTGATGATTGCAGTGATTGGCAGAGCTATCAGTCGTTCTTGTTCTCTCTCTTTCACACCTCCCACAGCTAGAGGCCCAGCGCCTGCCCGGCTCACATAGCGAACACATATCCCCCGACATCTTTGGTGAACCCGACGTGAAACGAGACGGGGTGGGAGGTAAAGATGGAGATGCCAGAGCAATTAAAGTAGTTTATTGACGATTTCAATTCAAATGGATTTGATAAAAATATAGCAATTGTGCAGATTTGCCAAAATTGATGGAATTGGTTAAAGGGTATCTGCAAGAAGCAAAAGCCATGCAAATAAAAAAGCAGATTGATGATGTTGTAGAGCTAGCACTTGATGCTGTTCGGGAGCAGTATTATAATTTTCAGGGATATGATCTAGAAGGTTTTACTGCATGTTACGAAGCTGAGATGAAGAGCCGAAATGTTCCAGAAGATCGGATGATTGCAGCTTTTGAGGAGTTTGTAAACTCGGATTTTAAAAAGCAGATTCAAGAACTGGTAGAAGAATATCCCACACGGTGGGAGTATTTTGCAGAGAAATTTATTTAAGAAAGCTCAAGGATTTTAGATCGGGAAATAAAGGAGATGACTGAATGAAATAAGGTTGTCTTCAGTAAAGGTGCGGGTGATGATGCTAAATCATCCTTGATTTTTCAAAAAGTGCAAAGGGTTTTTCATTTCATTGGAACATGTACCAAATATGGGTGGATTTGGCTGCTATGCCTATTGATGCTTATTTCAGTGATGTCTTGGCTTCCAATAAAAGGGAGTCAGATTTATTTAATGCTTTCTGGTAACGAGCTTAAGTTGCCAAAAGTTAATGAGATGTGGGTGCTGCACTATACTTCAGGTGAATCTCTAGTATATTGTGGAGCCCATCAATGCTATGTGATCTCGATGGTGTTTGATCCAAGAGATTCTAAGGATATTCATAAGCAGATTCAATATGGATGGATACTGATCAAAATGCATAGTAATTGCACGCTATTTGAACCAAGGGTAGCATATTTGCACCAGAAATGCTTGATGATGATTGATACAGGAAATGTATGCTCATGTCGATATTATGTTGCTCCAGTGTGTGGGCAATTCCTTATTATCCCATTTGATCCTGGGGGTTACTAAAGTGCAAGTTGACGATGCAGAGGATACCAGATGCCTGATGTAGTAGGCTGCATGATTTAAGGTTTTGTTTTCTAGGTTATGTTAAGTCAGAAGGGTGTTTGGTTATGCGGTCAATAAGCTTACATGGTGGCTTCCAACTGACTTCTTTGGACAATTGATGAAGTATCTTCACATGTTTTTTGAGATTGGTTCTGCTAACAGAACTTGAAGTAAAGGACTTGACGGCCATTCCGTGTGCAGACAGAGTAAGGCATACTTGAGCTTGACAGGGTTCCTTAAGAGAGAGCTTAATGGTCAAGTCGTGTGCATCATTAATTGGAGCACTTGAAAGCCTTATTTTGTTTTTCATATGTTCACCACTAATGTGAGTCTGATGATGGTAAGGAGCTTAAGGTACCTGTAGCAGATGCAGATTGAAGTGCTCTTGGCACAGACCGGAGGCTGTGCAGGTTCAGAGGGGGTGAATGTCGTGCAGCTCCCCTGTCATGTAGAGAAAAAGAGCAGAGAAATGCAAGCTAAGCTTCTTTGAAGCCTACACATTTAATGGTCAATGATCAAGGCTTGTTAACAGGCCAAGTTTAATGATTAATGTATGCCAGATGCGGCTTAGAAGGGCCAAGAGATGCCTCAATGATGCCAAAAAAGAGTATGCTTGCAGTGACCACAGATGAGATATTATGATCTAGAATTGTAGTGCTTGAAGTGCTCTACCGGTCTGTCTTTACGGCTCGTCGATTGGAATCATGGTGAAGACGTTATGGCAATTTGAAGTTTAAGTCAATTGCAGATCTGTACCGGATTGGGCAACTGCAACTGAGTTGACAGAATTGAAATGAATGCACGGGCCTGAAGTGCTCACTTTGTGGAGCGTGCCAGTCTTTTCAGATCAGTGATCGGAGTTCCGGTTGCCAAGATATTACCCTTTAAAGATTCGTCGGGGGCCGGCACCGTACCAGTTTGATCCGCTCAGTCGGTGTGCCATCTGGGATTTTTTTACTTTGACCGAGTTTTGGAATGTCATGCAGCAACACTTTGGTTGATATGTTGTGCCTGACAAGAATATTATTTATTGGAGGTTACTGATAGCAGGAAATGCTCAACACGGCTATGGCTTAAGCAGATAGAAATCGAGGGTCATTGTTCAAATGCAATCACTTATACTTGCATCTAGCTAGCACGCTTGTGGCACTATTCAAGAATTTTTTAAGGGCATCAAAATTCACAATGATATTGTTAATCAAGGCCTACTGGAGAAAGTTGTTGTGCTTGGCGATGTTTTAATCGATATGTATGCCAAATGAGATTCCCTTTAAGGGCCACCCGCCCAAAAGAAAAAAAGGGCCAATGCCCGCCCAATGTGGTCGCCCAATGCTTGGCAATACCTCGGTCGGCATGTATGCTAAATGTGGCCGCCCAATGCTTGGCAATACCTCCGCCGGTAGTTATGGAAATTGTTGCTCTTCAAATGGTGCCCAATAATATCGACCGCCCAATTAAGGGGCATGGCCAATGGCCACCCTAATTAAAAAGGGTGTGAAGCCAAGAAACAAGAAGCCCATGGAGTAGACAAGGGAAAGCGGAGGCAGCGCACAGGAAAAGGAAGGCTCGCGCCATCCAATAGAAGCATCCAATGATGCGGAGCAAGAAACTAAGATTGAGCAGCAGCCCATGGTGAGCACTTTCGGTGCCATTTCCTTTGAATTCTACGCTGGTCGAAATCCTGCCTTGCCACGTCAGTGACGCCCGGGGCCACTGCTTAAGAGAGGGGCACTATTAATAGAGAACTTTTTTTGCATGAGAGATTTGGAGGCAAAACGAGGGCAAGGAGAAAAGGTAAGAAGAACGTAAGCAAAGGTAAGAAGAGCAAGAAGCTCAGGCAAAGAGAAAAATCTCCCTCTCTCTCGCTCTCACTCCCGGAAGCAAAAGCTCCCAATCTCTCGCTCTCATCCTCGACTAACAAAGGAGGAAGGGAGAAGAGGGAAGCGAAGGAGATAATAAAGAAGTTAGAAGGAAGGAAAGAAGGAGGGAAGACATTCCGAGCAATCAAAGCTCCCTCTCTCTCGCTCTAGTCCTCAACTAGCAACACAAGTCAGTGAAGCAAAGTCTCTCTCTCTCCCCCTTTCGACCTTGATTTAACGAAGAAAAGAAAGGCAAGATCTCTTTCGAGCTAGTTCTCGGCTTGTCTTCGGTAAGAAAATCAAGCAAAGGAAAGGTTGAAGCTTGGTCGAGGCAAGCAAAGGAGTAAGTCAAGGCAAACAAGCAAGGGCGAGCTTGGTCGAATCAACCAAAGGAGTAAGTAGAGGCAACCAAGCAAGGGATAAAGCTTCAGATAGCAATTGAAGAGCATGAGGGAGTTAAAGTGCAGACCATGAAGGAGTTAAAGTGCAGAGCATGAGGGAGTTAAAGTGCAGACCATGAGGAAGTTAAAGTGTAGAACATAAAGAGCAGGATAATCGATAATAATTGAGGCTTGATGATTGAGGCAGTGAACGAACGTGAAGCTTCTAGAATCTAATGGAATTTGAAGCAGATAAAGCGACAGAGAAAAATTTCCATAACCGTCATCACCTAGAAATTGATTTAACATTCTGATAAGTCCGATGTCGCTAACGGCCCGGTTAATATTGTAAAGTGGGAGCTTAAACTCCTAGTTAGCAGATGATCCAAGTGAAGTCACTGTTAACAGCCCGCCTTGGCTAAGGACTAAGTTGTACTCAAGTTAATAATCAATTAATTGATGATTGCGATGATTGGCAGAGCTATCATTCGTTCTTGTTCTCTCTCTTTCACACCTCCCACAGCTAGAGGCCCGGCGCCTGCCCGCTCACGTAACGAACACATATCCCCTGACAACGCCATGAGATTCCTCATATTTTAGAAGATTCTTTTTTTGATTCACCTATGATGTGACAACTCTATCAGAATCTAAGTGAATCAAAAAAATAATCTTCTAAAATATGAGGAATCTCATGGCGTGCTATATATCAGTAGATAGAGCTTGAAGAGGACATTCTAACTGTCAAACCTCCGCCAACTTTGGAGTTTGTTTGCAAAAATTTATGCATGCGCCCGTTGTGGTAGAACGACCTCCTCGTGAAACTCCTAAAGCAGATTGAGGAGTTGAGAGGACAGCAAGCTGGAGAGCAAGAAAGCACAGGGCCAACGGCCACTAAGGGCATAGATTTAGAAAATGTGGCAGATCCTGTGGACACACCTATGCAAGAGGAAATCCTAGTAGGATCCTCTCAAGAGCCACAAGATCTGACACAGGAAGAGGAAGAAAAGCTGCGTAAAGCAATAGAGGCGGAGATCAGAGAGACGACTAAGGAAGCCTTGGAATGGGAGCAGAGGGTTTTCAAATCCATGACCATCCAGAAGATTGACGCCAGCAACCTCAGGCGCGAATGGCTTCAGCCCTCTCTCCCATATCCTTTGCTAAAGTATGAAGACGCCACCATCAACAAGAGGATTAGAGAAGAGCCGACAATGCTGCTCTACAATGCAGATATCTCCTACCCAGAAGGGGCCAGGTTAATAGTTGACTCTCAGCCAAAATGGAGGAAGGCATGGCTGACGAAGTACCCACAGTACCTAATCCATTTGGTAGAGGCACCCAAAAACATCAGAAACAACCGAAGCTTTTGTCCTCTACCAAGGATCAGGACGTGGAAGGCCCAGGAGATATTACAAAGGAGCCAACCCACTTGGCTGAATTATCCTAAGCTGCCGGGCTTGAAGGTAGGTGAGAGAATAAGTGTCCAGTACATGGTGAAAACCCTAACCGGCGCCATCAAATTGTTCACACTGGCTCACCTGACCTTACGTGCATCATGATGAGGAAAATCTGCAAAACTCTTTTAGCAGTATTTGAGACATTCAAGCAAGTCCAGGTGACAGACAGTATTTTCTTCTTCCAAGATACTGACAGATGTGCCTATGATCTGTCTGGTCAACCTTCCAAGGAGGTGATACATGCGTTGTATCAAAGGATAATGTTTCTGCCATCCTATCACCTCCAGGCCTTTGAAGAAGCGTTCTACACCGGCTTCTTCACCGTAAACATTGATATTTTCGGCCCAACAATGATGAATCTACATGCAAGATATGAATCGCTTATCAAGATGCGCAAAACCATACGATGAAGAAGCAGGTCAACGGCCATATGAGGGACGACATAAGCAAGGAGGGGGGGAGTATTAGAAGCTGGACACAGCCCATGGAAACTGACTACTCGGAAGATTATCATTTTTTGTAATTATTCATTTATTGAGGAAACCCGATTTTTCACCTTGTAAATATTGGGGCTTAATAGAATTTTCGAGATTG